>NC_089491.1:53812486-54121276 GCF_036850765.1 Saccopteryx bilineata
AAAAGCCTTTTATTGTAAGTTTTATTATTTTATTAGAAGTTTATCATTTTATTCAAAGGAGAGGCTAATCTTCTTTGTTCTAATTTTAGTCTATTTGTTGGCAAAGCAAGCACAATATAATTTATTATTTTGAACTTACTCAAAATTTCAAGAATAGTAAATAGAACATTCTTTACCCAGATTTACCTATTGTCAATATTTTATACAATTAGCTTTATTTATCATTTACATTTTCTCTTTCACACACACACGTACACACACAAAAACACACAGAAACTACACAAACAAATATATTATTTTTCTGAACCACTTGAGTGTAAGTTGTATGTACCATAGCTTTTTATTTCTAAATACATCATAATGTCTTTTCTAAGAATAAGGATACTTTCTTTTATAACCACAGTAGAGCTACTGGCTTCAGTAAACTTAACCTTGCTATATTACTTTTATCTAATTAGCATCTGGGCAATAATGTAAAATGGAAATTGGTCTTTTCCTTAGTTCTTGGCACAGAGTTCTAAAACCTTTGGTAATTTCCTAAGTGATCAGAACACCAGGAACATCTTTTGTTCTAATATGGTCTTGACCTCTGTTCCTGATACAGAGTTCCTGAAACCCTTGTAATTTCCTAGGTGATAGGAGTGTCTTTTGTTTTATTGAGGTTATTCAGGGTGGGCTCTTGGATGAAGGCTAGTCACTGGAAAGACTAAACCATAATTAGCTTAGAATTTTCAGCCCTAGCTTCATTCTTTTGAAATCTCCATAAAAGAGCTGAAAATGGAATGTATAATCAATCATGCCTACATGATGAAGCCTTTATATAATCCCCAAAGTGCATGCTTTCCCCCTGGCTGGATAGTTCGGTTGGTTAGAGCATCATCCAAAGCACAAAGGTTGCAGTTCGATGCCCAGTCAGGGCACATGCAGGAACAGATCAATGTTTCTGTCTCTCTTTCTCCCTTCTTCTCTCTCTAAAAAGTTAATAAACTTCAAAAAAATAAAATCTCCAAAGTACATGGTTTGGAGAACTTCCAGGTTGATGAACATATAGAGGTACTGGGAGAGTGGCATACCAGCCAAGGGGTAAGAGACCCTTCCCCCTCCCCCACATTTTACCCTACGCTGCTCTTCCACCTGGTTCTTCATCTGAATCATTTGTCACATCATTTAGTAAACTGGTAAGTGTATTCTAAGTTCTGTGCGACAGGCAAATTAACTGAACCCAAGCAAGGGGTTGTTGGAACCCCCAATCTATAGCCAGTTGATCAAAAGCACAGGTGATGATATCCTGGGCTTGCTACTTGTATCTGAAGTATGCGTGTGTAGGGGATAGAATTTGGGGAACCTTCTGGTGAGCCCTCGACCTGTGGAATCTGATGTTATCTCTGGGTAGATAGTGTCAACATTTAGTTGAATTCTTGGACATCCAGCTGATATCTAAGGATTGCTTGGTGGTATAGGGGAAACCTTCATATACTTGGTGACCTACAAGAAGCGTTTTGTATGAATAGTAAAGGAGACTCACAGGAAAGAAAGACAAAGTAGGGAAAAACTTTGTTTTTCCTTATACAGAATGCAGTAGACTAAATTTTTTCCATTTTACTATCTATCTATCTTTTTTGTTAATTCATCTACTAGGATAGGATGCAGTCTAGGCCCATTTCATTCTGTTTAGTCTTCTTCTTTTTTTTTTTTAAGTGAGAGGAGGAGAGATAGTGAGACAGACTTCTGCATATGCCCTGAGCAGGATCCACTCAGCAACCCCAGTTGGGGCTGGTGCTCAAATCAACAGAGCTATTCTCAGTGCCTGAGGCTGATGCTAGGACCAATCAAGTCACAGGTTGTGGGAGGGGGAAGAAGGAGAGAAGTCAGAGAGAGTGAAGGAGAGAAGCAGATAGTCTTTCCTGTTGCCCACACCGCAATCAAACCCAGAATGTCCATACGCTGGCCAACATTTTATCCACTGAACTAACCAGCCAGGGTCTTTTTAATCTTCTTTAACTCAGAAAATTCCCACAGCCTTTCTTTTGTCTATGAAGTAATTGAAATTTTTATAGAGTACAGTCTATATCTTCCTTTTAAATAAATGCATATCATTTTGCTTTTGTCTGGTGTTTCATCATAGTTATAACAATCTATATTCTGTATTTCAGGCTGGAATAATGCATAAGTGACACTATGTCATGTCAGGGATATCTTTGATCTTTGAATTATTTCTTTGTCTGTTCTCCTTGATGGATACTAATCACCCAGAGGGCAAAGACAAGCATCATTTGACTTAATATTTTTAGCTCCAGAACTGACTACCGGGCTTGGTACATTGTAGATGCTAAATAAATATTGGATGACTGACTGAAGTGACACAGTAGATTTTTCACATAACTTTTCAGAGCCTTTCCTGAAAGTAAGGTGCAACTTCTCATTGGTAGGCAAGATTATCCTGTTGCTACTAAATTAAAATGGGTCAGGATTGGGACCCCAGACTCCTTGTATTGATCAAAGAGTACAGCTAAGCTAGGATTTCCTCTATCCTAGGTTTGGTTCCTTCCTTTTATTGCTGCGACATGTATAGTCCTCAGTGAGCAGTGAGTGTGCCCTACTCTGAAGGGCTTCAGTGTAGCAGAATGCACATTTCTCTTTATTTTGATAGTAAAGCTGAAGGCATTTTCCCCTCAGACAGCAATAAATGCATATTAAACCAACTGTAATTGTCTGCTAAATGTATTTCATAAACAAGCAAACCAGTGCTAGATTTTTTTTTTGAATCTTTAAAATATTTGGGATGCTAAAAATATCCCATCAACCTTGAGCACAAAGCAGTCAAGCCAGAAACATTAAGCATTTCTGTAAAAGAATTTGGAGGAGGTTGGTGAAGAAACATTGAAATTCATTGTGAATCTCATTTTTTTTTTAAGGAGGAGGCAGCTATAACATTGATGTGTATTTATCCTAAATGAAAAGAATGAATGAATTCCTCTCACATTGTAGGATGCACAGCTCAGTGAGATTCCGCACATTTTGGAATTTTCTCCTTTTGCTTTTCAGGAGTGTTAGCTGTTGTTGGCTTGTCAGAAAAGTATATGCCATTAGAATGATGAAATTAAAGCTGAAAAAATTTTTAAACAAGACAATGCCTACATGTTTATATACATTGAAGATATGCTCCTAAATATGAACATGTCTAAAATGTTTTTTAGAGTTTCACAATTTTTAAAAACACTTCCAGTTGAGAAGTATCAATAGTAATGAACTTATAGTCATAACTAAAACTGAAAAAGAAAATAAAAAAAAAAGAAAGGAAAAAAAGGTGGAGATAATCCTCATTGAAGAGTATTTTCTGCTGGGGAGTCCACTGGCATTCAGTTGTCTCATTTAATTATCTCTTGTGTGATTCAACCATTATTTATGAGCTTCTTGTTCTTAAAGAGCTCTGGGCTCTGCTTGCCAATGTTATGGCATCTGAGGAGGCAGGGGTGTGTGTGTAATAATGGATCAGTCCACATTGCTGCCATGTTTTCTATCTGAATTCATCAGCTGCCAAAAGAGCGCGGAGCTCTCTCTTTAAAGATAAAACACTTACTGGAGTTTCTACATTGTGTGGGATTTGGCAGGCATCACATGCTCCTGTATTATTTAGGTAGAATATAGATCCTACAATGTGCACAATTCATGTTCAATAAAAGTCATTTGCATGGGCTTTACACTGGTTTCTGTCTGGTAATATCTCTGCACTTGCAACAAGGAAGTAAATTCGTAGAAAGAAGCTGAATTTAATTAATGGAGAAGTTAATATAAAAGCCAGTGAAACATTTTCATGTTTTTACTTCCAATCCAAACTCTCTTCTCATCTCCATTTTCAGTTTGAGTTAAATACCCTACTGTGGCTCCGCCTTGCTTTTTGCTGAGTTAGAGTCTTGGAGTAAAAGGCAAAAGCAACAGAAATGTCCTACTAGTTTCTGGATAGGAAAAAAAGGAATTATTCCATAATTATAAGTTGTGGAAAACACTAAAAAAATATAGTTGATGAATGTTACCAGCAATATCCCAGATGTTTAAAACAAGATAACACAATTAAAACAGTTGATTCAGAATATAATATGAAGGTAAATGGTCTTTAATGAAGTTAAACAGTGATTTTTATTATTAGTACTGAATGTGGCTTCATTGCAAGCTAAGTGAGAAGTCATCTATTTATAAACTTTTTTTTTTAAAAATTATTTTTTCAGTTAGAAAGAATTGGTACTTAATAGTGTTTAATTAAATTGCTATGTCTGATGAGCTTGTTTTTTCTTTACCATGGGAAAAGTAGATACCTAACACTAAAAAAATCTCTAATTGACCAGGTCTCCAGGATGCCAGTAAACAAATTGTTTGATGCAAATAACTAAATACATTGTGGTGAACCACTGATTCTGATAGACTCGTCCACTAAATTGTATTCTCAAATGAAATTGACATAATGCAATAGATAGAGCTATAAACTGAAAAAGTTAATGAATTCTTATTCACATTTTAAAAGGGCTATGAATAACAGCACATACAGTTTAGTGTCACAGCCATTATTAGATTGATGTAGATTAGCTTCCTCAGATACACACTCCTAGTCAGAAGGAGGTTGTACATTTACCCCTTTCTAAAGAAATATTAAAGGCTTCAGTATCATTAGGAAAATTAGAAAATATACCCATCTCTTCAGAAATTTGATCCCCCTACTTCTCACCATCCATAACATTAAGGTAAAGACATAACAGTTTTAGAGCAAGCAAGCCTGTTTGCCATTGATACTCCCAGATCTTCCTGCAGTCACTGATAAAAATATGTGCTTCAAGTAAATGTCAGTGATTTTAAGTTTAATTTTCCTGTTGACAGAGTTGCCATTCAGCAATTGTCCATTAAAATAAATACTCTAAAGAAACCATGAACAACTTCATATTTTGAAAGACTCTTTAAACTTATCTCTGTATGAACAAAGTAATTTAAAGTTTAGGCATTCCACTTGTGATACTTGCTGCTTCCCCTGCCTCAGCCTCATCTCTATGGAACTGCTTTAAAAGGATAACTAATGATATATATTATTAATATTAATATTAGTAATGATGGCAATATCATCATTATTTTCAATTACTTAAATATGATTGTAAATATTTCCTTAATAAACTCAGTTGGCCTGTTTTATTGAATTTTCCTTCAAATTAAATAAGATTCCACATAATTGGTAATTATTTATTTCACAAAATACTAAATGATTTTTTGCTGTTATACACTTTCATTATGTATCAACTGCATTAAATCCCTTTTGAACAAGATAGGGTGTGAATACATGAATGAGTAAATGAAGAAATTGTGAATAAAATAGGGTGTTTTTTAAAAATAAATTAATATCTTTTTTGTTATTTTTAATGACATATTTCAAATGTGGAGAAAACCACAGAGAAAGAATGTAACAAGTTCTTTTGTACTCAGTATTATCAAATATTAACCTTTGCATATAATTACAAATGATGTAAAACCTTAGATATTTTCAACTTGTCTCTAATCCAATATCCTATCTCCCTCAGATAACTACTATTATGAAGCTGGCATGTGTCCTTCTTGACTGTGTTTTTTATTTTGCTATATATTTGTGTGCCCATAAAACTACTTTGTTTCTAAACTTTAAATAATTAGTGTTAGACTAAATGCATCATTTGGAAACCTGTTTGCTTTAATATTTATTCATAATGGTACAGAGGGATCTCATTTTTCTATTCAATTGCCATATAACAGTGGTTTTCAAAATATGGACCCTGAGTCAACAATATTAACATCACTGGGAGCTGGTTAGAAGTACAAATTCTCAGATCCTATCCCAGACATACTAAATCAAAAACTTCAGGGGCTGGGGCCCAGTTATCTGTGTTTTGATAAACCTTCCAGGTGATGTGTATGTTCAAGTTAAAGGACCACTACTACATACTATTCTATTATATATATTTATTTATTCACTCATATTCATGACTAGATTATTTCCATTTTATCAATATTACAAGTAATGCTTTAATGAACACTCTTGGACATGTTTTCTCTGGAAATGAAATTACTAGGTGTAAAAAGCATAGATGGAAGAGGATGTTAAATGGGACTTTTGCTATCTCAGCATGGGATGAAGTCCCAAGACAACAGACTTGCTGATGAACAGTACCATCATGAGGGTCTCTGATGAACTCACAAAAGCTCCCATGAAAAATAGAGTTAACTTTAATTGCTTGTGTAGACTAGAGAGCATGGACAACTCATGATGGTACTAGTAAAGTAAGTCCAATTCTGGCCCCCTCTTTGGAGTCATGATAGAGATCTGTCTCCTCAGATCTTTTTTCCAGAGAAACTTGGTGTGAGAAGCATAGTTAGATGACAGCCTTGAGCTGCACTGTCTTCAGAATTCCCACAGCATCTGTGCTGAATCCTTGCTGTAGAGCAGGGATCAGGAACCTTTTTGGGCTGAGAGAGCCATGAATGCCACATATTTTAAACTGTAATTCCGTGAGAGCCATACAATATGTTTAACACTAAATACAAGTAAATGTGTGCATTTTATGTAAGATCGACACTTTTAAAGTACAATAAGTCTCTGAATTCTTTTTAATAACGTTGTTATGCTGCTGCTAACCAATGATGAATAAAGTACTTCATACCATTAATGCGACTTCTGGTGCTGCATGGTTTTGCTGATGGCTTTGTAGTCTGGTTGATACATGGTGAGGTTAAACTTCATGCAGGTATTGAGACTTCCATCCATTAAACATGATCATAGGTTGGTCTTAACGTTCTTTGGATGTGAGAAAGACTGCTCACATGCATACGTAGAACAAAACATTGTCAGTACAGCAATACTCACATGCTGCAGTATGTGGTATGTGACAGGAAGCTCATTCCAAGTTTTGATAATCAGCTGGTCTGCGGGTTGAAGTTTTTTCATTTCTCCCCACTTGTGTTTGCTCCCCAACTCTGCTTGCTGTTGTGCAAGTCTTTCCAAATCTTCATTTAGTGACTTGAGTTTATTCACCCACATGTCTGAGGCTTTCAGGTCAGCAGCTTGTAGCTCAAAATCTCTGACAGAGACACCGGGGATGTAACTCAGGCTGGCGCTGTCCACTGCACACTCGTGTGGATGAGTGATGAACTTGAAAAGATGAGTGCGCTCACGAAATTCTCCAAAGCGTGCTTTAAATGACTGCAGGAGATTAGATGTGAAGCCCGCTAGCTGCTGGAGATCAAGATGTTGAGCAGGGTCACTTGCTGTGCATGCATCTTTACTCTCTCAGTTTTTCAAAGTGTAGTAAACGACCTGTTTCAATGTTGGTGATGAAGAGTTCCAGCTAGTTTTCAAATGCAAACACTGCTTGTTGAAGGGATAAGACTGTATTTCTGATGCCTTGCATTTTCACATTGAGCTGGTTCAGATATTCAGTCATGTCAACGGATAGTAGAACTTCAGGAGCCACTCAGTGTTAGCTAACTCAGGATGCTCGATGTTTTTCATTTCAAGAAAAGTCCGGATTTCACCCAGACAAGCTGGGAAACGGCTGATCACCTTCCCTCTTGACGACCAACGCACATTGCTGTGCAGAAGCAGACCAAGATAGTTATTCTCAACTTCATCCAGCAGTGATTTAAAGTGGTGATCATTTAAAGCTCAGGCAACAATAAAATTGACCACCTGAATGACCAGCGACATCACCTCACCAAGCTGCTCGCCACACATCTGAGCACAAAGCGCCTCCTGATGTAGGATGCAGTGAAAACTTAGGATGGGTCTCTATTCATGTTCACGAAGAAGCACTATGAATCTTCTGTTTTTCCCCACCATGAACGGAGTACACACTGAAATAAGTTTTTCCATCGGTAGATTTTTTTCTTTAGTGAACTCAGTGAAAGACTTGAATAAATCTTCCCCTCTTGTTGTCTCATTCCTAGGCAAAACAGCAAGACTTTCCTCACATAGTGTGTCACTGACAGCATACCTTGCAATCACGCTGAACTGGGATAAATGGCTTATGTCTGTTGACTCATCCAAAGCGAGAGAAAAGAATGGTGCTGCTTTTATGTCCTTCCCTTGTGTTGCCTCAATTTGATTTGCCATCATGATGGTACGATCGTGAACAGTTCTTGTCGAGAGAGGCATATCTTTTTTTCGTTTGATTATCTTGTCTTTATCTGAAAAGTTGTCAAAAAGTTCACTGGCAAAATCAAGCATGAATGTTTTGGCATACTCCCCATCTGTGAATGGCTTTCCGTTTGTTACAATTACTAAAGCACCAGCAAAGTTAGCCAAATTCCAGTCACTTTGTTGTGTCCAAACACAGAGTTGCTGCTGACTAGCTTGCACTCTGTACAGTAGCTATTGACATGCTTTCTTCCTGCTGTCCCCTGCTGGACATTTTGATGCAAATGTAGTATGCTGTGTGTCGATGTGCCGCTTTATATTTGACTGTTTCACTGATGCAATTTTATCATTGCATATTAGACACATTGCAGAACCTGCTCTTTCCACAAAGGCGAATTTCTCTGTCCATTTCTGCTGAAAAGCATGATACTCATCTTTTTTTCTTTTAGCTATCTTCTTTGTCAAAAGGGTTTCTGCAATTAGCTTGCTGACTAGTTGATTAAAAGGAAGGAAGTTTACTTCATGACCTCACAACAACCCATGTGAGGGGCATTATTCAAAAAAATTTGGTGTTGTCCCAAAGGACAGCTGTGATTGGTTCCAGCCACCCGCAACCATGGACATGAGTTGTAGGAAATGAATGGATTGTAATGTGGACAAGTCCTGCCGGGGGTGAGGACAATGGAGCTGCAAAGACCTGACTCTGGGGACCAGGTTCAGTGACGCAGATCCACTTTATTCAGGAAGTAAGCTAGCTTATATACATGGTTTCAGCCAATAGAATGTTACAGCATGTCCTTCATAGCCAATGGCTGAAAAGATCAGGGAGCTGTATGGTTGGTGCTGAGTCACTTCCTTATAGTGAGCTAGCTACCTTCCTGGGTATGCCCAGGAGGCTTCTGGGAGCTGGAGTATTCTCACAGCATTGCATCAGCCACAGCTGCTAGGAATGTGTTCTGCACTCCACCCACATTGTAATACATGAGAATGTTTTATATTTTTAACGTTTTTTTAATTATTAAAGATTTGTCTGTGAGCCAGATGCAGCCATCAAAAGAGCCACATCTGGCTCGTGAAGCATAGGTTCCCGACCCCTGCTATAGAGGAACTCATCAACAGCCAGGTTTTTGCTAGAGCATTCTACTGGGCTTGCCAAGATGTTTTTGGATCCCCACCAGGGTTTGAATCGCTTCCTTCTCAATATTTTTTCTCTTCCTTGTCTTTTAAAAATATTTTTTAACATTAAAGTCTAAACATTTTTTTTATGCCTACCCCTTCTTCTTCTCTTTTTTAATCTTTCACAAGGGTTATTCCCAATACATCTTTGGGATTTCCAACTCTATCTTGGGTTCTCTTTCCCATGGGACCCAAAATGTCAGTCTCTCTTCCCTTCAACCCCAATAGTACAAAGCTATTTCCCAGAAAAAATACCCTTGTCATTCGGGTAGTGAGGGAGGAAGCATAGAAACAAAATAACAAAGAAAATAACAAAGAAAAAGAAGTTAAGGGTCAAGTTCTTCTTTTTCCATTGCAGTCTCCTCCCGTACAATAGGCTAGAGTTGGAGTTCAGATAAAAGAGATAAATAACTTTGTAGAAAGTGTACAGTATTCAAGTATTAAATACTAAAATGTCATTGTCTCTGTTTCTTAACCAGCAGACTTTAGTTTTATCAGGAATGTTTAGTTGAGTTATGAAACTTGTCACAAGAGAGAAAACATAGTTATTTTGTGACACATTCTGCTTGTTAAAAATGCAAATTGCATATACACATTTCAACCTTTACTAGATGTTGCCGAGTTGCTCTGCAATATAGGGGTTCCATACATACCTTTGCTCACAGTAATAGAGAGTTCTGATTGCTTACATCCATGCCAATATTTATTTTATTTAACAAAAATTTATATAATACAGTGTTCAGGTTCTGTTCTAAGAATTTTGAAATATTAACACATTTCATTATCATAATTCTTTGGCATACATAATATTTCCATTTTACTGATAAGAAAACTGACACTAAGGTTACATGATTCACTACAGTCTAATAACTAATAAGTGATAAAGTTAGATTTTGAAATGAGACAATACTTATTTGCAGGTTTTTATTAAAAATTTATTTTGGCCCTGGCCAGTTGGCTCAGTGGTAGAGTGTCGACCCCACATGTGAAAGTCCTAGGTTCGATTCCCGTCCAGAGCACACAGCAGAAGCACCCATCTGCTTTTCCATCCTTTCTCCTTTCCTTCCTCTCTCTCTCTCCCTTCCTTTCTTGCAGCCAAGGCTCCATTGGAGCAAAGTTGGCCTGGCTTCTGCCTCAGGTGCTAGAATGGCTCCAGCTGCAACAAAGCAATGGCCCAGATGGGCAGAGCATCAATCCCTGGTGGGCATGCTGGGTGGATCCCAGTCTGGTGCATGCGAGAATCTGTCTGACTGCCAACCTGCTTCTAACTTCAGAAAAAAATTTTTTTTGTCTTTGTCTATAACATAGGTGTTATCTTGCATTTTCCTAAACATTAGCGAGATTGAACATCTTTTCAGTTACTAGCAATTTAAGTTCCTTTCCATTGAATTGTTTTTTGATATCATATGCCTATTTTTTAATTGAGTTACTTGCTTTTCTTTTATTTTTTGTAGGTGTTCATTATATACTTCAGATACTAATCATTTCTTGTTGATTATATATAATGAAAGTAGTTGATTATAGATAATGAAAGTCAGTTGCTAGTTTTTAATTTAATTTTTATAAATATATTCAGTATAGATGTTATTAATATTTTTTCTATGCTTATTATTTTTGTAATTTACATAAGACAATTCTTTCTTAACCTATGTTCAAATATATATTTTATATTCTAAGTTTTAATTTTTAAAATTTCTTTTCAGTATTTCTAAAAATTTTTTTATATAGCATTGAGAAATAACCTAGCCTTATTTTTCATTTAGAATGTTAACTGTCAATATGAGTTTAACTGAATACCTCATCTATTGACTTTGACTTGTAATACCCTCTCTCTAAGAATCAAACCTTCACAAAAGGAATACATCTTTTGTGAATTTTTCTCCACTTTCGTAAGTGGCTATTTTTGCAACAATACTACCATTTCTCCTTTTTTTTTTTTTTTTTAAAAAAAAAACAAATAACCTTACAATGGTTAGGATATCTGGTAAAGACAATATTTTCTCCTTCCACCCCATTTTGTTTACCTTCAGATACTTTATTTTTTCTTTGTTATTTTCTTTTGGCCATGTGCTAATTGCTAATTGGGAGTAATTTTCTTAGTTTAAAAAAGTCTCCTTTTAACATTGTTTTGGTTTTTTATTGATAAATACTTCTAGGATTACCAGATAAAAAAAAATAAAAGCACAGGACTCCCAATGAAATATGAATTTCAGATAAACAAAGACCCCTTTTTTTTTTTACTACAACATATCTCAAATACCACATGGAACATGCTTATCCTAACAATTACTGCTTATCTGAAGTTCAGATGTTACCAGATGCCCTGTATTTAATTGTCAAGTTCAGCTATTTCAATTGTTTTAAAATTGAAAATAAGAGAATGTGATCTATATGATAGTGATCCTCTGGACTTTTTTTTTTTTTTTTCTGAAGCTGGAAACGGAGAGAGACAGTCAGACAGACTCCCACATGCGCCTGACCGGGATCCACCCGGCACGCCCACCAGGGGTGACGCTCTGCCCACCAGGGGGCGATGCTCTGCCCCTCCGGGAGGTTGCTCTGCTGCGACCAGAGCCACTCTAGCGCCTGGGGCAGAGGCCAAGGAGCCACCCCCAGCGCCCGGGCCATCTTTGCTCTAATGGAGACAGAGAGGAAGGGGGGGGTGGAGAAGCAAATGGGCGCTTCTCCTATGTGCCCTGGCCGGGAATCGAACCCAGGTCCCCCGCACGCCAGGCCGACGCTCTACCGCTGAGCCAACCGGCCAGGGCCTTGGACTTTTTTTAAAAAAGATTTTATTTATTCATTTTATAGAGGATAAAGATACACACACACACACACACACACAGAGGGGGGGGAGGAGGAACAGGAGGCATCAACTCCCATATGTGCCTTGATCAGGCAAGCCCAGGGTTTTGAACCAGTGACCTCAACCTTCCAAGTGAACACTTTACCCACTGCACCACCACAGTTCAGGCTGGACTTTGTTAAGTCTTGATTTATACTCATGTTTTATAATTGTTCATGTAAGTTTAAAAACAACAGCTATATTCTTATTTGTTTGCTATGTTGCTATGTACACAGTAACTAAAATTTATTAATTGGGTTCTTTCAATCTTCTATATTTTTATTTATTTACTTTTTGCTTTATATATAAATTCTTGGTACTGTTACAATATTAATGTTTATCATTTTTAAAAAATATTTTAAACCAATTTAATATCTTAAATCAATTTTTTTAGGTATACATAAATTCATAATGGTTACACCTTTTTGGTAGATTGTTCTCTTTTTATTAATACTGTGTAAAGGTGGTGGTTGTGGCCATGCAATTTCCCATTTGATTTGGGAAGATAGTAAAGGAACTCTGGAGCCTGAGGATGGTAGGCCTTTTGGTTTAGAGTTTCACAATGAACAAGCAAGCAGGTGGGGCAAACTGTTTTTCACTCTCTTAGGACTCACAATCAAAACAGGCCAGGGGAAAAAACCCTTCTGTAGCAAATAGTAGCAAACAATGGTCCCTTCCCACAGCATCAGAAAATCCACAATTTACAATCTGCTGCCCTGAAGCCAAGCAACTGGAATCTTACATAGACTATACATACATGGTGCTGGGGCATGCTCATACGTCAATTAGTCAAAATACAAGTGAGCAAGCCTAACACAATTACACCACAATTGTTTGCCCAACCTACTGTCTCTCCTTATCTTTATTGCTTTTAAAAACAAATCCAGATGGTGTCAGAATAATGGCCTCATGAAAGATACCCCAATCTTTCCCCTTGAAATTTCAAGAAAGTGAACAACTATAATGCAGCAAAGCAACACTAGCTGGGCTCACAGGCCTGCCTGAAAATCCATGCACTAAATGGACTAAAGTTGTTTTTTGTTAGAATTCTTAACAATATGACTCTCAAATGCCAACAATAAAGAAGAAATCAAATACCATGGTTACCCAAAAAAGAGACATAGTTCAGAAAAAAAATTAAAAATCACCAGAAAGCAAGCTCAATTATATGAAAACCTTGGAGTTAAATGATAGAATATTCAAAACTGAAGTTCTAAATATACTCAGTGAGATGTGAGAAAACACTAATAGGCAATTTATTAGCTCAAAAAATGAATTAATAAGCAAAATGAGTGCTTCACCAAATAGACTAAAACTTTAAAAAGAGATGAGGGACTTAATTTATGGATTGAAAACTAAGGTAGCAAGTTCAGCTAATAAAACAAGCCAGATAGAGAAGAGAATCAGTGACATTGAAGACAGATAATAAGAGATACCACAGAGAGAAGAGGAGAGAGACTCACAGATTAAAAAATTAGAGAGCCCTATAAGAAATATATGACTTCATTAGAAAGCAATATAAAAATAATGTGTAGATCAGAAGAAGAAAAGCAGGAGAAGGGAAGAAGAGCTTATTCAAACAAATAATTGACAAGAACTTCCCAAGCATATAGAAAGAGCCAAAGCCTCAAATCCAAGAAGCAAATTGAATACTGAGTTACCTCAACCCAAATAGACCTTCTCCAAGGCACATAGTAATAAAATTGTCAAAAATCAATGACAAAGAAAGAATCCTCAAGGCAGCTAAGGAAAAGAAGAACAGAACATATAAAAGAAGTTCCATTAGGTTGTCATTGCACTTCTGAGCAGAAACTATATAAGCCAGAGGACTGCGGACCCAAATATTTAAAGTATTGAAAGAGAGGAATTACCAGTAAGAATACAATAGCCATCAAAGTTATCCTTGAAATATAAAGTAGAAATAAGAACTTTTGCAGACATACAGAAGCTGAGGAAATTTATCACCAGAAAACCCCCACTGCAGGAATACTCAAGAGGGTTATTTGACCAGATACAATAATAGCAAATGTTGGAGAGGCTGTGGAGAAAAAGGAACCCTCATTCACTGTTGGTGGGACTGTAAAGTAGTACAACCATTATGGAGGAAAGTATGGTGGTTCTTCAAAAAACTGCAAATAGAACTACCTTATGACCCAGCAATCCCTCTACTGGGTATATACCCCAAAACCTCAGAAACATTGATACGTGAAGACACATGTAGCCCCATGTTCATTGCAGCACTGTTCACAGTGGCCAAGACATGGAAACAACCAAAAAGCCCTTCAATAGAAGACTGGATAAAGAAGATGTGGCACATATATACTATGGAATACTACTCAGCCATAAGAAATGATGACATCAGATCATTTACAGCAAAATGGTGGGATCTTGATAACATTATAAGAAGTGAAATAAGTAAATCAGAAAAAAACAAGAACTACATGATTCCGTACATTGATGGAACATAAAAATGAGACTAAGAGACATGGACAAGAGTGTGGTGGTTACCAGGGGTGGGGGGGAGGGAGGACATGGGAGGGAGGGAGGGAGAGAGTTAGGGGGAGGGGGAGGGGCACAGAGAACTAGATAGAGGGTGACGGAGGACAATCTGACTTTGGGCAAGGGGTTTGCAACATAATTTGATGACAAAATAACCTAGACATGTTTTCTTTGAATATATGTACCCTGATTTATTAATGTCATCCCATTACCATTAATAAAAATTTATAAAAAAAATAAAAAAAATAAAAAAATAAATAAATAAAATAATTAGGATAGTGAAAAAAAAAAACAAAAAAAAAAACAAAGAACAAAACAAATCAAAACTATAAGGTCTACCAGAAAGTTCTATCCATTTTTGGAATAAAACAAAATACAAATTTTTCTTATTGTCAATAAACTTTATTAAATAATATAATTGCCATTATTATTAATGATTTCTTGCCAGTGTGAGGGCAATTTGTATATCCCATTTTTGAAAAATGTTTTATCTTTTGATGCAAAAAATTGAACTAGTGCTTGTTTGATATCTTCTTCATTTTTGAATTTTTTGCCCTTCAAAAAATTTTGTAAGGACAAAAAAAGTGATAGTCAGTATTATTCCTTCACCAAACACTTTCAATAAATTTCTACATGCTTCTGTAGCATTTTTTCCTTCTTGAAATTCATAAAAATTACAGTAGTGTAAATGAACTTTATCAGTAGCCATGGGTACAGTATCACTTCACACATAAGACTAACATGAATCAACTTTGTTTTAGTTAATTTGCTACGTCAGTATGTATACATTAAGTGATAAAAATAGAGAGGCACACATGTGCCAACTAAACATGTGCTTATGTGTCAAAATTTGTTGTGATAAAAATGGACAGAACTTTCTGGTAGACCTTATATAAATAAAAGTTCCAAGAAGATCACAATAAAAACAAGAAGAATCTGTGACAATAACAAAAAGAAGAGGATAAAAAGCTATAGAAGCAAAGAAGGATGGAGTGCCAAAGCACTCATAAGACAAATGACTTTTGTACATATGACAGTTTTTCTCCTAATAACCAAATGGTAACCACCCACAAAATACCCACTTCTAAAACACATAGTTTAAACAAAGAAGAAACAAGGGAAAAAAGTATGGAATATTATCAAAAAAACAACTGACAGAAACACTAAAGAGAAGAACCAAACAAGACACAGAGCTACCAGAAAACAAAAGATAAAATGGCTATAGGAAATCTTCAAGCATCAATAATTACCCAAAATGTAAATTGACTGAACTCACCAATAAGAGGCACAGAGTAGCAGACTGGATCAAAAAGTAAAATCCACCTGTATGCTACCTTCAAGAGACACATCTAAGCTTCAAGGACAAAAGTAAGCTCAAAGTGAAACATTGGAAAATGATTCTTCAAGTAAATAATATCCAAAGAAAAGCAGGTGTTGACATACTAATGTCTGACAATGCTGACTTCAACATGACGAAGATAACAAGGGACAAAGATAGACATTTTATAATGATAAAGGGGATATTTTATCAAGAGGGCATCACACACACACACACACACACACACACACACACACACACAAAGATATAACATTTCTTAATATATATGCACCAAAACAGGGAACACCAAAATATATAAAGCACCTACTAACTGATCTAAAAACAGAAGCAGACAAAAACACAATCATACTTGGAGAATTCAACACACCATTGATGGCTTTAGATAGATCATCCAAACAGAAAATCAATAAAGAAATATCAGCCTTAAATGACACATTAGACCAAATGGACATAATAGATATTTACAGGACATTTCATCCCAGAAAATCAGATTATACATTCTTTTCCCAAGGAACATTCCCCCCTTTTTGGGGGGACAGAAACAGAAAGAGACAGAGAGAGGGATAGATAGGGACAGACAGATAGGAAGGGAGATGAGAAGCATCAATTCTTTCTTGCAGCATCTTTGTTGTTCATTGATTGCTTTCTCATATATGCCCTGACCATGGAGCTACAGCAGACTGAGTGACCCCCTTGCTCAAACCAGCGACCTTGGGCTCAAGCTGGTGAGCCTTGCTCAAACCAGCTGAGCCCGCACTCAAGCTTACCACCTTGGGATTTTGATCCTGGGTTCTCTGTGTCTCAGTCTGATGCTCTATCCACTGCGTCACCACTTGGTCAGGCCCAAGGAACATCCTTAAGGACAAGTCATATGTTGGGCCACAAACTAAAATCAACAAATTCAGGAAGTTTGAAATTATACCAAGCATATTGTTTTTATCATAGGCCTTTGAAATTAGAATTCAACTGTAAAAAAGAAGTAAAGAAACCCACAATAATGTGGAAATTAAAGAATATATTTCTAAAAAATGACTGAGTAAAAGAAGAAATTAAAACAAAGATCAAAAGATATATATAGACAAATGAGATTGACAATGTGACATAACAATATTTCTGGGATGCAGTGAAAGCAATAATTAGAGGAAGTTTATATCATTACAGGCTTAGGTCAAGGAACAAGAGAGATCTCAAGTAAACAACCTAATATCACATAGTAAAGAACTAGAAAAGGAAGAAAAAGGCAACCTAAAGTCAGCAGAAGAAAGGAAACAGTAATAGAGCATAATTAAATGAAATAGAGAACAAAAAAAAGCTATAGAATAAATTAATAGAACAGAGAGGTGATTCTTTAAAAAAGATCAGTAAAATTGACAATCCCTGGCTAGACTGACTAAGGAAAAAAGAAAAAGGACTCATACACAAAATCCGAAATGAAAGACAAATTACCACAGACATCATAGATATATAAAGAATTATGATAAAATACTACAAAAAATTATATGCCACCCACAACAATCTAGAAGAAATAAATAAATTCCTAGAACTATATAATCTTCCTAGACCGAGTCACAAAAAAATAAAAAACCTAAATGTACCCATAAGCAGGGAAAAATAGAAACAACTATCAAAAATCTCCCCCCAAAACTCCAGAACCAGTTGGTTACATTAGTGAATTCTACCAAACATTCAAAGAAGAGTTGGTTCCTTTTCTTCTCAAAGTCTTATAGAAAATAGAAGAAGCAATACTTACTAACAGATTTTATGAGGCGAACATAATCCAGATACCAAAACCTGGCAAGGGCGACACATAAAAAGAAAATTAAAGATCAATATCTCTAATAAATAGAGATGTAAAATTCTAACCAAAATACTAGCAAATTGAATACAACAACACATTAAAGAAATAATACATCACGATCAAGTAGGATTCATTCCAGAAGCACAAGGATGATTCAACATATGTAAATTGATCAACATAATACACCACATCAAAAAAAACAGAACAAAAATCATACAATTCTATCAATAGATACAGAAAAGGCATTTGATAAGATACACCCCTTTATGTTTAAAACACTCAATAAAGTGGGTTTAAAAGGAAAGTACTTCAACATAACAAAGGTCATATATGACAAACCATCAGCTAATATCATACTAAATGGTGAAAAAATCAAGGCTTTTCCTCCAAAATCAGGAACAAGACAAGGATGCCCACTATCGCCAATTTTTTTCTTGTGAAAAAGAGAGGTACAGGCAGGGACAGACAGACAGGAAGGGAGAGAGATGAGAAGCATCAACTCATAGTTGCAGCACTTTAGTTGTTCATTCATTGCTTTCTCATATGTGCCTTGACCAGAGATGATGGGCTACAGCCAAGCCAGGGACTTCTTGCTAAAGCCAGTGTCCTTGGGCTCAATCCAACAACCTTGGGCTTCAAGAAAGTGACCTTTGGGCTCAATCCAGCAAACATGAGGTTATGACTATGTCCCCATGCTCAACCCAGTGATCTTAAGGATTTCCAACCTGGGTCCTCAGTGTCCCAGGCCATTACTGTATCCACTGTACCACTACCTGGTCAGGCACTACACTTCTATTCAACCTGATTCTGGAAGCTTTAATCCAGGGCAATCATTGAAGAGAAAGAAATAAAAGGCATCTATATTGGGAAAGAAGGAGTAAAGGTATCACGTTTTTGCAGATGGCATGATCCTGTATATAGAAAACCCCAAAACTCTACCAAAAACTTATTAGAAACAATAAACCAATGCAGTAAAATCACAGGATACATACTGGATATACAGACGTCTACTCTTTTTCTATATGCAAATGAGGAAACTTCAGAAAATGAACTCAAAAAAACAATTGCTTTTATAATTACAAAAGAAATATAAAATACCCAGGAATAAACTTAACAAAGACTGTGAAGGACCTAAATACTGAAAACTACAAAGTATTATTGAAAGAAATTAAAAGAGACACAAAGAAATAGAAAAATATTCTAGGTTCATGGATTAGAAAAATCAACATAGTTACACAAAGCAATGTACAAATTTAGTGCAATCCCCACCAAAATTCCAATGTCATTTTTAAAGAAATAAAACAAAAAGTCCTCAGGTTTACAGAACCATAAAAACCCCTCAATAGCTAACGTATTCCTGAGAAAAATAAAAAAAGCCAGAGGTATCACACTACTTGGCTTTAAATTATAACACAGATCCACAATAATCAAAACAGCATGGTGTTGGCAGAAAACAGATATACAGACCAATGTAACAGAATTAAGAGCCCAGAAATAGAACCACATAGATATGGACAAAATAATTTTCAACAAAAGAGCTAAAAACACACAATGCAGAAAAGCAAGCCTCTTCAATACATGGTACTGGGGAAATTTAAAATCCACATGCAAAAAAAAATAAAGAAAACTTGACTATAGTTTAACCCCCTGCACAAAAATTAATTCAGAATGGATCAAAGACCTAAATATAAGATCTGATACAATAAATTATATAGTAGAAAACACCAGTACTAATCTTATGGACCTTGGCTATAGAGAATAATTTATGAATTTGACCCCAAAAGCAAGGGAAGTAAAGGCAACAATAAATGAATGAGACTGTATCAAACTAAAAAACTTCTACAAAGCAAAAGAAATTGACAACAAAACAAAAAGGCAGCCAGTCAAATGGGAGGTGATATTTATAAACAATAGCTCCAATAAGGGGTTAATATCTAAATATATATATAAAGAACTCACAAAGATCAGCAC
Organism: Saccopteryx bilineata; assembly: GCF_036850765.1. Lineage (NCBI taxonomy): Eukaryota > Metazoa > Chordata > Mammalia > Chiroptera > Emballonuridae > Saccopteryx > Saccopteryx bilineata. The sequence continues at coordinate 53,832,258 of NC_089491.1, forward strand.
AAATAAGCAAACAATCCAATTAAAAAATGGGGAGAGGACCTGAACAGACCCTTCTCCCAAAAGGACATACAAATTTTCAACAAAAGAGCTAAAAACACACAATGCAGAAAAGCAAGCCTCTTCAGGCTAGCTATACAGACATATGAAAATATGCTCATCTTCACTAGCTATTAGGGATGCAAATCAAAACTACAATGAGATACTATCTCACACCTGTTAGATTGGCTATTATCAACAAGACAGATAATAACATATGTCAGAGAGGTTGTGGACAAAAATGAACCCTCATTCACTGCTGATGAGAATGTAAACTAGAAGAACCATTGTAGAAGACAGTATGTTGATTCCTCAAAAAATTAAGAATAGAACTACCATATGACTCAGCAATTTCTCTACTGGGTATTTACCCCCCTCCCCCCAAACTCAAAAATGTTGGTATGTGAAGACACATACAACCACCTATTCATTAAAGCATTATTTATAGGGACCAAGGTATAGAAACAATCAAAGTATCCCTCTATAGAAGATTGGATAAAGAAGATGTGGCACATATATAAAAATGGAAAACTACTCAACTATAAGAAATGATGACATATTGCTATTTACGACAATATGGATGGATCTTGAGAACATTATACTGAATGAAATAAGTAAATCAGAAATGTTAAGAACTATATGATTTTATACATAGGTGGGATATAAAATTAAGACTCAAGACTCACAGACATAGATAAAACTGAAGTGGTTACCAGGGGGAGAAAAGTGGGGAGGAATAAAGAGGGACATATATACAGTGACAGAAAATGATTTGACTTTGGGTAATGGGTACACAACATGATAAACAGTTCAAATGTTATAGATGTTTGCCTGAAACCTTTGTACTCTTATTGATAAGTGTCACTCCTTTAAATTTAATTGTCTAAAAAAAATTAAAAAGACTCCATTTTTCTGTAATTCTTGTTACATAAATCTTCTTTTGGTTGACATTTGCTTTTTATAACTTATTATACCACATTAAATTTTAACATTGTTGTTTTATGTAAGATTCTTATAAAAATTTAACTAGATTTTTATAAAATGAAGTTGATAGTCTTATCATTTTATGATTTTTATTAATGAGTTAATCCATTTAAATATGTTGAGATTCCTGATGCATATTTGAATTTATTTCTACCAAATAATTGTTTTATAATAATATTTAAGATATATAATATCTTCATAGTTAATTTGGATGGATACTTTTTCTTTTCCATTTACTTGCTAATTTGGAAATCAGATAGTTTATATTTTAACTGAGTACTTTAATTTTTTTAGCATACACAATTAGCTATTACACTTTTAACAAGGTCCAAAATTATTAATTATCTTCATCTTTTTGAATAATATAAGAAATGTTTTATGTTTTAACTACTAAATAAATAACATGTTACATCTTATTTAGACTTTCTCCACAAGTTTTATAAGAACAAATGTTTTAATTACGAACATATTTGTTCCTTATAGTGAACGTTTGACTAAATTTACCAACACATTTTTAAAAAGTTCTGTGATTATACATTATTATTTTATTTTCTTCTTTGTTTTCATTTTATATTCTGCTGATGGACAAACTTTATTGATACTTTTGGAACGTTTATGGGTGACAAGACCTTAATTTTAGTGTTTCTGTAAAGTTGCACATGTATTTTAATTCTTCATAAACAAAAGTTCAAATTCTTTTTTATTTTATCTGTTACTGTCTACAATTTTCATGCCAAATGTATAGTGGGAATTAACCTAATAAGTTTCATAGTATTTATACGAGGCTTCTAGGTTGCTGCAAACTTACAAAACAAGACTGAAATAAAATGAACAGAACTTTATTTTACTTCCATTTTTTTCAGAGGTAAAGTAATAGAGGTTATGAATGATAATATATTATATTGTTGCATTACATTTGGTTCTAGTTAATTATAACTTCTGAAAATAATATTTTTTTCTTCTTTGAAGTTATTAACCTACTAAAATGTTTCTATAAAGCTGATAAAAAGTAAAATGGAGTTGTTAAAATAGAGAAAAAATATATATACAGTTTCATTTACTACAAGTCTGAATGGCTCTGAAGCAATCTTGTTCATATGGTTTTATAAATCAAAGCTCTTTGAACATCCATTTTTGCAGAGCTTGCTTTTAACACTAGATTTTTCTCTTTGCATTCTTTAAAGAGCATATTTAGAAAATAGAATATTATTTTCTCTTGGAAAAGTGCATCACTACTTGACAAACTGTTTAAATGCCCAAATATTTTTCTTAGAAAAATTAATTTGGTTAGATTCATATGCTTTTTGAATAAAAAAGAAATCAAGAAGACATGTCAAGGTCCATCATACTAAACAACCTACTAGCAACTAAAAAAAAAGTATATATACTGACCTTGTCAACATGTATTATTATTTGCAAGTGTGTCTTAAATATATAAATGAGGAGCTAGATTGAACTGAGTGTTACTTTGGTGGTAACAGCTCACTATATGGAAAAAAACTGCCTATATAAAGAAACCCTACTGTAATAAAAAGATTGCTTTTTGTAAATTCCTTTTGAAAGAGTTTTACTCAAAATAATCTTTTACAAAGATGATGTGACATTTATGAAAAGGTTTGTAATTTACTATCATTATATTATACATCCCATCATACCCTGCAAAATGGTTAAAGTTGTGTCTTGAGTCCATGCTGTCATAGCAATTGGTTTTTTTTTGGGGGGGGGACTGTATTATCGCTGAAATATATAATTTCAGAAAAATATGGAAGGAACCTGAACTGAGAGCTTGTTCCCCAAACTGTATGTAATTACCCCAAGTCATTCTAAGATAAGTCTCACAAATAAAACAAATAAAGCACCAAGAACACCCTAAATAGGCTATATGTACACTGTTTATTCTCTCAGGTAGATAGGAATGCTATCATTATGATTTAATACTCTGGTGATTTTGTCCTGAAGAGGAGAGGTTTCATAAACATTCTGAATGTAATCACTAAAACAAAGGTAGTTAAGTCTTGGAAAAATGAGAGTAGAATTGGATGTCAAATGCTCCTTCTATCTAAAGCACAAAGATGTTTTTAGGATATACATTACACTATAATAGGTAATAAATTGGGAATGGCAAACTTTCAGTGTGGACCTGGTTGGGTTGGCAATGTCATTAAACACATTAAAAGATGTGACAACTGCCTGACCAGACAGTGGCGCAGTGGATAGAGCATCAGACTGGGATGTGGAGGACCTAGGTTTGAGACCCGGAGGTCGCCAGCTTGAGCGCGGGCTCATCTGGTTTGAGCAAAAGCTCACCAGCTTGGACCCAAGGTCGCTGGCCTGAGCAAGGGGTTACTTGGTCTGCTGTAGCCCCCCCGGTCAAGGCACATATGAGAAAGCAATCAATGAACAACTATGGTGTTGCAATGAAAAACTAATGATTGATGCTTCTCATCTCTCTTCGTTTCTGTCTTTCTGTCCCTATCTATCCGTCTCGCTGACTCTCTATCTGTCTCTGTTAAAAAAAAAAAAAAGAAAAAAAAAGATGTGACAACTGTCTGGAAAGGGTCAAAATGATAAAGTTGGGATTATTCTTCCCTCTCTGTCACCTCACTCTCAATACTCCTGAAGGGAAGTGCTGTTCATCCCTGTAGCTACACAACCCCTGTTACATCTTTCAAAATTTCATTGAGCATCTATAATATTCCATAAATTTTGCTTGGTGCTGGAGTGCAGAGAATTTCAGAAGAGCAATGGGGGAGCAGCTCTTTTTTTATTTTTTATTCTTGTTCACTATTCTATCCCCATTGCTTAACTCAATGCCTGGCACAAAGGGGGTTCCAATAAGTACAATAACTATATGGGACTTCAATAAATAAAGGAAAGTTCTTAAAAATGACCATAGATTCTTTATTTTCTACCCTTTGAGAGGTGTAGTCTGAGTTTCTTCCCCTTGAACCTGGCCTGGACTTAGTGCCTTGCTTGAACAAGACAATGAGATGGAACTGGTGGTCTGGGATTGATGAGGTTAAGTCATAACAAGCCATGGATTTTTTCCTTCTGCTTGTTTAAGCAGTTATTCTGGGAGCCCTGAGACATCCTCGTGGCCTAAGACCACTGTGCAGAGAGGCCATTTATAAGCACTCCTGAGGCTGAAACTAGGCTTTCAACCATCCCTTCCAAGACATCAGACAAATAAGAGGCCAGCCAGCCCTGGCCAGTTGGCTCAGCGGCAGAGTGTTGGCCCTGCATGTGGAAGTTCCAGGTTTGATTTCTGGCTTTGGCACACAGGAGAAGCGCCGATCTGCTTTTCCACCCTCCCCTTTTCCTTCCTCTCTATATATCTCTCTTCCTTTCTTGCAGCCAAGAATCCATTACAGCAAAGTTGGCCCGGGTGCTGAGGATGGCTCCATGGCCTCCGCCTCAGGCACTAGAAAGGCTCCCTGCAGTGGAGCAACACCCCAGAGGGGCTGAACATCATCCCCTGGTGGGCATGCTGGGAGGATCCCAGTGGCGCACATGCGGGAGTCTGTCTCTCTGCCTTCCCCCACCCCACTTGTCACTTCAGAAAAATACAAAAAAAAAAAAAAAAAAAAGGAAAAAGAAGAGGCTAGCTTGGATTCTCGAGATTAGCCTATCGCCCACCAGCCAATACCAGCAAGACTTCAGCTCTCGTACATAGAGCCTAAATAAATAAATAAATAAATAAATAAATAAATAGCCTAGATGACCTCTGTCCAAACTCTTGACACATGTCATAGTGAGAAAATAATATGGTTATAATTTTAAGTTGCTAAATTTTGGAGTGGTTTATTATACAGCTAATTATATATACAATATAGTTGTTAATACATAATTATAGCTAACTGGAGCAGTCCCCCAAAGATTATAGTTTCAAATGCTAGTCAGAAAAGATAGAAAGTCTCAGAGATTCTCATAAATAAACAAATATTTACAATCTACACTATTGTTTTCTAAATTAAAGTTTTTAATGGAAGGCTATGCAAACCCCTAGGGGAGTCAAAGAACCCAACATGGAAGTCAGAGAGTTTATTTTTTGAAAGAAATAAAGTCTAAGCTATTGTAAACCTTCTGAGAGAAAAATGAATGAAAATGTGACATGCCATGTGACAGTTTCTTTCTTTGATTTAAATTAAATTTCTGTCAATAGCCGTAAGCAATAACCACCCTTTCTTTCTATTAAAAACTTGTAATCCCCAGAGATTCTCTGGGGCATGTTGGAGACTGGCTGTATAACACAAAGACACAAAGCATGGGATATAGTAGTTGGTTATCCAGAATTGAGCCAGCTTCTGGGAATGAGGCAAATGATGGCTTATCCTTCAGTTTTTGGTATAACAGGAGGTCTAGGTTGAGAAATAGTATCTTTTACAGTTTGAAAAACAATATTTTGGGGCAGTATCTGGAACATGGCTTAGCACTTTCACAACCTTGATGGCTATTATTTCCTTAAATAAAAAGTTCACAGGTTACCTTTAGACAAGATATTCAGAGTTTGTGAATGTAGAGGTACCACTAATATTTGGGCAAAAACTTAAGATTTGAACTAGTGTTGCTGAAAGATTACAGATGTATTGTAAACTAAATTTGTAGATGATTGATTTGTCCTTCTACTATCAATTCAGTGGTCTGGGATTTCTAACCATGACCTATGAGGTAACTTTGACTTCCAAATTTACCAGAGTCTATATGTCTTACAGTTCTTACTGGGGCTGCTGTAATATTGTTAATGCTCAGGCTACACGTTCATGCCAGGTAACAGCCCTGGAGAGCCTTGTACTCACCTTCCAGGGGAGAATGAATGCTGCTGTCTCTGGAGGCAGTGGATTCCTCCTGAAACTGGAAAGACCTGGTAGGATCCATTTGGTTTCAGTGTGAATTTCACACACCCACCCAGGAACCAATACAATTGTATTTCTAATGACAATGTATCTCACATCTTGTCTTAGAGTTACAACTAAATAAACTAAGGGTCTCAGATGTTGAAGAATGATTGAGGACTAGCCACTCAGTCTTTCTCATAATTCAGACAGAATGATTGAGGTTCTCCCTTCTGTATCATAGAATTTTTATATTTTAGTTTTAGTCAGGTTTTTTCCCAGTTACCTCTAGGTTTTCCCAGTTACCTCTAGGTAACTGGGAAAACTTTTTCAAATAGATAAGCAAACTGAGTGTCATATGATTATTACACTGTATTGAAAATTTAGTTACTAAAGAAAAAATATTCTTTAAGATTTGTTTCCATTGATTTGAGAGAGGGCAGGAAAATAAAGAAAAAAGAGGGGAAAAGGGAGAGAAAGATTGAGAAAAGCATCAACTTGTAGTTTCACTTAGTTCTTCCATTTAGTTGTGCACTCATTGATTGCCTCTCATATGTGCCCTGACCAGGGGTCAAACCCATTACCTCTGGTGCATCAGGTCAACATTGTATCCACTGAGACACTTGGCCAGGGCCAAGAAAGACTATTCTTGAGTAAAGTGATTGAAACAACATTTAATCTAGAAATAAAACTTCTGGAAGTACTAAGTTATTTGCAATGTGTACTAGAAATCGGCAGTGGAGAAAGAAAGAGAAAGTTTTCTTTTTCTAGAGATAAAAAATGATGGTCTTTCACAGATTGAGGCTGTTGAACACTGGAGAGAACAAGAACTCTACTTTGGCTGTAGCTGAAGGCTGGTATGAAAGAATAAAGAAAGTTTGCCTTAACTAGGAAAGTGGGGACATTTTGTGGAGGAGCTAGGATGGCAAGGGAGGAAGCTGGGAGGCTATTTCAAAGTAATTTGGGAATAATGTCATCTATTTGAAAAATGAAGTAATAAAATTAATACAGTATTTTAAGATCCACTCCAGAAGCTATTTAACATGAATACGGACTGTATCTCAAATAGTTTTTATAACCTATTTAACAATGCTATAGGAACATATTATTTCCATTTTATATATGAGAATATTTAACTTTGGACCGATGAACAAACTTTCCCAGGATCATACACTTAGCAAGTGTAAGAGTTGGGATTTGACTCCAATTTACTTAATTCAAAAAAAACTTAATCTTTTACTAAGTTAGGTACGTATGTAAGAATGAGTTAATTAAGCCAGAGTAGATTCACTGGGAATGGCAAAACAATGACAATAGTAAAAGATATTGGGGAGTCAGATGCAAAAAGACTTGAAACATAACAACTGAATTGGATGGTGAGAAAGAAAGAATAGTGAGAACTACAAAGTTTCTTTCCTAGGTTACTGGAAGAACATCATTATTAGAAAAGTTCTGAGTAGCAGTTAGATTGAAGGAAAAGATTACCCCTGAAATTCCTTCCGGTCTTCAAATCCTGCCTCTCTTTGTAAGTTTAGATTTACACAGTCTGAGTTTACTATAGTGGTATATTCAGTTTGAAATGACAAATACTTTGCTGTTACACACTGGGAAGGGGATTGAAAGCGAAGTTAATTCACTGTATTTGGTACAGCAAGCTGGTGGGTTGGGGCAAGGGCTGTATCAAGATCCAGCTAATAAAAGTTCCAATGAAGACCATCAATGGTACCAGGCATGCTCAGAAAGAACAATGCTTCAATGAAGAAATGGCATAGATACAGACTTTTATCTTGTGACACCACAGCCCCCTCAGTCAAGCTTATCCATCATTTTCTTCTCTACTTCCCCATTCTTGACCTTGGAGCCTTGTACATAGCTCTGTATTCTAGCCTTTTATCTGGACATGCCTTTCCTCAATATGTCCTTGAGTTATAGCACATCCTTTTTTCATCAACATTTTTGTAGATAGAGCCATCCTTTTACCTAGCTTCATGTTGAAAATAAAATTTGCCTGTTTTGGCTATTGCCTTTATGTTCCTGGAATATTTAAATTTTAATTGGCCAATAAGGTAATGACACTTTCAAGCTATAACTCTAGAACACACACTCATGTAACTGGAATGTTACAATGCATCATGTCCCCCAGATGATTCTGAACCTGGTTCTTAGCCAACCTATCCCTCACTAGGGAGTGTTGTTGCCTATGATTTTATTACAGCTGTGGGTTGGGCTTGCTCAGCACCATGGTGGAGCCCAAATCAGAGAGTAGCTAATTTCAAGATTACTTTCTCACATAGTTCCACAGACTTTACTTGTTTTTCCTAATCCTAAGAAAAATAGAGAAACTTGAGACAAAATTCTAGTAGGGGTGTATAACAGAAATGAAGAAAATAATTATTGACTTAACTTTAATTTACAGCTTATAAGCAAGTAGCTCAGAAGGTGTAAAGAATCTTTGGGCTGCAAACATGAGGCAAGAGAAGGAAAAAACGTGAAATCAATAGCGATGCTTACAGCACTGTGATAAGGTGGATCTCCCTTGTTGCTCACTCTGAGGTTGCCCACCCTCTGGCGGATGTATTCCAGCCACGTGCTGCATTGAACGTAGATAACTTATGGCAGGGAGAATCATAGGACTTAACGAGTCTTTTCAGGTTATAGCAAAAATATGTATCAATATAACTGGTATGAATTGCAAAAAAATAGGTAAATGCAATATTACATTAAAACATGAATTATTTTTGCACATTCTTTTACTTTTTCTGATGACTTATTCAAAATGGATTTCCACTGTATTCCAATTGCAACTGGTACCCTAGATGATTTGCTTTCTGTTTCAGTCAAAAATACTCCATTAGTGAAAGCAAGTTGCAACACATAACTTACTCTCTTTGCTTCAGTTCCTTTATAAAAACAAACATGTTCATATTTATCTCCACATGGTTAATTCTTAACCTCTTAGTTTATGGCTTCTGAGTGAGAGAAAAAGTGTTGGGGAGAAGAGAGAGAGAGAGAGAGAGATAGAGAGAGAGAGAGATAGAGAGAGAGAGAGAGAGGGAGAATGTGTGTGTGTGTGTGTGTGTGTGTGTGTATGTATGTATGTTAAGAATTACCATATTTCCCTATGTATAAGATGCACCTTAATTTTGGGGCCTGAAATTTGAAAAAAAATGTATTACATAAAGTTATTGAACTCAAGTTTTATTCATCATAAAATTCATACAACTCCTCATCACTGTCAAAACTCCCATCTATTAGCTTGTCCTCTATTCATCTGTCTCTGATGGTGAATCACTGCCTTCATATATTGTCTCGTCCTCAGTTCCATCTATGGCATTTGAAATGCCACAGCCACTGTATAAGACCCACCCAGGTTTTAGACTTCAAATATTTTACAAAAGGGTACATCTTATACACGGGTAGGCCATTTCATAAGGAAAACAAACTTAAATATTTGAAAATTTTAGAAATGGCATTCTACTGAAATTAGTATTAATGAGGCTCATTATTTATTATTTGAATGACTGGGTTTCCTTAAGAATTGATTACACCACAATAGCCATATAAATTAAATGTAGAAACTTCTATGTTAAAAACTTTCTGTTAAAAACATACATAAAGACAAAAAGAGCCTGACCAGGCAGTAGCACAGTGAATAGAGCATCGGACTGGGATGTGGAGGACCCAGGTTCGAAATCTCGAGGTTGCCAACTTAAGCGCAGACTCATCTGGTTTGAGGAAGGCTCACCAGCTTGAGCTCAAGGTTCCTGGCCTGAGCAGGGGCTCATTTGGTCTGCTGTAGCCCCCCGGTCAAGGCACATATAAGAAAGCAATCAATGAACAACTAAGGTGCCGCAGCGAAGAATTGATGCTTCTCATCTCTCTCCCTTCCTGTCTGTCTGTCCTTATCTGTTCCTCTCTCTGTCCTTATCTGTTCCTCTCACACACAAAAAAAGACAAAAGGACATAAAACAATCCCCATTCAGCAGTTAATTAGGCTTTAAATAAAAATCCTAAGTTGTGTATTAAAAACCAGGAGGATGAGAATTGTGGTATGTGGGAAGCCCAGCACTTGGGGAAGCTTGTTTTTATGTTTAGAAACCTGATACTGCATTCTTTCCTTGCCTGAGCATGTTCCTAAGAAAAACACTAGCACTGTCTCACACCATAAAAAAATGGCTACCTTTTTTACAGCTCTTTCTTCTATTAAGTATATTTGCATTCTAATAAGAGCTCAGTCTTAAGCTATGTGACAAACCTTCCACAGAGGCACTTTCATGCATCAGCCATGGCATGGAAAAGATAAGATTATTTTCAGTCAGTAGCAAGGGGACTCAGGATGTCATATACAGTGCTTGCAAAAAGATTCCTGTGCCCCTCAGCGTGGCACAGTAAAGCTCCTGTATTGGGATGATGGTGATGTTAGCAGAAATGTATGGTTAGAAAATACAAGGACACAATCTGTCCCTTCCACTCAATATCTTGGCTGTGAATACTGCCCCCCCCCCTTGATCCTGACACACTCCTGGGGATATAAATAAAAGTTAATTTATTTCCTGCTTGAATGCAAAGGGCCTTGAAATACAATTAAAGTTGAGTTGAACTATAAATCAAAAATCATTTTTTGTGTATTATAATTTTTGGTCTGAAATTCACATTCTTTATATAAGATTCATTGCTTTCATTCAAATAGCTTATGTTCTAGGGTGTTTCAATATAAAGATTTTTAGAAGACATAATCATTTATCATCAGGAATTTGAGGATAAGAAAACATGTTGAACACACTCTTTATTATAACTTTCAACACAAAAATTTCCATAGAAGGTACGTACGGTATTTCTGAAATCATGCCTTACCATTTGGCTAGTACATGGCAGGGAGGGGGGCTCAGTAACATGCATACACTTGGTTTCAATAGAAGGAAGTTCTGGTTTCAGGTACACTCAAATGTATACCTTTTGATCTTTTGATGGTATAAATGCATATAGGGCACTTGGGAGCTAATTAACCTAAAATCTTTTTATGCTAATCATCAGCAGATGGACATTCAGTTTAACTTCACTGTAGGAAAAAACTATGGTGATATCTCAATTATCAAGTCACCTAAGAAGTAAATTGCTTTGAATATACACCTATTCCTTTAATAACTTCAAATATTTTCTGAAAAACAAAAAAAATACAAAAAACAAACAAAAATCCCAACTCTCACTAAGTACAAAGCTATTAAATGAAATTATATTCTATTAATTATGATAGGAATGATAGGAATATTTATGAAAATTTTCATCTCAAACCACAAATAGAAACAAACCTCCTTGAACAATGAAACCAATTTTATATAGTAGAAAATTACTTAAAAGCAAGCAAGTATAGTTTGTATATTAAATGTAATGTAATAATTAATCAAAGAAATGAGACTTCCAAGTGGTTGGTGGTCAGTGAGTAGAGATAGAAAGAATCCTTCTTTCAAAGGCCATTTTTCTTTCTGCACCATTTTAGTTACTAGTTCTTTATTCAACTTGGGGACTGGCCGATGGTTATCCTACTCTTAACATGCACTTAAAAATATTAGTAAACAAAAAAACACCTTTTGTCTGAAATATCACTGAATGAATTTACTTAGTGTGTTTTTGGGTGGAAAAATCATTGTGCCAAAAAAAATAAAGTGAGATATAAGAAGTTTGCTAGGGGCTTTTGAGAAAGTTTTTCCTCAATTTTCTGGGAGAGCTTTTGGAAATGACCCTTTCTCTCTTCTTGTGGGAAATATTGATCATGGTCATGACGTCTAGTGCCACAATAGGCATTGCAGATACCACTCTGATGCTGAAGCTCACCTAGGAAGACAAGAAAAAAGCTCATGCAAGGATGAAGAGCCATTGGATTGAGGCAACTTTGTAGCAGGTTACATGGAGCCAAAGGAATTTGAATTCACACAAACAAAATTCTAGATAAAGCCACTGGTAGAGGAATCATACTGGGGAAACTGAGGGATAAAAAGCCCCATAGAAACACATTCTAGCAAAAGAAAATGTTTATTGCACTGTATCCTATCTCTCCAGATAGAATGGATAGGCAAAAAGAGGAAGAGAAATATTGGGAGCCAGAGACGTTAATATCTGTCCTCCAAATGGTCATGGCCATTTTTGTGGTTTAATTACTAAGGAGGGCTTATTAATACATTGGGTAAGAGGTTTGACTATCATTGCTTAGACTCTTTCTAAAGAAAAAGTCATTGAGAAATTACAGTAGTATTATAAATAATAGTGTCAATAATTGAAAGTCTTTCAAATTATTGAGGTCTTAGGTGTTCGGATAAACTAATAAAAATGTGATAGAGTCTGACCAGGGTTTAATCATCATTCCATGGATTAGGAAGTTTGTGAGTGGTGAGATCAGAGGTACCAAAAGAATTGATGTCTCCATATTTCCTAGCTGAGTCTACCATCTTATATGAAATTGGCACCACTGTCAGTTCATGAAGAATAAACATCTCTGTTGAAATGCAGAATTAACAGAGATAGCCTATAGTTCTCAAACTGAGCTGTGAGGTCACCTGGGACCCCATTGCAAATATAAAGAGGAACTGCAAGGTATTTTAAAATTCAGGAAAAGTACAGTAATATCTGTTGGACATCCTGTGACTTATCAGCTCAAGGTAGTTAATATTTCTAACATTTTTTTTTGTTCCTTTCAATAAGAGTGGTGCAGTCCAATCTGATTTCATGATTTGAGAAGTTTGTGTAATAATAGGTGCTAAGTTTTTAAAACATAAATCTTATTAAGTTGTTTGGGCATAAGTATTTAATAAGTGGGACTAGAAGGGTATTTATTTATTTATTTATTAAATTCGCCCAAGGCTGCCATAAACCAAGATAATATAAGAACTCCTGCATTAAGCTATTATCACTTATTTGTAAATCATTTAACAATACTTTAATCACTTAGATATTATTAACACAGCACAAATTTTCATGAGGAACCCGGAAGCAGATCAACTTTTTAGAAGTAGGTATAGGTTTCAAGAAGGCCTCCTTGGAGAGCTATGGAAACCTTTTGATTCCGGAAGAGAAGAGGAAGCAAAAACAGTGAAATGAGATTAGTGAACAAAAAGGTCATGACCTTAATAATTTTGTCCAAGGCTATGTTTGTTACTGTGCTGATTGACCCTGGGCCTAGTGTGATCTGGAATCACATATCTGAAGCTTGGACTGAATTGGAATGTCTTTAAATACATAGTAAGGCAAATGGCTTTTCTGTTTATTTTATTTTACCCTTTCTTTGGCATTGATTTCCCCAAAGCCTCATTTGTATGAAAGTCATTTTTCCTTATAAGAAGAAGTCTAAGCCAACAAAATATTACCACAGGAAGCAAAATATGTTCAGCTATGTATCAACCATGAAATATCTCCATTTCTCCTTAGAAGTGATATCAGATGACCATGATAGTTAAGTATCCAATATGCCATAAGTATTCTAATTGGCAAGGCCCTGTCTCAGTTACTTTTTAGGATATAACTCCACTATTCTTAGCCTTATAATACAAATGACTAGCACTTTCATGTACCAGCTTTTTGGGTGTTGACAGTCTCTGTGTTCAGGTTAAAAATCAGAGTAATTTCTTGCCCTGGATGTGCTTAAACTCTATTATTTCATCCAGAATTATTGTATACTTGAATGTTAACCCATAGAAGAACGTTTGGGACTTCTTATCAACTTATCCAGACATTGACAGAAAGCATTCATAAATGGAAAATTTTTTTTCCTGGATGGATTGAAGAAATTCTAGTGTGTCCAAAACTTCCCTTTAGATTATTCTCTTTTACATTATACCATTATTACCAGTTCATCTGCACTTTTTCTCTCCGTATCTGTCAAACAACTGAAATGATTTTGTGGGACTCTTTTTTTCCTCCATGTTAAATATAGGCTTTAAAAAAAAATCACTGCAATTGAGCATGTCATTTATCCTGCTGCCCATTTTTCTTATATTAAAAGGTCTCCTGCTGGAATTTAATTTCCAGTTAAATCTTTACCCCACCCTCAGGCTGTGAGGCTGAATTAAATAAATCCCACTAAAAGTAATAAACCACCCTTAGATGTGGTCGTGTGATATTGGTTGTCAGCCTGTTAGAGCAAATCCGAGTGTTAGATTCACTGGCTCCACTAGTGAGGAAAGAATCTGAACTCCAAGACGCCCAGGATGGCAGAGCCGCGGCAGTCACTCCAGCGTCATCTCGGCAGCGGTACTTAGGCACGCAGAAAAATATCTTTGAAGATGATTTTCTTGATGACACTCTTTTAAAATTCATATTGATGGTAGAACAGATAGGCTCTGCTATGGTTATTATACATTATTTAGTAATGTTGCGAGCCTGTAAGATCTATTAACTAGAAGGTAGAACTCCTTTTGGGGAGGAGGGACAACAGAGGAGTATTGTACTGATGGGGACTGATGAATTTCAGATGTAAAATGTTAGTCAGGACTGGTTTCTGAAGAGATGATTGAAAGGTGGACAATTTGAGAGAGAGAAAGAAAAATAATATATGTCATCAATTTCCCCTTATGAAAATTTGTACGGACATCAATCAACAGAACACAGGCAGTCCCCTCAGACTTCCAAATAAAATGCTCTAAAAAGAAGGAAATGGCACCCTCCCTCAGCGGGCTCCCTTCAATAACTTGTCTGTGATGTAGGGACACTGGGAGCAATCCTAGTACTGGGCTAGATTTATGGGTGTAACTAATAAAAGGTGACAGCTGGCTTCAAATCTGTTGGCTTGTCATTCAGTGGACCAATTTACAAAATACTTGTTTACCCTTCAAGCACTGAGGTTGTCCAGAAAGAAGGGTCTTTATTTTTTCAACATTAGTGTCTCCATATTAAATTCTGAAGAGTTAAAGTTTTCTAAAGAGCCAAAAATCAATACTGTCAGTGATTTGGTATTTTTAAAGAACAGGACAACAGCTCAGCAGATTAACTTCCTCTTTTCCGTGGGTAAGCACAATATTGCCTCTGTAGAAATATAGCTGCAGGAATTCCCAGGAGTGGGGGAGTTGAACACAGACAATTCTCTGAACAGGATTTCAATAGAGGATTCTGCAGTGTAGAAGGTGATGGACATCTTTCAATAATTATTATAGTCGCAACTCCCATCATCCTGCAGATGTAGCATCTTTATCCAAACACTGGGTACATAGTTAACTCTAACGTCTTGTCATTCCTCAACCTACCACCTCCCAACCTTTTAAAAACTCTTTATACTTCCTAATTCGGAGATTGTTCTAGGGAAAGCATATATGAAGAAATTGTTTTCTTTCCTTATCGGGAAGTAAATATTGGCAGTTTAAAATTATGATAGCTGATTTGTTACACTTGAAAACATAATACAAAGTCATTCTATGCTATCCTTGTGAAGAGATTATTTTCAAAAAACAATTGTGGAGAAAATAATTTTAAAGTTATTGTAAGAAAAAAAAACAATGCATCCTATTCATTTCTATTACAAAACTGGACTTTTCAGATTGTGGAAAAATACTTTCAAATTGGCAATGAGGTAATTTAGCAATAATAATTTGAATTAAAGCCAATGAATTTTGTATTCTAAGGGGGATTTGATTTTAAATCATTAGATGGTATGTTTGTCAGAATTTTCTCTTATTTATTTATTTACTTGTTTATTTGTTTATTTATTTATAAGTGAGATTAGGGGAGAAGAGAGAGAGACTCTCGCATACACCCGACCAGAATCTATTCAGCAATCCCTGGGGCCACTGTCAACCAAGTTATTTTTAGGGCCTGAGGTAGAGGCTCGAAGGAGCCATCCTTAGCACCTGGGCTGATGTGTCCAATGGAGCCATGGCTGCAAGAGGGGAAGAGAAAGACAGAGAAAGAAGGGGGAGGGGGAGGGAGGAGAAGCAGATGGCCGATTCCTGATTGGAATTGAACCCAGGACTTCTACATGCTGAGTTGATTCTCTACTGCTAAGCCAATTGGCCAGGGCCAGAATTCTCTTTTTTTAAAATTTATAAACCTGCATTGGTATATTTTCACTTGAAATGACATGAGGAAGAGCTTTGAAATTAGATCTGGTTTGAAGTTCAGCTATTCCGCACACTAGCTTTTTAACCTCAGACTAACTTGACCACTCGGAGCCTAGGTTTACTCATATGCACAATGGGATCACACTGCTTTACTTAGGGTATTATAGTAAGTGTGAGAAAAAGTAACACATGAAGCAAGAGCCTTGCTTGTATCACACGCTCCCTTCTGACTTTGAAACTACAACAGGTCTTAATGCTTATGGTAATCCAAATGAAAATCTTTAATAAAAGTGTTCCAAAAAATTAAAGTGTAGAGAATTTTTCAGAGTCAGGGTATATAGTTGATGATTTGGATAAAAGGAGAGATCTCAAAAATATCAAGGACTTTCTTGTTGAATAGTGATTTTGAGCTCATGAAGACTATTTTCGTCCTGATGAATTTTCACAAGGTCAGTCAGATTCACAGTTAAAGAGGGAATACACCACTTGCAATTTTATTTATTTATTTACTCAACAATGATGTACCACTAGCCCATTATGTGCTAACCTCTCTGCAAGGTCTGGGGCTTCCCAGTGAGCAAAATTACAGCCAAGTTGCTAACAAAACAGTGGGGAAGGCAGATGGTGAACTTGAATAATGACAGTGGTGATAACAAATGGAAGCACGTGGGGTTATGGGAATCAATCAATAGACATCAACTTTTTTTGATACACAGTTTCATTCGTAAACTCCTGCTTCTACCACACTCCATATTTGTAATCACTTTCTGTCTTTATATCTGGTTCCCAATTTATTTAAGATTTAAAATTCCTATTTGGAGGAAAAAGGGAGAATGGACACTTTCTAGTGGTTTTGTGAGCTAATTTTGAGACAATAGATTTAAACTGAGCACTACAACATGTAAGGACCTATGGCTGCTATGGAGTTCAGTTGTCCAGGAACAAACTAAGCGGGTAGAGTGCTATGCTGTAAGTCACACAAACCGTCTTCTTGGCCTGTATCCACTTCTTTTGATGCATGTATACTGCTCAATAATCTAAGGTTGTTTTTTTTTTTTCCCACTGCGAACTTTAAGGTTTCCCCAGTATTTAGCTATAAAGTGAACTCATATTGGAAAATATTGGTTAGCAACACTGGGAGCCTTCTAATGAAGAAGTAGGCTCTTACAATGTAAGCGAAAATAATGATGATTATAAAAACTATAAACATTTAGTATTTATTCAGCACTTATTATGTATTTGCCATTGTTCTTGAATTAATTGATTGAATAGCAATTACCAGGTACATTATCAAAAGATTACAGGCCTTGGTCACAAGCTTTAGCTTTGTGACAGGAGAGACAAATTTTGCCTGATACCATCAACATTAGAAGAAAACTACATTTGGAACCTAGAGGATAATGTGACTCTCTGGACAAGAATTCTTATAACAAAGAGAAGAAGGAGGATAAAACAGTTAATGACTGCATGCCCAACTCATCTGAGCCTTTGGGGCACAGTGAGTGACCTTATTTCATAGATAAACTTAGAGCATCCCTTTTTCTCATAAGCCATTTATTTTGCTGTTCATTTAATTTAGTGTGGCCAAAAGAGACATACCTGGCAATTTTTTAACTTCCCCAAATGTATCTCTTTTATTTTATTTATTTATTAGGGGAATATAATTGTGATTTAGCATTTTAAAATCTATTTGCCACTTTTTCAGGACCCAGGCACATAATAAATGTAATGGTATTGTTAATTCTGAAATCATCCTCTTGGGTGATGATAGCAACGAGTTAGGCCTCATTGTCCATTTCTCAATGTCTAGCTTAGTGCCATGCACGTGGGGGATGTCAAACAGACACGTTCATGATTGCTTGGCATGCGATTAGTACATGAAGATTTCACTACAGTTAAAGGCTAAGGAGATGCCACATTCCTGTTTTCCTTTCCCCTCAATATTGATGTCTTCTGAAGATCGGGGGGGGGGGAGTTCTTTTTTTCTCTCCTATCAAGTTGTGAGTTAGAATTTTAATGAATCTGGGTACATATTTCAGTAATTCTAAATCAAATAATCATAGACTACGAGGGCTGGAAGAACTCTCTGCAGCGTTGTATCGGGGGATTCCAGTCTCGGATGCCTCCAAGGGGCAGGCAGGTAACATAAATCTGTGGATCTGAGTGGGTTTAAGATCACAGGGAGAAAGAAAGCAAAGCCTATAGCAAACTAGAGACGGCAGAGTTTGTCAAATTCAAACCCAGTTCTGACTGGAGGAAACAGGTCTGAGGCTAGATTTGGTCTACTACCTACCTATTTATAAACACTGAGGCTAATCTTTTAATTTTTACTATTAGTGCATGTAATCCTTAACACTTTCTTCAGTGGGTTTGAAATGTTTAACTCACCTGACGAAAATAAGTTTGAGTATTTTATGGCAGTTAACAAAACTTAGTCTTAAACCACATGACTTACGTTCTTTAAAACCTATTGGTCATTTATAACAAAGGTGTGTGGGTGGTGGGTGCACAGTGGGAGACGTCTGGAGGGCCTGGTATTGTGTGTGCTGCTGAGGGGACACAGTGAAACAGTGTGGGATTGAAGTGAAAAACCTGTGTTGTCAGGTATTTTTCCTTAATTGCTGTTGCAATATATTTTTTATTATTTTTTATTTATTTATTTTTTTTTACAGAGAGAGTCAGAGTGAGGGATAGATAGGGACAGACAGACAGGAATGGAGGGAGATGAGAAGCATCAATCATCAGTTTTTCGTTGCGACACCTTAGTTGTTCATTGATTGCTTTCTCATATGTGCCTTTGACTGTGGGACTACAGCAGACCAAGTAACCCCTTGCTCAAGCCAGTGACCTTGGGTCCAAGCTGGTGAGCTTTTGCTCAAACCAGATGAGCCCGTGCTCATGCTGGCGAACTTGGAGTCTCGAACCTGGGTCCTCCGCATCTCAGTCTGATGCTCTATCCACTGTGCCACCGCCTGGTCAGGCTCAATTGTTTTGTTTTTTCAATTTAATTTTCTCAGCCTGTTGTATGACTGTGAACTACTAACAGTGTTAAACTTGGTGTAAATAAATGTTCAAGGTCAGAAATATAGATCAGGTTCAGAAAGAGCCATAGATAACGCACCTACTAGCCTAACAATCTAAATTGACTTTCAATTGAATCATATGACTGGCGTATTTAGCCTTTGTAAATGATTATCAGAGTGACTATATAGGAACAGGAGACGGAACCTTAAAATGACTACTTCCATTTATGCTTTTTTGGTTTTTGAAATAAATGTATAAAGTGCTTTGGTGAATTTCTTTATACATTTCTCATTGGCTTTGAAGCCAGAAAAACAAAGGCCTATCTGTTAGGAGCTGTGTCACCTTCATCAATTTGCTAAACTCCTTGAGATTCACTTTTTTTTTTTTTACAACATACTCAGTTTATTTACCAGAAAGTTAGTTTTAGGATTAAATAAGATGTTTCCTGTAAATGTCAAGCACAAAGTATGTTCGTATTTGCTGATTAGAAAATGTGTTTCCTACCTTGTGTGCCCTGAAGCCATTCCCTCCTCCTCCCCCCTGGATCTTGGCCTAGAACTTCTTTAAACCAGTTGGCAACAAATTGGTCTGCATTCTATCCTTTCACTCCAGCTGAGATCATCAACAGTGTTGTGGGCTTTGTTTGTAATACATTGTTAGATGAATCCTTTTATATAAAAAAAAATGAATGTAAACATTTCCTTTAAGGAGCTTCCTTGGAGATTTTCACCCTCTGGTTAAATAACAATTTGTATTCTTCAGAACACATCATTATTATTATTTTTATTATTATTATTATTTTGGTTAATGTATCTTTCCTCTTTGTACCTTTTCTTTCAAGAAAAATAAGATGTGACAGAAGGCCTTCAAATGTTATGGGGTCTCTAAATGTTCACTGCAGGAAATCTGGGTCTCTAAAATTAGCCCTGGTGATTTGACAGGGTAAAGAGTGGCTGTATTATTATTCTGTGTACATGTTATCAGAACAACTACAACCTAGAATCCCAACTGTATTCTCTGAAAAAGAAGCCCAACCGGTGTTCTGTTCCAAGACATCCTAACTTTTTAGAATTTTTGAAGAAATTTAATGAATTTGGTCACTTTTTCTGTGCTGTTTCATCACGCACACACACACACAGTTACAATGGCAATGGGTCTGCTGGAAGTGGGTTAATTCATTTAAAGCTGCACTTTGGGTAGGTAGGATCAGTTGGGCAGATTCCCCTGGTAGAGTTATTCAGTAGGTTTTCTTTAGACATGGGTTCATAGAGAGAATATGTTCCTTAGCAAGCAAGAGGGACCCAGATGTGTTTAGTGAAATCAGTATTTTAGCATTTGTTATATATTTTGTATATTCCTCATTACTCTGTAACTGGTGGATCATATGTTTAAAAGTAAAAAAGGTAATGACTAAAGGATTCATTTGGTGACTTACCTCAAAGTTATTCGTGTCACTTATTTATAATTTTGGCAGCTATCATCTACAGGCAGTCTTTGTTTTCTTTGTAACTCCTGGCCTCATATTGATCCACATTTGTTTTTTTGACAGACATTCAAATTAGGGTACAAAGAACCTCTAAAATATTTTGTTTTCCTTGGTGAGAGCTCATTGCTCTTAATTTTGTTTTATGTTTCTAGTGGTTCCAAACTGCCTCTTTTAAATGATACCTTGTATCATTCCTAAATCATTGGGCCACTTTATCTCACTCCTTCTTTATTTGGTTTCTATTGTACTTGTATTTTGAACAACTTCAGCCAGAGTTTTCTGTTAGTTTGTGTTTGTTTCTCTACCACTTATCAGAACTGGATAATTTTAATACTGACATAAGGAATAGGCCTCTCAGCTCCTTCACCTCTTCGGTCCATGGGCTGGGTCCTTCCTGTCCCCAACAACTGCACTGTTACATTGTCTCGCTCTTCATCAAGTAGAACTGGTGACATGACAGAGTGAAGAGGTGCTCTGTTATTATCCATATGTGTTATCAGAATGACAGCAATCTAAAGCCTCAACTTCCTGAAAAGAAGCCCAACCATGTGTTCTGTTTCAAGGCACCATAACTCTCACTCTCTCTCTGATCACCACTCCCTGTCTTTTTGGCTCACTCCCTCTCGTTTCCCACCTCCCACAATTCTGTTACTCCACCCCTTTGATTCCACCACCTTTGCACTGTGTCTCACCTGATTTCACGTCCTCATTCAGGTTACATCCACTCCATGGACTATCATTACGCTCCCTTCGTTGCATACATTCTCAACCATTATTTCTCTCTCTGCCTTTATCACTCTTCTAAGCAAAAACCCAACCTAGGCAAACCCAACTCTGACTGCCCAATGCTCTGCCTGTGCTTCTGGACATAGCCAGGGAAAAGCACACACCCATGAAAACTGATCTCACTTGAAATTTGTAACTTCCAACCACCCTGGGGCCTTAGCAAACCAATCTCCCTTTCCTTATCAACTCACCATTTCTTCTTACAAATGACCATTTTTTTTCTCTTCTCAAACTACCTACATTGCCTCAACATCCTTGAACTTCAGTGGGATATCACTGCTCACTAACAGTTTTTTTTTTAAAGGAGCTAGATTCTGTTCTCAGAGCATCCCCAAATCATTGAATTTAGTCAATGAGAGATTTTACTTCTTTATTTAATGTTTTTCAAGTTTAGAAGTAATACACATTTGTCACTACCAAAAAATTGGCTACGTGGGACTTTCCTGGCTTTTGTCCATTGAAAGTCCTATGTCCTGAGAAATCTCTCAGTCCTAGGTGAACTGGGAAAGTTTTTCACCTTACCAGCAAGCAACACACAAGACAATAAAAATAAAAAACTAGAAATTTCACTTGGCTACCTTCCCATCTTTTCACAGCATGATGCTTATACCAGTATACACAGACATACATCTGACTAATACAAGTGGTTTGTTTTCTTTGGATTTTATTGAATAGAATAATTCTGTACATATTTCTCTATAACTACTTTACTTATTTTTCACATTAAAGAAAGAAAATGTTTCCTTTTCAGAATACTGAGGTGGACAAAACTATCAATAAATGTTAAATTTCAGCACAACTGGGTTCAACCACTTGAAACTGATAAATAACTATGAACTTTGAGTGATTCCAGGATGTCAGACCCTTAGTGTACCTAACTAAAAACTCTTTCTTGACCAAGGAACAATGGGAAGTGTTTAACAAAAAGTGTATGGTTCTACAAACTCATTTAGTCCTGCCCAAAGTTTCATTTTAAATCCTGTTTGGTTAGATTTCCTGTGTTAACTTGTGGAATATTTTTCTCTAATTTCCCCTATGCTCATAATATGTCCATAAGACTAGTATAATTGTGTACCATAAAAGGTGGATTTTGTTCTTACTTGTTTATTACAAATGGTATCATATTAAACTTGTGTAAGGAAAACCTTCAAAAATGGCTCCTGATGATCACTCCTGGTATTCATGTCCTTGGCTCTTCCCTTGCCCTTGAATGTGGGCTGGAGCTATGCTTTGCTTCTAATGAGTATGGCAAACACGATGGTATATCAATTCCAAGATTAGGTCACATAAGACGAATTTCTGTCTCACTGGCACTCTCTCTTGCTTGCTTATTTTGAAGAAGCCAGGTGCCACATTATGAGCTACCTTTTTGAAGAGGTTCAAGTGGCAAGGAACTGAGGGTGGTCTTGGGTAATAGGAGAGAGTTGAGGTTCTCAGTCCAACAGCCTGAAAGGAACTTAATCCTGCCATAAACTACTGAGTGAGCTTATAAGCAGATCCTGCCCCAGTTGAACCTTTAGACAACCGCAACCCTGTCCAACACCTTGACTGCAGCCTTATAAGAGACCCTACGTAAAAGACTTCATTTAAATATGCCTGGATGTCTAGGCCCAGAGAGTTTTAAAATAATAACTGTTGTTGTTTTAAATTACTAAGTTTGGGAGTAATTTGTTATGCAGCCATAGATAATATAACACATTTCTCTAAACATTACTTTTCTAATTTAACAATGCATTAGCAAAATCTGTTTAAATTAAGTGATGTAAGTTTGATTTATTTTTTGTGATGGTAGCATAATATTATCTGGTGGGAATTTGTCAGAATTTACTTAAACATTTCTCTATGAATAATCACTAATTTGCCACTATATTTCTAGTGGTAAAAAAGTTTTAACTTAAGTAAAAATTTTGAAAATATAATTAGAAGTTTATTATCTTTTTCTCTACATTCCAAATATACATTTAGAAATGGGAAAAACACAAGAAAAAACACTAAAAATTACTTTTTATATTCTGTAAGAAAATCTAGATCAAATTATAATAAAAATAATTTTAGAACAAAACAACCATTAAAAATTCTATTTTATTTGTTTATTTTGTTTTGCATAAAACATTTTGACACTTTAAAAAATGTAAGAATAAAAAGAAACTTTATTTTGTTAACTCTACTCACTGGATTCTCTTTAAATTTCCTTCTGAAGCATAAAATTAATAAATTTATTTAATTTTAGAATAGAAGTTATATGAAAATTACTAAGTAATGTTAAAAATTATCTAGAAAATAATTTCTAAAATAAATTATTTATTTCTTATTTTAATTCTTACTAAGATTTTACTATTAAAAGATATTTTTATTTATTTATTTATTTATTTATTTATTTATTTATTTTGTGGCAGAGACAGAGAGAGTTAGAGAGAGGGACAGATAGGGACAGACAGATAGGAAGGGAGAGAGATGAGAAACATCAGTTCTTCGTTGTGGCTCCTTAGTTGTTCATTGATTGATTTCTCATATGTGCTTTGACTGGGGAGCTACCGCAGAGCGAGCCAGGGACCTTGGGCTCAAGCTCGTGAGCCTTGCTCAAAGCAGATGAGCCCATGCTCAAGCTGGTAACTTCGGGGTCTCGAACCTGGGTCCTTCACATCCCAGTCCAACACTCTATCCACTGTGCCACTGCCTGGTCAGGCTAAAAGATATTTTAAACAGTAACTTCTAACGTTACAAATAGTACAGATATGATGTGTTTTGTGTAAAAATGTAAATATTGGCTCTGGTCAGTTAGCTCAGTCAGTTAAGAATGTTGTCCTGAAACAACAAGGTTGTGGTTTCAATCCCCGCTCACACACGGGAAGCAACCAAAGAATGCATGACTGAGTGGTACAACAGATGAAGGCTTTCCTTTGTCCTCCTTTCTCTCTCCCTTCCTTTCTATGTCTCTCTAATATCAATAATAAAAATAATTAAGCCCTGGCCAGATAGCTAGTTGGTTGAAGTGTTGTCCCAGTGTGTAGAGGATGCAGTTAGATTTCCTGGTCAGGGCATGCATATACAGGAGCATTTTGATGTTCCTGTGCCTCTCTCTCAAACAAAACAAAACTAAACAAAAACAAAAAAGTAAATATTATGGATAATACTAAAATCTCTATCCTTTTTTCCCTCTATGAAAGAACTATGTCTGTTGATTTGTATATTGATAAGTGTTGTTGTATATCTTTTGAGCATTTTTGGACATACAGAACAAAACCTGAGGGCCTGACCAGGCAGTGGTGCAGTAGGTAAAGCATCAACCTGAGATGCTGAGGACCCAGGCTCAAAATCCTGAGGTCTCTAGTTTGAATGTGGGCTTGCTAGTTTGAGCACGGGGTTGCCAACTTGAGCATGGGATCAGAGAAATGACCTCATGGTCACTGGTTTGACCCCAAAAGTCACTGGCTTGTGTCCAAAGGTAGCTGGCTTGAGCAAGAGGTCACTGGCTCAGCTAAAGCTCCCTTCTCCCCAACCCCAGTCAAGGCATATATGAGAAAATAATCAATGAACAACTACATGCTGCAACTATGAGTAGATGCTTCTCATCTCTCTCTTTTCTTGTTTGTCTCTGTCTATCTCTCTCTCCCACTAAATTAAAAAAAACAACAACAAAATCTGAGGAAACTGTAAATTATATCATATAGTACATGTTATTTTATAAGATGCTTTATCAAGTTTCATTTGGAAATACAATTTTAATACTGTCTTTATAGTGCTTTTTGATTTATTAATAAGCTTAAAGAATGGAGAATAAGTTTCTTTCATTTTTGTTATTTTCATCTTTATGTTGAGTTTATTTTATTTTTGTACTGTTATTGTGTGAAATAAATACTATTGTTACTTTCCAACAGTGCATTGGCCTCTGTATTAATGAAATGATGTTAGTAGCTAAGTTGACAAACAAAATTCTTCTGGAATTGTGAAGTATCTGGAAGTAGATTTCACCTAAGGAAACGTTTTGAAGCTCTGAAGCAGAAACTCTGCCTGCAAACATTTCTATTGATAATTTCTTTTCTAGTTTAAGTATGGGCTAGATATGTTGTCAACACTAGATGTCTCAGTACCTTTAAAACAACTTTTTTCAGCCTAAACAGCACAACCACATTTTAGAAGTGTCTGTTAGTATAGTAAACATTTCAACCAAAAGTACATAGATTTGAACTGTTAAATTCCCCTGGTGAACTAAATATTTTGCTTCACAAGTGGTTTTTAAATGTGCTTTGGTTTAAATCTATACCTTTTCAAACATTATATGAAGATTTCATAAATCAAGAGCCCTTACTTCTTGGTATATCTGTGGAATTTAGATTCAGTGCAGCAGATATTTACTGAATATCTTTGACTCCCATGATAGGTACTGATTTGATGATAACTTCTACACAGTCTCAGCCTTGAAGGACCATATTATCTAATGTGAGAAGCAGAAAAAATCAAGCAGTTAATCATAGCCAGTAAGAAACAACAATTACTTAATTAACCAATTTTTGAAATCTTATTTCTAGAAACTCTTTCGTGGACTAGGTATTATCTTAAACACACTACATGTCTGGTCTGTCAGAATTGGAAGCGACATACACAAGGTCAAAAGGAGTAGGTGCCTAAGATCAGAGCAAATTTTCTGAGAATAACACATGAACCAGGACTTGAAGGAAAGAAAAAGTGATAGATATTTCACAGCCACAGAAAACCACTATCAGCAAATGTATGGAGTCAATAAAAGCATCATGTGTTGGAGAAATATGGAAGCACATTTTAGTGGTGAGCATGGTGGAGATGGACAACCAGCTGGGAGAAGTAGACCAAGACCAGGTCTTGAAGGACCCTGCAGCCTATTCTAGGACACTAAAAGTCAAGAGCTTACACTGTATATTTATATGCATGGAGCAACTTACCTGCTTACTAATTCAGTGATAATAAATTTACCCTTTTTACTATCTTAATAACTTCTAAAAAAGAAAACATAAATTTTCAGTGAACTACAGAAAAATGTTCAGCAATTAATACTTAGTAATATGTTGGTGTTTGAGCACAATATGACTTACTATAACATAAAAAAGTTCAGAAGAGGGTCAAGTTCACACTCAACAGTCTAGTTTCATTTATAGCATGGTGTTGTGGTAAGAGCGTGCATGCCACATTACAAGAAGTTCATCAACTAGAGTTATGTAATGAGTCTAAAGCAGTTTAAGTTGTGGTTAAAGTGATAATGACCTCTATTTAAAAATATTGTGAGGTAAGTTAACTAGTGTATTACAGTTTAAGAGTCATCAATATGATGCAAAGACTCCATATTTTGGTCAGATTTTCACTATTGAAAAACTAACAGTAAAAATTTGGAAAAACATTTAAATCTTTGGGTCATAGTTTCTATAAAACTGAGGGTCTTAAATAAAAATCTCTTTTAGTCTTTTCTAGTTATAATATCATGCAAATCAAAGTCATCCTCTTTGTGATTACCCTGTCCTATTTCTTTCTTTTCTTTTCTTTTTTTGTGGCAGAGACAGATAGTCAGAAAGAGGGAAAGATAGAGACAGACAGACAGTAAGGGAGAGAGATGAGAAGCATCAATTATTTGTTGCAGCACCTTAGTTGTTCATTGATTGCATTCTCATATGTGCCTGGGGCTACAGCAGAGCATGTGACCCCTTGCTCAAGCCAGTGACTTTGGGCTCAAGGCAGCAACCTTGGGCTTCAAGCCAGCGACCTTTGGGATTAAGTTAGTTATCATGGGGTCATGTCTTTGATTCCATGCACAAGCCAGTGACCCCACACTCAAGCTGAGCTGGTGAGCCTGTACTCAAGCTTGATGAGCCTGCTCTCAAGTCGATGACCTTGAGGTTTCGGACCTAGGTCTTTAGCATCACAGTCTGACACTCTATCCATTGTGCCACCAGCTGGTCCAGCTACGTTGTCCTACTTCTGAGTGACCTAAGTATGTAATAGATCAATTACTAGAAGAGTTTTCCCGTATCAAAATTTATTAATTCATTAATTTGTTATTTACTAAGTCCATAGAATATTGAAGTTCTGTTTTAGGAATGAGAATGTGATGGCTATGGTCATTTGCACTATTAATCAAATCTGCCTCTCAGGACTTCATGAATGCTTGTAAGGTACACTTCCTGACCCTTTTGTAGTGGATAGGGCTGTGTGACTACATTTGGCCAATGAGTTGTCAGTGAAACTGGCATATGTTATTTCTGGGCCTTAACAATTGAATACCATTTTGAAATACTCAAGGGCTCTTTTTTCTTTACTAGAAACATTGTCAATGTTCCACATAGTACTTGGTATACTAGCCTGAATCCTAGAGTAAACCCCAGCTGAGCTGCCAAGGGCATATGGAATGGGTGAGATGTTATCTTTAGTTATTTTAAACTAGTGAGATTTTGAACTTGTGAATCACTGAAGCCAAATATAGCCTATCCCGACTGACACAATGAGGAACAGGGCAGACAAGACCCCTGTTCTCATGTCGCTTCTAGTCTTGTGGGAGATAATAGATAAGTAGAAACAAATGAGCAAAGTGATTTAAGAAAATGACTGGGTTGATAGGTTGAGGGAATACTAGTTTGGGGTCCATGGTCATTGAAACCCTCACTGTAGACATTTGAACTGAGGAAAATTGAGAACAAGGAATTAACCATCTGAAGATCTTTGGAAAGAGCATTCCATACCCAGAAATGGCTAATACAAAGGCCTTTAGGTTGGGCCAGCTTAATGAATAGAAAAGGCCAATATAATCGTAGCACAGAAGTGATGTGTGAATTATAAAGGATGGAGTTGAAGAAATAGGCAATGGATTTTCTCAACCTTGGTGGCACATTAGGCCCTGGTCCCAAAGATTCTGGAATGTTAACAAGCCTCAGTATTTCTTCTGTTTTCTAGATGATTTTATTGTGTAACCTGGGTAGAGAATCTTTGACATAGAGTTGTAAGTTATGGGAGATATAGTTAGAATTTTACTTGAAGTTATTAGAAATTTTTTAGCAGAGAGATAACATGATCCAACTTTTGTTTTATAAAACCACTCTGACTGCAATGTGGAAGATGTAGTATAGGATAAATGATAAAGTTTGTGGAGGAGGCTATATCAGAAATTCTGATGACAGATGATGGTAGCTTGCACCAGGTACTAACAATAGAGATAAAGAAAAATTATCAGATTCAGGATATATTTTGAAAGTAGTGCCTAATTAACCTGCTGAAGAGTTGGATATATTTAGGGTGAACAAAGGAAGAAATAGATGATGACACCTGATTTTTGGGCAGAGAAACTGAGTTAAAGGGGGACTTGTTAGCTTAAACTGATAAGATTGAAATAGGAATTGGTTTGGGAAGAAGAAAAATCAAAAGTTCTTTTAGGACTTGTTATATTACAGTTGAAACTGTTAAACATTCAGTAGAGATATAAAGTATTGACAGATCCCATAGTTTGGAGATCAGAGGGGAGATAGGAGTGAAGTTATGAAGTTGGTGTTATCAACAAAATGTACTTAAAGCCTGGAGCTTGGTGCAGTTTGAGAGCCCCCCCCCCCAAAAAAAAAGAGTCTTTGAGCACTGCAACATTTAGAATCTGAACAGATAAAGGCAAAGTAGGAAAGACTGAAAAAAAAAACCAAAACAGTAAGAGAGGAAGATTATCTGGAGCATACATAGTCATAATATACACAAGAAGAGTGTTTCAGGGAAGCAGTAATCAACTTGTTGACTGCTACTGAAGGGTGGAGTAAAAGAACACTAGGAAGCCCCCAAATGTAGTTATTATTTGTTATTTATCCCTGGTTCAATACAATTCAGTTCAGTTTGGTATCTATTTAAGAAAATGGTGTGGTATAGTGCATTGCTGTTCAACTATTGGGCTCAAATGCTTAAATAAATTTTGAAAGATAAGCACCTTTTGCAAAATTTTAAGTAAACATATAAAGATTTTCATAAATTTAAATAATAGCTGCAAATGATAATTTTTAAAACATTGTAAATCCTTATATTTAAAATAAAATTATTTCTCTTTTTAAATGAATCAAGTAGAACACTAACACCACAATCAATCATTCATTTAAAACATACTTAAACAGGCCCTGTCCAGTTGGTTCAGTAGAGTGTCAGGCCAGTGTGTAGATGTCACAGGTTTGATTCCTGGTCAAGGCACACAAAAGAAGCGACCATCTGCCTCTCCACCTCACCTCCTCCCCACCCCCTTCTCTTATTTATTTTCTTATTTATTCATTTTTAGAGAGAGAAGAGAAAGAGAGAGAGAGAGAGAGAGAGAGAGAAGGGGGAGGAGCAGGAAGCATCAACTCCCATGTGTGCCTTGACCAAGCAAGCCCAAAATTTCAAACAGTCTCTCTCGCAGCCATGGTTCGATTGGCTCAAGCAAGTTGGCCTTGGTCACCAAGGATGGCTCCATAGTCTCATCTCAGGTGCTAAAAATAGATCCATTGCTGAGCAATGGAGCAACACCCCATATGGGCAGAACATTGCCCCCTAGTGGGCTTGCTGAGTGGATTCTGGTTGGGGCACCTGTGGGAGTCTGTCTCTGCTTCCCCTCCCCTTACTGAATAAAAAAAAAAAGAGAAAGCAATCAATGAACAACTAATGTGCTGCAACTACAAGTTGGTGCTTCTCATTTCTCTCCCTTCCTGTTTGTCTCTCTCTCTCTCCAAAAACGAAATGTTTGAAGAAATAATAGCTGAAAGTTTCCCAGATTGGATGAAATACACAATACACAATTCTACACATTTTATAGATTCACACAAAGATATAATCAGCCTGACCTGTTATGAGACATTGAATAAAGCATTGACTTGGAACACTGAGGTTGCTCGTTTGAAACCCTGGCTTGCCTGCTCAAGGCACACACATGAGAGTTGATGCTTTCTGTTCCTCCCCCCTTCTCTCTCTCTCCTCTCTCTAAAAATGAAGAAATAAAATCTAAAAAAAGAATACAAAGATATAATCAAACTATCCAAACATTAAAATAAAAAATGTATTATACACAGTAGTTTTCAGCCATTAAAAGAAATTGATACATGCTACAATGTGGATGAATGTTGAAACACTTTAGTTTAAGTGAAATAAGCCAGACCCAAATAAGCCAGGACAAGTCATTTATGATTTCACTTACACAAAATATCTAGACTAGGCAAATTCTGACATATAAAGTAGATTAGAGGTTATCAGGGGCTGGTGAAGAATAGAATGTGGAGTTATTGCTTAATGATTACAGAATTTCTGTGTAGGGTGATGAAGAGTTTTGTAAGTAGGTAGGAATGATGGTTATACGATACTGTGAATGAAATTAAAGTCATTGAATTGTACATTTAAAAATAATTATAATGGCAAATTTGTGTTTTATTTATTTTACTACAATAAATTTTTAAAAAGATGACTTCTCTGAATTAAGTTATCATTGTAGTTATTTTAGTACATAATTTATCAATAAGCATATCTATATATATGTTTTGATTAGAATTATTACATGTAAAAAGTATGTTATTGGAAGTGTATTCCTTAATGAAATAAATAAAAATTTTTCTAAGCAAAAACAAATCTATGGATGACTCTTATTTATTGATAGGAGATAGAGTTCAGAATCTATTTTATGTCTGTTTTACCTTTTATCTTAAGGTAAGTACCGAAAGACTTTTATTTGCATAAATTTAAAAAATAGGAATGGAAGAAGTGTTGTAATGGCAATGTCATACAATTCCTTAGTGATATCTCAGTGTTGAAAAAATAAATGATCATCTAGGCCATCCTTCCTCAACTTAAGACAATGTTTTGAATTGTCTCCAGAATATTTTCCCCCAAGAAAAATGTGTCAAGGCAAGACTAGGTAGGCACAGTTGATATTGTCTCTTCCATTTTGAAAGACAAAGACAGTGAAAAGGGAGGTATGAGAAAAGAATCAATATCACACTTCAAACTTTGACCCTTGGATAAGCTTTTCTTAATATCCACAGTCACAAGTACTTTTCATATTTGTGGTTTTAGAGTATTTGGTATCCATGCAAATTTCTACCATTGGGAAGCAGAGAAGGTCAAAATTGGATGTGTTTCAATATAATTAATTGCTTCATTGCCATCACACCTGATGTACATAAGGTAAATTTCATTAATATTCTAATGCAAAGTTTCAAGAGGAAATAATTTAGCCAAGAAAACAAAGAATAGGTAAATCATCTTCAGAGGTTATCCAGGTAACCTTTTGTATAATTTAGTGCCCACTTCCATCATGCCTCCTGTGTAATTTACTGCTCTTTCATGTGTACTTTTTGTTTCTTGTTTGTTTAGCAAGTTACAAATCAATTACAAGTAAGATAACCACTGAGTTATTTCACCTTGAATTAAAAGCTTCTTGGTAATGAAAATATATCAAATAAGGAATGCTGAGGTCAGTGTGGAAAGTAGAGGTGGGTTTTCTTTCTCTTTCTTTTCTTCAGTTTTACAAAATTTCTGTTTTAAGCTCTTTCAAAATCTCAAAGAAGAAACTTTACTCTGCTGACAGTAGGAACAGAACAGTTAAACTCTGCTTATGCTGGCATGCTTCCTTTGATCATCAGAGAATCATAAACTTGTAGAACACTTTGGGCTGGTCAATAAAAATGCTCTGTAGGCCCTGGCCAATGGCTCAGTGGATAGAGCATCGGCCCGGCGTATGGATGTCCTGGGTTTGATCCCGGGTCAGGGCACACAGGAGAAGTGACCATCTGCTTCTCTTCCCTCCCCCTTCTCTATCTCTTCCCCTCCCACAGCCAGTGGCTTGATTGATTTGAGGGTAGGCCCTGGTTGGTCAAAGCGTCAGCTTCAGGCACTAGAAATTGCTCAATGGATTTGAGCATTGGCCCTAGATGTGGTTCCTGGGGAGGATCCTGGTTGGGGCACATGTGGGAGTCTGTCTCACTATCACTTTTGTCGACATTAGACAAAAACCTAAAGGGATATCCATATCATTTGACTAGGAAGTCTCATGCTTAGTCTCCTTGTTTCCACTACAGTCTTTTATAATTTATGCTCTCTGGCAGTCAGAGAAATCTTGTAAAAATGTGAAGTAGAATCTTTGATTTATCTTATTTTAAAATTCTTTGAATGGCTTCTCTTTGCATGAAAATAGATTATTAACTCTTCACATTGATGGTGAAGACTCCTGCCTATCACATTGACTTTATCTTAGAGCTCCCCATCTGACCTTGGTATTCTAGTTATTGTCCTCTTTCTGTATGCTCCCTAAACATGCTGGTTTTACTCCTGTTCAGGGTCTCCGCAGACACATTCCTTCTGGAATATGCTTTCTCCAGATCTTTGCTTGGCTGGTGCCTTTTCATCCTTCAGGTCTCAGTTCAAAGGAAGCCTTTCCCAAATTGACTTCCTATTTCCTCACACTCTATCCTATTGCATATTAGATAGGAGTTATCTTCTTAGCACCCATTATTATTAGAAAATTTCTTCTTTAATTATTTGCCTACTTATTTTTTTCTTATCTCCTTCCCCTATGTTGTAACTCCATCAAAGGAAACCAGTCTTGTTCACTATTGTATTCTGGTCTTCTATGTCGAGTAAATGCATGGTAAATATTTGTTAATGATTGACTAACTAAATGAATCTTCTAATTTACTTTACAATGAAATTAATTCCTGCCTAATTCACGCAAAGCATTTTTCTTTGCACTGTAAAATTTGTTTAATTCTGACAAAACAAACAAACAAACAAACAAGATGATTGACATGTACCCAGCAAAATAGACTTATTGAAATATTTGGCTCATTAGCTTGCCAGTATAAAAAACATTAGCTGGCTAACAGCTGGAAGCAAAAAACTGGAATCTCAGAGTTCATTGCCATTTTTGGCACTAAAATGAGAAATAAATGTGAATTGAAAAAAAAACAACTGTGTCTGTTTTAAAAAATAATTTTTAAAATTTGATGCATTATATAATATTAGTTTTAGGTGTATAACCCAGTGATTAGACATTTATATAACTTGCAAAGTGATGACCCCAATAAATCTAGTACCATCTGGCTTCAATATAGTTATTATGATATTATTGACCACATTCCCTATGTTGCAGTCTCTCTCATCACCAGAAGTGACGGCTCCAGGTGTGCCCCCTCACCATCCCCAGTGTAGGCAATAAGCAACCTCCTGTTGTAGTTGAGTCTTGATTGCTGTTGGCAAGTCAATGGCAGAGATTTACTCTCAGGCCAATCAGCTGCAAGGAAGGCTGCAACTACAGAACGAAGCTACTGTGCAGGGGCCAGATCCACAGAGCAGGGTTCTCTTCAGTGGGGCTCTGGTGTGCAATGAGTCCTCCCTTTGAGTGTAGCTCAGGCAGGTGGTTAGGTGGTACTCCAGTGTGGTCTGAAACTGTCCACCAGATGTACCGACTCTGGGGCCTCCTGGGAGTGCAGGCCAATAGCAGCCACTGCCTGTGCCCTGCCTGGGGCCACCAGGCATGAGCTACAAAGCTATCTGCAGGTGGCTGCTTAGTTATAGGACTTTGGTTCAGCTAGATTTCTGATTTGTCATGCACTTGGAGATGTCTAGGAGAGGTCAAGCTGTGAAATGAGGCCGGCTACCACTAGTGCTGGGCTAAGGGCCTCTTAACAAGAGGTACAAAGCCTGCTGAGGATAGATGCTGCTTATTTGTGGTTTGCAAACCTTTGAGAGATTTGAGGAAAAGTCTGCAGCATAAGCCAAGATAGGCTGTTTGTATGGAAAAGCCACTGGAAGCAGTTAGGGTGGGCCTGAAATGTGAGTGGGGCATGGTCTTGGGGAATCACCAGGGCAGGGCGATCAGTGTTAGCCAGGTTGATGGAGACTCAGATATGGTATCCACCTGCAGGCTCTATGTGGTGAGGGCTCAGCAAAGGAACAGCGGCCTCTGCCAGCACTTCTGTCTGGGAGAAAGCTGCCCCCCCCCCCCAATTCAGTTCCTCACTGTATGCACCTGGTGACTGTCAAGCTGCTGCCTCATCGCTGAAGCTCAGCAAGTGAATCGGAGTAAATTAGTATGTGGGCCCCTTAAGAGGAATTGCCTGGGATTCAGCAGCCCTCTGTCTCACTCAGCTACAATCTCTGTTGGTTTTCACAGCCAGAAGTCATGGAGACTTCTCTTCCTGGGTGGGACCCCTTGCTCCTCAGGGGGGACCTCTGCGGCTAAGACCTCCTTCTTGATATTTAACTACCACCTGTAGGAGTGGGACTAGTCTGTTCAGCATCTCCATCAGTATCGACCGGCTGCTTTTGTGTATCCTTAGTTATAGGACTTCGGTTCAGCTAGATTTCTGACAGTTCTGAATGATGGTTGTTCTGTAGGTTAGTTGTAATTTTGATGTGGTTGTGGGAGGGTGTAAATATCACATTTACCTACTCTGCCATCTTGACTGGTAGCTACAAAACTGTTCCTTTTATGGTCTAGATTTTCATTATTTATATCTGGATCTACAAGTTAATCTGACCCTTTTAGTATTGTAAATCATCAAGTTACATTTTTTTTCATAATATCCTATATACATCATGCTTCACCACTACTGTCCTGGAGTCTCCACTGGGGAAGGGGTAGGCTAGAAACAATGCTCTGAACTGGGTTGGGGACAGAGAGTAGCATCTATTTCCTTGTCTATGATTACTTGAAATTTAATACACCAAAATTGGGGATTTTAGTTCTGGGTTAGGTTTGCTAATGCAGTTCTTTTTTCCTTGCAATCAATTTGTAGAATTTTCCACTATCAAAGGTCAATCTCTCAAGACACAAGTCATAGTACACGAATGTTTATCATTTATGCACATAACAAATATGTGCACAGTCATGACTGTGATGGTTAATATTATGTGTTGACTCAACTAGAGGATGCTCAGATAAATGGCAAAACAATATTTCTAGGTGTGTCTGTGAGAGTGTTTCTGGAAGAGATGAGAATTTGAATCAGTAGATTGAGTAACGAAGATTGCTCTCCATCATGCAGATGGGAATCTTCCAATCCACTGAGGGTCTCAATAGAGTAAAAAGGCAAAGAAAGAGCAAATTTTCTTTCTGTCCTTGAGCTGAGACACCTATCTTCTCCTGCCCTTAGATGTCTGTGCAACTGGTTCCTGGGCTTTCTGACTCAGGCTGGGATTTATACCATTGGTGCCTTTCAACTTGGACTGAATTACATAACCAGCTTTCCTGCTTCTCCAACTTGCAAATGGCAGATTGTGGGACTTCTTGGCATTTATAAATTTGTGATTCAATTCCTATAATAAATATTCTCTTTATCTATTATCTATCTATCTATCTATCTATCTATCTATCTATCTATCTATCTATCTATCATCTATCCATTGACCCAGGGGTCCCCAAACCTTTTACACAGGGGGCCAGTTCACTGTCCCTGAGACTGTTGGAGGGCTAGACTATAAAAAAAACTATGAACAAATCTCTATGCACACTGCACATATCTTATTTTAAAGTAAAAAAACAAAACAGGAACAAATACAATATTTAAAATAAAGAACAAGTAAATTTAAATCAACAAACTGACCAGTATTTCAATGGGAACTATGGGCCTGCTTTTGGCTAATGAGATGGTCAATGTCCTGTTCCATATTTGTCACTGCTAGCCATAACAAGTGATATGACACTCTTCCGGAGCCATGACGCGTGCGTCCCGCATCATCGGAAGTAGTAATATACGTGAGCTAAGCTGCGCTTTGCGGTGCCGCCACATACAGTAAGTACTCCAGGAGTACTGTGCTCCTCTCACTGACCACCAATGAAAGAGGTGCCCATTGTGGAAGTGCGGCGGGGCCAGATAAATGGCCTCAGGGGGCCACATGCAGCCCATAGGCCATAGTTTGGGGACCCCTGCATTGACCATTCTCTCCATCCTATTGGTTCTTTTCTGCTGGAGGACTCTGCTAATACATTGGCTATAACAAGGTTGTAGATAAATTTTTGTCTATGCCAAGAGTTATACCAAATTATTAAGGCAACTATTAGACAAAACCAACCTGGCAGTTGCCCAATCTAAAACTATAATTTTTAAGTCACAAAGCCACTACTGCCATACTTCTGCCATTTTTAAGTATTACTCTTTTTAAAACATTAGCAGCTCAGTTCATTAAAATATTTAATGACACTGTCTTCTTTTTGATTCCTCTCCCCTATTCAAGTTTTAAGTTTCAAATAAATATTTACTCTAAGGTATATAAAGATAAATAAAAATAATCCAGGCATATTCTTATACTTTATTATTATTTTCTTTTAAAGTTCATTAAATGGAAATATTTTAATCTTTTATTCCCAGATAGAATTATTTATACTGAAGGCATAATTACCCAAATATCTAAATTTTTCATTAAAATTCTAAGCTTCCCTTTGGCTTTATTTGCTATTCTTTTTCTATTTCCTTTAGGTGTAAGGTTAATTGTTTATAAGAGTTTTTTGTTTCTTGAGGTAGACATGTAATACTATGAATTTCCTCTTTGGATTGCTTTTGTTGTATCCTGTAAATTTTAGGTTGCTGTGTTTTTATTTTTATATTTCTCAGGATATTTGTTGATTTCTTCTTTGATCTCATTGTTAACCCTCTCATTGTTTAGTAACATGTTCTTTAGCCTCCATATCTTTGTGTGTTTTTCAGGTTTTTTATTTTTTTGTAATTGAATTCTAGTTTCATACCATTGTGGTTAGAGAAGATACTTGATATGATTTCAAACTCTTTAAATTTACTGAGACATTTTTTTGTGTCCTTACATGTGTTCTGTCCTGGAAAATGTTCCACTTGAATAGAATGTATATTCTGCTGCTTTGAGGTAAAATGTTCTGAAAATATTAATTCAAATAATCTAGTCTAGTGTGTCTTTTAAGTCAGCTGTTTCCTTGTTTATTTTCTGTCTGGAAAATCTAAGGATGTGTTAAAATCCCCTCTCTGACTGTACTAGTGTTGATTTTTTCATTTACATCCATCAAGATTTGCTTTATATATTTAGGTGCTCTTGTGTTGGGTGTATAAATGTTTACAAGGGCTATATTCTCTTATTAGATTGATTCCTTTATTATTATGTAATGTTCTTCCTTGTCTCTTATTTTAGCATTTGTTTTAAAGTCTTTTTTGTCTGATATTAGTATTGCTACCCCAGCTTTTTAAAATTACCATTTATATGAAATATTGTTTTTCCTCCCTTTCCTTTCAATCTGTGTATGTCTTTTGTTCTGAGGTTAGTCTCTTGTAGACAGCATATATATGGGTCTTGTTTACTTATCTATTCAGTTACCCTATGTCTTTGGAGTGTTTAATCCATTTTCATTTAATAATCACTGTTTGGTTATTCAGGTTGATTGGTCTATAATTCAGTTGTCATTTGCTCAGTTGTCATTTGCATTTGGTTCTGAGAAGAAGAAATGTATCTTCCACCTACACTGCTGACATCTTGCATCCCCTACCATCTATGAATCTCTTGTGGTGAGGTGTCTGTCTGTTCAGAGCTCATGCCCATTTTTATTTATTTATTTAGTTATTTATTTGTTTGTTTGTTTATTTTTATTGTATTTTTCTGAAGTTGGAAACGGGGAGGCAGTCAGACAGACTCCCTCATGAGCCCGACTGGGATCCACCCAGCATGCCCACCAGGGGGCAATGCTCTGCCCATCTGGGACGTTGCTCTGTTGCAATCAGAGCCACTCTAGCGCCTGAGGCAGAGGCCATGGAGCCATCCTCAGCGCCCGGGCCAATTTTTTGCTCCAATGGAGCCTTGGCTGTGGGAGGGGAAGAGAGAGACAGAAAGGAAGGAGAGGGGGAGGGCTGGAGAAGCAGATGGGCGCATCTCCTGTGTGCCCTGGCCAGGAATTGAACCTGGGACTCCTGCACGCCAGGCTGACGCTATACCACTGAGCCAACCGACCATTTTTAATTGGGTGTGTGAACAAACCAATTAGGTTGCAACCCATTGGATTATGTGAGCAAATATATGTATTTTTGGTTACCAGTTCTTAATCAGGTCTGTGTCTTGAAAACACTTTCTCCAAGTCTGTGGCTTATGTTAAAATAGGTTAGAAGACTGACATTCACAGTAATGTTCTTTCTCCTCTCTCCTGCTCCCCCTACCATCAGGGACTTCCTTCTCTTCCTCCAGGGAGAGCCTGGTAAGTCTTACATAGAAGACCCATGTTCTCTGCTCAGGGGTCCCATTTCTGGATGGACAAGTGATAGCTTGCTGATTGTGGCCTTACCTGGCTGAATCAGACCAAATGGACTCCACCTGACCTGTTTGAGATGAAAATTCTCCATCTCCACTGAGCAGAGCCCCACTCACAGAAGAGAAATGTGCTGAGTATGTAAGTTGAGGGCTAGTGCAGGCCTGGGCAGAAGTCATTGCTGGAGGATCTCAGTGGTGTAGATACTGTAGCCTTCTCCAAAGCCTTAAACCTGATGCTTTGGCCTTCTGGCACTTTCTGTGAGGCGACTTGTAAGGTCCCTTCTCCTCACACAAGTTCAAGTGGGTCCTGCTGTTTCAACTGAGAACTTCACCTGGATAGAGCATGTTCACAGTGGTACCTATGACTGGCTGAGCCTCCATAGATCTGCTTTCTTGACAGAGAAGAGGGGGCTCTATGCTTGGAGGAAGAGGGAGCTGGCCAGAATGTGCATACTGGAACCTCGAGGGCAGTGGTTCTCAACCTGTGGGTCGCAACCCCGGTGGGGGTCAAACGACCAAAACACAGGGGTCGCCTAAAGCCATTGGAAATACATATTTTATTTAAAAATGTATTGTATAATAAATATGTATTTTCCGATGGCTTTAGGCGACCCCTGTGTTTTGGTCATTCGACCCCCGCCAGGCACAGAGGACCAGGTGCTCAGCTCTATTGAGTTATGCAGTAAGGTGGGGCTGGTGTGGCCTAGGGGTGGAGGTGTGGGAGAGGCAGTTGAGGGGCCAGGACATGGGACAGGGCAGAGGGAGGATGGATGAGACCTTCCAGCCGGGTGTGTCACTTTCAGGTATCTTCATCTCCCTCACTCCTCCTCCTCCCACCCTACCCCAGGTCTCAACACTCCTGCTTTTGCCACAAGGCTCAAACTGGACAAGGTGGCCTTGGATGTAGGGAACTCTCCCTAACACCTTAACACTTTGTTTTTATTAGACTGCAAATCTCCACTCCTAGATACTGGTCCTAATAAACTAGGATTTATCGACATAGACATTCCCTATAGCACAATAATAGTAGCTAAAAATTGGAAATGGCTAATGTTCCACAGCAGGTGTTTAGGAAATGCTGACATTGGGACACAGGAAATACCAAAAAGGAAGAGGACTGATTGTCAGTGTCCTAGAGAAATGAGGTGCTGGAAGGGCAGACTCTAGGGAATCCTTCTCACCAACCCCCACAGGTGTACATGCATATGTGAATACATGCCCAGGAACCCACACATGCACACATGAGCATGGGAGCACAGGTACACATATGTGCACATGCGGACATAAAGTGCACACACGGGGAAAGGGTGGGATGGTGCACACCCTTTGTCACGGTTCTCCTCCCTGGAAGGAATTTGTTCTTTACTTGAGTCTGAACTTCTTTAGAATTCATTAATTTACTATAATAAACATTTATTTTTCTTGTCCTAAAACCTTTAAAATTAAAAATTAAATAACATACTTCACTCCATAGATGAGTGATGAATGGATAACACTGAACATATGGCTTTAATGTTTTTAGAGCTATCAAAGGCATACATGTATTGTAAGAACTTTAGACATCACATCAAGGAGAAGATAAGAGATTTGCAAGTTCCACTTCAGAGGTGATGATCATATGTGGCCTCATGGGTATCTCTTAGACTCTCTTATTTATTTACTTATTTTTGTCAGCCTCTGTCACACACACTCATTTTCATATATTCTTGTCTGCCTGTTGAAATAGGTGGGATCCTGGATACAGATGGTTGGTCCACGTGTCTCACGTGAGAGGAGCCCTGAGGGCCCTCATGTATCTGTCAGCACGTAGAGACCCTGCACGCCCTTTAGCAGCTGCTCAGCGTCCCTCACCCATGTGGACCAGGATTGCTGGATATCAGATATCATTCTCTCTCCATAGA
Organism: Saccopteryx bilineata; assembly: GCF_036850765.1. Lineage (NCBI taxonomy): Eukaryota > Metazoa > Chordata > Mammalia > Chiroptera > Emballonuridae > Saccopteryx > Saccopteryx bilineata. Next base: position 53,872,555 of record NC_089491.1, read on the forward strand.
CATTAGTGTTTATTCGAATCTCCAGCTATTTTATTAGTGCTCTGACTGGTAGTCTCAAAATACACCTTTGAAAAATTGGGTAAAAATTTCTGAGGGGTCACCAGGATGCGCACTGCCAGGTGAAGGTGAGCACTGTGAGACTTTGATCAGTCCTACATACTGTCCTCCCAGAGGAGGGGTCTTGCCCCTTTCTCTCCAGGAAGCTTCTGGGGCCTCTGCTTCCTCACTTTGTCCTCAGGGCTTGTCACCACCAGATCAGAAGCCTGCCAGTCTGATGGTGACAGTGCTCCCTCCCCGGGGTTTACAGTGTGTGTGTCCCCATCAGGGAGTCAAGGCATCTGCCTCTTGTTGGAAGGCAGGAGGAGTGGGGTGAGGGCTTTTGGTGCAGGGTCTCCTTCTGGGGTGAAGGGACATTCTGTAACTAGACAGTGACCATGCTCACACAGCTTCGTAAATGTACTTGATGATTAAGAATGATACAATTTAAAATATAAGCAATAATGTTTGTTTATCTCTTAAATCACACCATGGAAAAACAAAGGATAAAAAAAAGATAAAAAGATAAAAACCTCAAGATCCCCTATAAAATAAAAATATTAAAAAACTGAACCACATCACACACACAAAAAAGATAATGAAAGAAAAATAAATAAATAAAATAAAGGTCAAAAGGAGAGGTCAAACATTCTTCTGATGGGAGAAGGAGTGCTTGTTCGACAGGTGGCTCTAGAGCCGGCCCCAGGACAATTTCTAGAGGCAGCTCCTCCTTTGTGGCAGGAGACAGGGCAGGTTCCAGGGAGGTTTCCTTAGGCAGGGGTGGTGGGACCTCAGGAAGCTCAGGAGATGCCTCATTGGGCGGCCCAGCTCCAGAGCTGCAGCTGGAGTAAATTCTGGGTACAGCTGTTGGAAGTGGACACCCCTCCATGTCTGGAGTGGTCCCTGGTCCGTCCCTGTGTCTGGCTCCTCAGGTGTTGAAATGGAAGCCAGCTCTGTCTGCTGGGCTGGTGCTGGAGTTGCAATAGGAGAAAGATCACCCACATGCCTGCATTGCCGTGTGTCCCCCAGAGACGGCACATAGTCAGAGCCTTCCACAGAAGGTGCAGCCCAGGACCCAGTGCAGGACGTCCTCTCCACCTGCAGTGAGCAGATGGGTGGTCTGAGGTAGGTCTTTGCTCCTGGCCAGCCTCTGGGGTGTTCCCTGTGTGTTTGGCAACAACCTCTTCCAATCTTTTTTTTTTTTTTTTTTTTTACAGAGACAGATCGAGAGTCAGAGAGAGGGATAGATGGGAACAGACAGGAACAGAGAGAGATAAGAAGCATCAATCATTAGTTTTTCATTGCGCATTGCGACACCTTAGTTGTTCATTGATTGCTTTCTCATATGTGCCTTGACCATGGGCCTTCAGCAGACCGAGTAATCCCTTGCTTGAGCCAGCAACCTTGGGTCCAAGTGGTGCATTTTTGCTCAAACCAGATGAGCCCATGCTCAGGCTGGCGACCTCGGGTTCTTGAACCTGGGTCTTCCGCATCCCAGTCCGACACTTTATCCACTGCGCCACCACCTGGTCAGGCCCTCCCAATAATCTTTTATGTGCCTCTACCTCTCCACCCCACCCCACCTCTCCCACTTTTTAACCCTTTTGCTCTTCCTCCTTGGGCTCCTGGTCTTCCTGCCTGGTTTGTTTAGCATGGGCACGGTGCTCCATGTTCTAGTCAGATGTTGTGCACTCCCTATGTAGCCTGGGTGGGTTCAAGGGAGAAATCTTCCACTGGCCATCCACGGACCCTGGTTCCCCAGGCCCCTAGGTGGCCACACTCACTTCAGGCCTGCTCTGGCCCTCAATGTAATGGCTCACCTGCCCCTCATTGGTGGAAATGGGGCAGGTGTCCCCTCGTCCAGCTGCTGCTCCTCAGTGTCCTTGGTTGAGCTCTGCAGTGACAGTGAGCAGCAGCAGGTCAGAAGACATCAAGCCCTGACTGGCCCTCATTGTTCCCACTTCTGCCCACTAGACCTTCTGCTCCTGGATCAGGGTCAGCCCTGTGTCTGCACAGACCTCCACCAAGGGAAATGAGATTCACCTCCAGTGCTCGGTTGAACCTTGGGCAGAGGGCACCCCTCGTACTCTGTGTCTACCCAGCCAGCCTTGACCTAGGGTGTGAACATGACAGGCCCGCCAGGCTTCTGATGCCTGCTCAGCATGTTCCTGCTTCTGGCAGGCCTTCCTTAGGTGAACCCCTCTTCTACACACACAGGGGACATAGGGCTGCTCAGGTAGGATCAGAGTGGTGGCGTGGCCTCAACAAAACCACACTGACCAACCAGGTGTTATCTCTGGGTTCCCCTGTGAAAAGGGCCACAGACATCTGGGCTGAGTCCAGACTGGCGGTGGCCTCACGGGAACATACCATCATGATTGGCATTTTGGGGGCCACAGCCACTGGGCATTGCAATACAACAGGAGAACATTCTGTCAGTTCAAATGTCTCTAGCCAAGTGAGCTGAGTAGAGGCTGTGTTAGAATGTGGCTGCCTGGTTACCAGGGCTGTGCTCTATTGTCAGGAAGTGAGGTCACTACCTGGGTCCCCTACCCTGAGTGGCTGCCCAGACAAGAGCAGTGACTTCACTTCCTGGCAAGAGCAGTGACCTCACTACACTACATAGTGAAACATGTATCAGAAAAAAAATATTACTAAGACAAATGTCCGAGATTTTAATGCCTATGTTTTCTTCTAGGAGTTTATGGTTTCAGTCTTACATTTAAAATTTTAATCCATTTTGAGTTTTTTGTTGTATATTGTGTGAGGAAGTGATCTAGATTTCTTCTTTTGCATGATTGTGTCCAATTTCCTCAACACCATTTATTGAATACAAGGTCTTTACCCCATTGTATGTTACTGCCTCCTTTGTCAAATGTTAATTGACCACATAGATGTGGATTTATTTCTTGGATCTCTATTGTGTTCCATTGATCACTGTCTGTTTTTATGCCAGAACCATGTTGTTTTGATTAGTATAGCCTTGTAGTATAGTTTAATATCAGGTAGTGTGATCCTCCAACTTTGCTCTTTCTCAAGATTGCTGAGGCTATTTGAGATCTTTTATGATTTTATATAAATTTTTGGATTAAATGTTTTAGTTCTGTGAAATATACCATTGCTATTTTAAATTGTGTTGAATACAGAGATAGCTTTTGTAGTATTTGTATTTTAATGATCTTAATTCTTCCTGTTCATGAACACAATATGTTTTCATTTACTTGTATCTTTTTAATTTCTTTTTCAAAAATAAATTCTCTTTGTTCTAATAGTTTTTGAGTGCAAGAATTTTAACCCCTTGACTATATTTATTCCTAGGTATTTATTTTAATTAATTAATTATGAAATTTCCCAAATTTAAAAAAATAAATTTACTGGTATGACATTGGTTAATAAAATTATGTTTCAGGTTTCAGTTTAATTTTTCCCCTGCAGCATTGTAAATTGAATTGTTTCTGAAGTTCTCTTCCAGATAGCTCATTATTGGTGTATAAAAATGCAATTGATTTATGACTGTTAAATTTGTATTCTGGTACTTTCCTAAATTAATTTATCAGTTCTAGTAGTTTTTTTGGTAGAACCTTTAGGGTTTTCTATATACAGTATCATGTCATCTGCAAATAATGACAGTTTTACTTCTTACTTTCCAGTTTAAATACCTATTATTTCTTCTTGTCTGATCACTTGGCTATGATTTCCAGTACTATGTTGAATAAGATGTTGAAAGTAGACATCCCTGTCTTGTTCCTGATAATAAGTGAAGTGATTTTAGTTTTTCCTCACTGACTACGATGTTAGCTGTGAATTTGTCATATATGTGGACTTTATATGCTGAGTTGTGTTCTCTCTATTCCCAACTTGGCTGAGTTTTATCATGAATAGGTGCTGGATTTTACCAATTGCAAATGGATTGCTAGTAACTGCCTAGAGTGACGTATTTATTTTTATTTTATTTTCTTATTTTACTTAAATTTTTTTATCATGAGAAAGAAAGAGAAACAGACAGATAGGGACAGACAGACAGGAAGGGAGAGAGATGAGAAGCATCAGTTCTTTGTGGTGACACCTTAGTTGCTCATTGATTTCTTCCTCATATGTGCCTTGACTGGGAGGATCCAGCCAAACCAGTCATTCCTTGCTCAAGCCAGTGACCTTGGACTCAAGTCAGCAACCTTGGGTTTCAAGACAGTGACCTTTGGACTCAAACCAACGAGTATGGGATCATGTGTATGATTCCACACTCAAGCTGGCAACCCCACGCTCAAGCTAGTGAGCCCATGCTCAAGCCAGATGAGCCCCACGCTCAAGCTGATGACCTCTGGGTTTCGAACCTGGTTCCTCAATGTTCCAAGCCGACATTCTATTCACTGCACTACCACCTGGTCAGGGAATATATATTTTTTAATTAAAAAATTTTAATTGAGCCCTGGCCGGTTGGCTCAGTGGTAGAGCGTCGGCCTGGCGTGCAGAAGTCCCAGGTTCGATTCCCAGCCAGGGCACACAGGAGAAGCGCCCATCTGCTTCTCTACCCCTCCCCCTCTCCTTCCTCTCTGTCTCTCTCTTCCCCTCCCGCAGCGAGGCTCCATTAGAGCAAAGATGGCCCGGGCGCTGGGGATGGCTCCTTGGCCTCTGCCCCAGGCACTGGAATGGCTCTGGTTGCAACAGAGCGACGCCCCAGAGGGGCAGAGCATCGCCCTCTGGTGGGCGTGCCAGGTGGATCCCGGTCAGGCGCATGTGGGAGTCTGTCTGACTGTCTCTCCCCATTTCCAGCTTCAGAAAAAAAAAATAAATAAATGAATTTTCAATTGAGATATATTATATTTTACATATAACATTATATTAGTTTCATATGTACAACACAATAACTCAATATTTGTATATTTTGGGTGTTGCAAAAGTAGACTTACAGCCTTGAGTATGCAAAACACAGAGTTTATTTTCATAGTATTAGTTATTGATTTTTGTATTATTTTCCATGTGAACAACTGTAAACCTACTTCTGCCCCACCCTGTATTGCAAAGTGATTCCAGAATAAGTCTCATTAACAGTATTCACTATACAAAATTATGGTTTGTTTTTTCTAATGAGAACTTTAAAAATATACTCTTTTAGCAGCTTTCAAATATGCAATGTAGTACTGTTAAACTGTAATCACCATGCTGCACATTATATCCCCAGGACTTATTTATTTTATGAAATGATATATTGTGAAGCCATCTGAGGCTATATCTAACATCAATGGGAAAGATTGCTGTGTTTGGTCAGCAGGCCTGTGTTGGGCATGTGAGGAAAGATAGCTCTGCGGTTATGTATTTCCTATATCAGTCTTTGTGCTTAACATGAAGCCTATAATAGACTGGCTTATGACAGATCTATTTGCCAGATAGATGAATGAATTTTAATTTCATTTGGACAATCCTCCTATGCAAAAAGAAAATTCTGAAGTTCCTTCCCTTTCATACTTACCTTGCAAATTTCCTCTCTGACATATTAAACTCAATCAGTATAGAAGCTAATCCTTGGGTGGCCAGATAAAAATCATCGGTTTCTTTGCTTCACACTACTGAACTTTCTAAGTTGTCAATCTGTACCATTTACTTCCCACCCAAATTATGAGTTTGTCTTAAATACTATTTGTATATACTTATATATCATAAATAGTAATATTTGTGATCTAGTCACCTTAATTTTGTGGTTGAGGTTGGCCCTGGTCAAAACTATGAAGTAGGCTAAGCATGTTCCCTTTGGTCTGACACCTGCCTCTAGCATCTATTTTTGTCTCCTGCATGGCCCTTGCCATAGTATTAAAACCTGCTTTTGAAAAAGAATCTGTTATTTATTTATTTATTGTATTTTTCTGAAGCTGGAAACCGGGAGGCAGTCAGACAGACTCCCACATGCACCCGACTGGGATCCACCCCACATGCCCACCAGGGGGCGATGCTCTGCCCATCTGGGGCGTCACTCTGTTGCTACCAGAGCCACTCTAGCGCCTGAGGCGGAGGCCAGGGAGCCATCCCCAGCACCTGGGCCATCTTTGCTCCAATGGAGCCTCGGCTACGGGAGGGGAAGAGAGAGACAGAGAGGAAGGAGAGGGGGCCTCTCCTGTGTGCCCTGGCCAGGAATCGAACCCGGGACTTCCACACGCCAGGCCGACGCTCTACCACTGAGCCAACCAGCCAGGGCCAGAATCTGTTATTATACAATGTAATACATTTAAGAAAATATACTAGTATTTATAGGAACATTTAAAAGTGCCTTTTCTAATTCTACAGTAAAAGTCTTTGTCTAATACATAAAAAAATTTTAAGTTTTGTTGAGCAAGTGGTAAAATAATTTTTGAGCATATGACATTTTCCTCAGAAGTTTGTACTTATTCTTCCTTTGTATGTATCTTCTACATTTTTCCAACTTTTACTCTGTAACCTTTCACTATTATGACAGGACTTATACACTCCTTTCTAATCAGTTTAAAATAGGAAGAAGGTTGTATTATTTCCTCTATCTAAGGCTTGTTCAAATGCAAATAATAAAATCTACTTTATAAGCTATATCAGGATGACACCCATAGGTATAGCATAAACCCTGTGTCAGGAATGTACTGGCCACTCAATAAATGATAGGTACTATTGCTATTGGTGCTAACCTCCTAGTGCCCAGTCTGTATCTCAAACCTGTTTCCCTTCACTACTGTGCCTGTGAAGATGTCACTTATTACTGAATTATATCTTGAATGTTTGTAGTAGTAATGGCAAGATAAACATGGCTATTTGAGATGATTCAGAAAATTAGCACCTGCTTTTTCTCAGACAAGTGTTTTATAAAAATGAAGATATAACAAAAAGTGATTGGTTTGAATTTCACATGGCTTTTCTAACTGCACTACTTTTTAGTGTTTATGTGTATGTGTGTGTTCATGTGCATGTGTGGACATGAAAGTGGAACACTTTTTAGGCAGAAAAAAGGTTTTAAAGATAAGGTTAAAAGAAAAAGAAACAAAGTTTTTGCATAGTCCCAATCCACAATGATTCTCTAAGGAATTAAAAATTGTCTCTATAAAGACTTAAAAGCATATACCATTAATTTGTTTTGTTTTCCCATTTAATTTATATGATGATTGAAGGTACAAAAGTATCCTTAACTTCATAATGCTTTCTACAGTGGTATATACACAATAAAATTCAATAAATATTTTCTGAAGGAATATAGCAAACTGTCCACCAAATTTTGTGCTGCTTCCTCTTAATATAAATTTGTCAGGGGTGATGTAACTCACCCCTAACAAATTTATACCCAGGGGACCATGTAACTCTTTCTCACACTAGAATGTGTGTGGAAATGACCGTGTCTCTTCAGGATCAAAATTGTAAAGAAGAGGGTGTGTTTGCTCCCTGCTCTCTTTCTGAGGTCAGTGGATTCAGACTCTGAGGCCCTGAGGGATATAGAAACAAAAGACAAAAGTAGTTCAAGCCTCAGTTACCACCAGGATTATTCACACTGAACTGTTATGAAGAAATAAACTGTTAAGATATTGAAAATTTGAGGTTTATTTGTTATAGTGGCTAATGATCACCTAATAGATACAACACTCATTTTTCATTCATTTGACAGGAATTCTCCCATCTGCTAGTAAATTTGAGTTGCTTTCTATATGAAGTCTAACTTATGACTTCATTGCTAACTTTGATTTTTAATCTTATTTCAAATGTCAACTTTTGAAACCATAAATGTCTGAATTATGACACTTGAAGCATCTAAGATGTTGACATGTCATGTGTTAAACCTTGTGGAATATTAGTTACATTGGCATTTTAAGATGTTCTGCCTTCTGGAACATCAAGACAAGATGACCATTACAATATTGTATTATTCTTGTTAAGTCTTGCTTCTGATTGTTGCTTACCGTGGTTATATATTTGATAATTGGAACATAACTACTCTGAGGTCTATCAGAACAGTGAGCATACTACTGTTTGAGTTAGAAAAGTTACTGCTTTCCTTTTTTTCCAGATATTTTCTGTATTAGAAAAGCCACATTTGGCCTGACCTGTGGTGGCACAGTGGATAAGCATCAACCTGGAATGCTGAAGTCACCAGTTTAAAACCCTGTGCTTGCTCAGTCAAGGCACATATGGTAGTTAATGCTTCCTGCTCCTCCCTCACCTTCTCTCTCTAAAAATTAATAAATAAAATCTATATATCTATATCTATATCTATATCTATATCTATATCTATCTATATATCTACATATCTATCTATATATCTATATCTATATCTATATCTATATCTATATCTATATCTATATCTATATCTATATCTAAAGAAAAGCCATACTTATAAAACATGCCTGAATAAAAACAAATCAACACAACATCCAAAACAGAAGTTTTTGTTTGAATGGTGGAAAAGGACTAGAAATCAAAGTGTAAAATTACTGCAAATTGGCATCTTTCAACTGTAATTCCACTAAGTTGTGTCTTGGAGCATTTTTATGCCATATTTTCAAACATTTATTCTTTATAATAGTAAAATAACAGTTATTTGGTCTCCTTCAAATCTGAGTTGTTTTTGTATATCAACATAGTTGTTCATCACTGAGCATGATATGGGAAAGGCACAGAATGGTAAATTTAGTTTATTTTTAAACACTAAGTGCTTTTGTGCTACTGCAAATAAAAAGCATTTCTGAACCTACTCTGACAACTTCCATAATAGCTTGAAATTCTAAATTTTAAAAATACCAAATTATGCTATGTGCATAATTAAAAATTTTTAAATATTTTAATCTTTTTTATATAAAGGGCACCTAAACTATTTGCTACCCATCAAAAAGCAATAATAAATAGAAAGTACATCTAAATATAACATTAATTCTGGGAACTGGATTAATTATTATGACTGTCACTTTAACTAGTAGCATAGATGATAATGTGTAGTGTAAGAGAGGAGAAGTTACAAATCTAGCATTTGTAACTTACCACTTATTAGCATTATTAGCATCATTACCTTGAAGAAGTTATCTAAACTTTCTGAATCATTTTTCTAACCAGTAAAATAGTACATTAGAATAATGTACTAGAGATGACGTCAGAGTAATGGCGGGGTAGGAAGCGATACCGATAAATCTCCCCCAAAACTCAACAAGATCTTCAACCAGAAACAGAAAAACCTATACTTGGAGCTTCCAGATGCTTCGCAATACACCCAAAGGTATGATTGAGTGAAAAATTGGCTAAATATATAACCAAACCCCGAAGGAAATAGGGAGTAAGAAATGCTCCGCCTTCCTCACTAACCTAAACAGGGCGGCTTTCTCTGGTAACTGTGAATATAGAAACTGAGGCGGGCAAAGGGGGTGAATAGATCCAGGCCGCCGCGGCACAAACGGCCGAACCAGGCTGTGGCACACAGATCCAAGTCGAGGAAAATCTGATCCTGTGGCAACCCGGGCAATACAAGCTAACATTCGCGCCAAACCCAAACAAAGAAAGACAAGCGGAGCGGCCATTTTACCCGGTCTCCTGGTCGGTGTGCAGTTAGTGGGCGAGAATTTCTTCCTAGGCCCCGAGAGTGGGTGCCCGTGTTGCCCCACGGAGAGGCAGGGTCAGAGGCCTTTCTGTGGGCCGAGGACAGAGTCTCTGGGCAGCCCCAGCGCCCTGGGAAAGCCACGCACGGGAGGGAGTGAGAACTACTTCCAACGGTGGAGATTTTCCGTGCTGGTGAGGGTTTCACTCAGAGGGAACCGCGGCCGGACTCATATCCTGGTGTGCGCGCGCAGATAAGGAGTGAGTGATTCCTCCGAGTGCCTCGGCAGTGCGCGCCCGTGTTATCGCACAGAGGGGCAGAGTCAGGGGCCTTTGTGTGGGCCAAAGCGGAATCTCGAGCCGCCCCAGCGCCTTGCAAAAGCCGCGCACGGGGACGGAGCGAGACTCAATTCCAACGCTGCAACTTTTCCCTGCGGTTGGGGGTTTCACTCAGAGCGTGAGACTGCTGGCTGGATATCCTGGTCGCAGACAGTGAGTGAGAGTTTCCTCCAAGCGCCCCCCAGAAGTGGGCGCCCGCTTGTGTTACCGGACAGAGAGGCAGAGCCAGTGGTCTTTGAGTGGGCGGAAAGCCCACCTGATTATGCTAGCAGCTCTGACTGACTGAGCCTTACCCAGAGCCCTGTGCTGAGTGGAAATAGAGTGGGGAGTTGCCAGCTCTTTGAGCCTCTTACTATCCAGGCAGAGGCAGCAGCAACCCCATAGCTGGATTATCAGGCTACTAATTGAGGAAGGAAAGACTAGGAGAAAGGCTCCAGGAACACAGACTCTCTCACTGTCGGAGCCTATAAATGCTAATGAGCCTCGACTCCCATGAGACTAAAGCACAATACATGACATTGCCATAGAGACTTATCAACTGCAAGCCTCTACCTGAGCGTGCCAAAGGGGCAGAACCCGGGGTACAGAGTCACCGACCAGGAAGAAGGAGAGAAAAGAAAAAGCAAGAAGATAACCTCTCAAAATCAAGAATAATCTGCAGACTTTATAACCTATCACATTTTATTATATTTGTTCGTTTGTTTCTCTTATCTTCATTCTTGATACTTTTTTTTCTTCCTCCAATTTGGCCGATTAACTCTCTACTGGTCTTACTCTCTCCTCTTCTTGAACTACACTACCCATAAGTGTTACATCTCCCATTATCTTTTCTCTTCTCTTCCTTTCTCTCTATGAGGGTTGCACTCCAAAACCCTTAACTCTCTCTCTCTCTCCTTTCTTTTTTCTTCTTTTAGTGGTTCCCTCTTTTTTTTCTCTCTCTTTCTTTTCTCCCTCTATATTAGTTTCTTCCTTTCTCCTTTACATCTCCTCTCATTCAAACCTCAATAACAAACAAATTATCTTATCTGGGACTCAAACCTATGTTTGTGGCATTTTGGGGGGTTTTACTTCACCTTTTTAACTCACTAGCAGTGCTCCCATCCCTGGCTCTCCATATTATCTAGTTCTTGTTCCACTAAATACAATAGTAAGTTTTTAATTTGTCCCCCCATTTTTCCGTTTTCCTGTTATTCCTCTCATCATAACTCTTAGACAACCAACACCTAAAAGCAAATCATTTTATTCTTGACCCAAATTTTTTCCTTATTTGCTTTTTGTGGGTCCATACGCTCTTTTTTTTTCCTTTTTTTTTTTTTTTTTTGCCCCTTTATTACTTTTCCCCAATTCAGGCCCTCCATCACAGGCATTGTTTGTTATAACTCACAGTCCACCACAAGATTTTCTCAAGAAAGAGGGGAGAGGAGAAGAGAGGAAAAAAGGAGGGGGGGAATAATTTCCTTTTTTTAAAAATTTTTATTTATTTTATTTTTCTTTATTTCATTATTAATTTTTTTTAAAAAAACAGCTCTTTTCGATTTTTTTTTATTATTTTTTTTAACTTTTTATTCTTTATTAAATCTCATTAATACTATCAACAAAACCACCCTCAGATGCCATTAAGGAAGAGAAAATCGAATATCATGGATACAAAAGAAAGAGAGGTAACACAGCTAGATGAGGAAAAATCTATGGAGAAAAAATTTAATATATTGGAAACCTTGGAGCTAAATGACAGAGAATTCAAGATAGAAATCCTAAAAATCCTCTGAGATATACAAGAAAACACAGAAAGGCAATTTAGGGAGCTCAAAAAACAACTCAATGAACACAAAGAATATATGTCCAAGGAAATTGAAACTATAAAAACAAATCAAACAGAGATGAAAAACTCAACTCACGAGCTGAAAAAACGAAGTAACAAGCTTAGCTAATAGAACAGGTCAGATAGAAGAGAGGATTAGTGAAATAGAAGACAAGCAACTTGAGGCACAACAGAGAGAAGAAGAAAGAGACTCAAAAATTAAAAAAAATGAGATAGCCCTACAAGAATTATCTGACTCCATCAAAAAGAATAACATAAGAATAATAGATATATCAGAGGGAGAAGAGAGAGAAAATGGAATGGAGAACATACTCAAACAAATAATAGATGAGAACTTCCCAAGCCTGTGGAAAGAACTAAAGCCTCAAGTTCAAGAAGCAAACAGAACTCCAAGTTTTCTTAACCCCAACAAACCTACTCCAAGGCATATCATAATGAAATTGACACAAACCAACAGCAAAGAAAAAATTCTCAAGTTAGCCAGGGAAAAGAAGAATACAACATATAAAGGAAGGCCCATTAGATTATCATCAGATTTCTCAGCAGAAACTCTACAAGCTAGAAGAGAGTGGACCCCAATATTTAAAGTCCTGAAAGAGAGGAACTTTCAGCCACGAATACTATACCCATCAAAGGTATCCTTCAAATACGAAGGAGAAATAAAAACATTCACAGATACAGAAAAGATGAGGGAATTTATCATCAGAAAACCCCCACTCCAGGAATTACTAAAGGGGGTTCTCCAATCAGATACAAAGAACAAAAAAAAACAGAGCCACAAGTAAAAGCTCCAAGAAGAACACAATAAAACCAAATTTAAACTGTGACAACAACAAAAAGAAAGAGGGGGAGAAGATGGAGATTAACAGTAGCAAAGGACGATGGAGTGCAAAAGTACTCACAAAATAGTTTGCTACAATGAACAGGGTAGGGACCCTTTTCATTACTCAAAGGTAACCACCATTGAAAAAACCACCACAGAAGCACATGAGATAAAAAAGATAGCAACAGAGGAAAGATGTATGGAATACAACCAAATAAAAACAAAAGATAGAAAAACGAAAGAGAAGGATCAAACAAGACACAAAACTAACAGAAAGCAAGATATAAAATGGCAATAGGGAACTCACAAGTATCAATAATTACACTAAATGTAAACGGATTAAACTCACCAATAAAAAGGCACAGAGTAGCAGAATGGATTAAAAAAGAAAATCCAACTGTATGCTGCCTACAGGAAACTCATCTAAGTAACAAGGATAAAAACAAATTCAAAGTGAAAGGCTGGAAAACAATACTCCAAGCAAATAACATCCAAAAAAAAAGCAGGTGTAGCAATACTCATATCGGATAATGCTGACTACAAGACAGCAAAAGTACTCAGAGACAAAAATGGCCATTTCATAATGGCTAAGGGGACACTGAATCAAGAAGACATAACAATTCTTAATATATATGCACCAAACCAAGGAGCACCAAAATATATAAGACAGCTACTTATTGATCTTAAAACAAAAACTGATAAAAATACAATCATACTTGGAGACCTCAATACACCGCTGACGGCTCTAGATCGGTCATCCAAACAGAGAATCAACAAAGACATAGTGGCCTTAAACAAAACACTAGAGCACCTGGATATGATAGACATCTACAGGACATTTCATCCCAAAGTGACTGAGTATACATTTTTCTCCAGTGTACATGGATCATTCTCAAGAATTGACCATATGTTGGGCCACAAAAACAACATCAGCAAATTCAGAAAAATTGAAGTTGTACCAAGCATATTTTCTGATCATAAAGCCTTGAAACTAGAATTCAACTGCAAAAAAGAGGAAAAAAATCCCACAAAAATGTGGAAACTAAACAACATACTTTTAAAAAATGAATGGGTCAAAGAAGAAATAAGTGCAGAGATCAAAAGATATACACAGACTAAAGAAAATGACAATACGACATATCAGAATCTATGGGATGCAGCAAAAGCAGTGATAAGAGGGAAGTTCATATCGCTTCAGGCATATATGAACAAACAAGAGAGAGCCCAAGTGAACCACTTAACTTCCGACCTTAAGGAACTAGAAAAAGAAGAACAAAGACAACCCAAAACCAGCCGAAGAAAGGAAATAATAAAAATCAGAGCAGAAATAAATGAATTAGAGAACAGAAAAACTATAGAAAAAATTAATAGAACAAGGAGCTGGTTCTTTGAAAAGATCAACAAAATTGACAAACCCTTGGCAAGACTTACCAAGGAAAAAAGAGAAAGAACTCATATAAACAAAATCCAAAATGAAAGAGGAGAAATCACCACGGACACTGTAGATATACAAAGAATTATTGTAGAATACTATGAAAAACTTTATGCCACTAAATTCAACAACCTAGAAGAAATGGATAAATTCCTAGAAAAATACAACCTTCCTAGACTGAGTCAAGAAGAAGCAGAAAGCCTAAACAGACCTATCAGTAGAGAAGAAATAGAAAAAACCATTAAAAACCTCCCCAAAAATAAAAGTCCAGGCCCTGACGGCTATACCAGCGAATTTTATCAAACATTCAAAGAAGACTTGGTTCCTATTCTACTCAAAGTCTTCCAAAAAATTGAAGAAGAAGCAATACTTCCAAACACATTTTATGAGGCCAACATAACCCTCATACCAAAACCTGGCAAGGATGGCACAAAGAAAGAAAACTACAGTCCAATATCTCTAATGAATACAGATGCTAAAATACTAAACAAAATACTGGCAAACCGAATACAACAACATATTAAAAAAATAATACATCATGATCAAGTGGGATTCATCCCAGAATCTCAAGGATGGTTCAACATACGTAAAACGGTTAACGTAATACACCATATCAACAAAACAAAGGACAAAAACCACATGATCTTATCAATAGATGCAGAAAAGGCTTTCGATAAAATACAACACAATTTTATGTTTAAGACTCTCAACAAAATGGGTATAGAAGGAAAATATCTTCAACATGATAAAGGCCATATATGATAAACCATCAGCTAACATCATATTAAATGGAACTAAACTGAAGGCTCTCCCCCTTAAATCAGGAACAAGACAGGGTTGTCCACTCTCTCCACTCTTATTTAATGTGGTACTAGAGGTTCTAGCCAGAGCAATCAGACAAGACAAAGAAATAAAAGGCATCCATATCGGAAAAGAAGAAGTAAAGGTATCACTTTTTGCAGATGATATGATCCTATACATCGAAAACCCCAAAGAATCCACAAAAAGACTACTAGAAACAATAAGCCAATACAGTAAGGTCGCAGGATAAAAAATTAACATACAGAAGTCAATAGCCTTTCTATATGCCAACAATGAAACAACTGAGAAGGAACTCAAAAGAATAATCCCCTTCACGATTGCAACAAAAAAAAGAAAATACTTAGGAATAAACATAACAAAGAATGTAAAGGACTTATATAATGAAAACTATAAACCATTGTTAAGGGAAATCGAAAAAGATATAATGAGATGGAAGAATATACCTTGTTCTTGGCTAGGAAGAATAAATATAATCAAGATGGCTATATTACCCAAAGCAATATACAAATTTAATGCAATTCCCATCAAACTTCCCATGACGTTTTTTAAAGAAATAGAGCAAAAAATCATCAGATTTATATGGAACTATAAAAAACCCCGAATAGCCAAAGCAATCCTAAAGAAAAAGAATGAAGCTGGGGGCATAACAATACCTGACTTCAAAACTCTATTATAGGGCCACGACAATCAAAACAGCATGGTATTGGCAGAAAAATAGACACTCAGACCAATGGAACAGAATAGAAAGTCCAGAAATAAAACCACATATATATAGTCAAATAATTTTTGATAAAGGGGCCAACAACACACAATGGAGAAAAGAAAGCCTCTTCAATAAATGGTGCTGGGAAAACTGGAAAGCCACATGCAAAAGAATGAAACTGGACTACAGTCTCTCTCCCTGTACAAAAATTAACTCAAAATGGATCAAAGATCTAAACATAAGACCTGAAACAATTAAGTACATAGAAGAAGACATAGGTACTCAACTCATGGACCTGGGTTTTAAAGAGCATTTTATGAATTTGACTCCAATGGCAAGAGAAGTGAAGGCAAAAATTAATGAATGGGACTACATCAGACTAAAGTTTTTGCTCAGCAAGAGAAACTGATAACAAAATAAACAGACAGCCAACTAAATGGGAAATGATATTTTCAAACAACAGCTCAGATAAGGGCCTAATATTCAAAATATACAAAGAACTCATAAAACTCAACAACAAACAAACAAACAATCCAATAAAAAAATGGGAAGAGGATATGAATAGACACTTCTCCCAGGAAGAAATACAAATGGCCAACAGATATATGAAAAGATGCTCATCTTCTTTAGCTATTAGAGAAATGCAAATCAAAACGGCAATGAGATACCACCTCACACCTGTTCGATTAGCTGTTATTAGCAAGTCAGGTAATAGCAAATGTTGGAGAGGCTGTGGAGAAAAAGGAACCCTCATACACTGTTGGTGGGAATGTAAAGTAGTACAACCATTATGGAAGAAAAACTGCAAATAGGACTACCTTATGACCCAGCAATCCCTCTACTGGGTATATATCCCCAAAACTCAGAAACATTGATACGTAAAGACACATGCAGCCCCATGTTTATTGCAGCATTGTTCACAGTGGCCAGGACATGGAAACAACCAAAAAGCCCATCAATAGATGACTGGATAAAGAAGATGTGGCACATATACACTATGGAATACTACTCAGCCATAAGAAATGATGACATCGGAACATTTACAGCAAAATGGTGGGATCTTGATAACATGATACGAAGCGAAATAAGTAAATCAGAAAAAACCAGGAACTGTATTATTCCATACGTAGGTGGGACATAATACTGAAACTAAGAGACATTGACAAGAGTGTGGTGGTTACGGGGGGGAGGGGGAATGGGAGAGGGATAGGGGGTGGGGAGGGGCACAAAGAAAAACAAGATAGAAGGTGACAGAGGACAATCTGACTTTGGGTGGTGGGTATGCAACATAATTGAACGACAAGATAACCTGGACTTGTTATCTTTGAATATATGTATCCTGATTTATTGATGTCACCCCATTAAAAAAATAAAAGTATAAAAAAAAAAATAAGAATAATGTACTAATTATGTAAATTATTTTGTGCTCAGTCATAACCCAAATTAGCTCTTTTGTCCTTTTTTAAATTGAATTTATTGGAGTGCTATTGGTTAATAACATTACATAGGTTTCAGGTGTACCATCCATATTACATCACCTGTACAATGCACCACACATTCACCTCCCCAGATCAAGTCTCCTTCCATTAGCATTTATCCCCCTTTACCCTCTCTACCTCCTCCTACCCACCTTTCCCTACCATAATCACCGCACTGCTTTCTGTGTGTATGAGCTATTTTTCTCTTTGCTTAATCTCTTCACCTTTTTCACCCAGCCCCCAAACTCCTTCACCTCTGACAGCTGTCAGTCTCTATCTATGAGTCTGTTTCTATTTTTGTTATTTTATTCTATAAGTCTTGTCATGAGAGAGATGCTTAAATTTCATAAAGTTGAGCATTTTTTTTTATGTTTTAGAATCACAGTGGTGGTTCTAATAAGACTTTTATATTAGCCAGCTCTTGTCACGATCATGCTATATAACACATTATCTCAAAATACAATAAGAGACAATGATAAGAATTTATAGTCATGCTCTCACGTCTTCAGGTCAACAGGTCCATCTGGTTTATGATAGGCTCATCTGTGCAGGTCTTGTTTAGGTGGCAAAGTCAGCTGGGCTCAGCTCCAGATTGTGCATTAAGTTCAAGTTGACTCAATGTGTCTGTGCTGGGGCCCAATCAGAAGGAACAGATCTACCTAAGGGCAAGCTCTTCCTGTGGTGGATTACCAGGCACAAGAAGTCAAATAAACCATTCAAGCACATCTGTCAATATTTCATTATAAAGCAAGTGACAAGGTAATGTCTCAGTGAAGTGGGAAAGTATACTCACTAGATCAGAAGGTGAACAAATATTTGTGAAACACTCAAAGTAACACTGTATTTCAGAGTACAGGGCATAGAGGAAAGAATAAAAACAGTTTAGGTCATCAGACTAGAAAAATCAAGCAGAAGGCTTTGCTAGATTTTGGTCATATTTCAGAAGAAATAGAAGGACATGAAGAATAGAAGGAAGAAAAATGGGAAAAGAGGACAAAGCAGTTCTGAGGACTGAAGTGCAATAATACTAAAAGACCTATTCTCAAATGGTTTTTAAAAGCAGCAGTTAGTTTTGAAAAATAGCATGTGTATTTAACTTTATAAAATAGAGACAGGCTGAGTACAGTTATTAAAATAGACTTATGTGTGTTCAATATGCAGACTTATTCAGGTACAAACTTGTTACTCTTGTAAAATTTCTGAAAAGTTATATTATTTATGTAATAAAGTATATGGTTACTTGAAAGCCAAGAAAATGGTTAGTTTAGATCAAACAATCTTGTCCCACATAATGTAAAACCATTTTGGCAATGTCTATATATATGAACAAATATACTTATATCTAATGACTCTATTAATTAAAACAGCTCTATCAGAGTACTCATTTTCTAATAAATTACTAGCTTTTGTTTCAGTACTTTGAAAGGGTTTTTATTTTAAAAAGCATTATTTTAGAAAATATTTATCAATTTAGACTTTTCATAAGCTCAGCTTGATTCTCCTGAATAGACTGGATGTGTGTAATTTTATAATAAAAAATTACAATTTTTTTCATTTAACTTTTTAATCAACAAATTGTCTAGATGTCAAAGATATAAAGATGAATTATAATAAGATATAAAATAAGAGTCCCTGCCCTAAAGAAGCTCAGAGAAAAGATATATGTTTGTATAACATAGGGAGCTACAATAGAAGAATACACAAAATATACAGTCTTTTGCCATAATGAGAAGTGAAGTTATCATTAGTGTGGTTGTGTGTGGGTTAACCTGGAAGGATAAGTAGAAGTTGGTTTGGTGAGGGTTGGTAAGGGGCATTCAGATAGGAGGAACAATGTGGAAGGGCATTGATTCATGACAGATGATAGCAATTGTGGGAAATGTGTATTCAGCATGGCTGAAGTATCTACTTTGCAGGGAAGTGATAGGAGATCAAATCAGAAATAACAGATGCATTCATCAGGCTGCCTGCCCTTCTGACAGCCCTTCTTAGACTCTCAGCTGCCCCAAGATGACCAGTTATTTCCAGCCTCATAAACATTTTGAAAACTTTCTGTTGAGAATTTGAATTGAGAACATACATAGGAAATCTTGGGATAGCCACTTGTGTTCAAAAGCATGTGAAATCATGAGAGAAAGTCAATCTTCGAAGAAAGAATGAAACAGATAAAATGAGAAACAGAAACAAAAACCAATGTGGGCATGGGAAAAGAAATACAAGAGGAAGGCAGCTATGTTGGTGCATAATGCTTCTTAGACCCTCATTCTGGGAGCATGTGAAGCCCGTGGTACTTTTGGCCTTGAACTCCTAGACAGTCCCTTTGGTTTAAGTAAGCTCACTTTGAATAAATTCAACCAAACTTTCTTCCTAAGTCAATTTAAAATTTTGGTCTTTGACAGGTGAGTGGTAGAAAAATATTTAAATATTATACTAGTTACATTATACAATAATATCGGTGATGATGGTCCACATATACTGTGTGTTCTGGATAGCGAGGTACCATGTGTGCATACTTTATAGGTAGTGACTCACTGAATCTTCCAAACCACCTGATAAGTCATTATTAAACCTAATTTATGGGTGAGTAAACCAAACTGAAATATAAAATAAACCAGTCTAATGTAAAGGTGATGTGCCAATCAACAACAAAGTCCATTAGAAAAAAATATTGTTTTGGTTTGAAGACTGGTAAGAGTCAGAAAAGCCAATTTGGGGTGGGGAGGTAGTAAGAAAGAAGGGAGGGCAAATATATGGTGGTGAAAGACAACTGGGCTTTGGGTAATGGACAGATCATATATCATAGAAATGTACACTTGGAACTTATATGATCCTATTAACCAACATCATCCAATGAATTTAATCTAAAAAAGCCAATCTGGAGGTTGCTATAATATAGAAAGATATGGGCTGGCATGGACTGAATAGGTGGAATAATTGAATTAGTATAGTGGCAGTATGAATAATGGGAAGATGACTGATTCAAGAGATATTTAGGAACTAGAATTCATAGGCATAGTATGTGGAAAAAGAAGAATAGTCTAGGATTTTTGCCAGATTTCTGGCTAGAATAAGAGGTAGGTAATATTGCTAGCTCATGCCAGGAAAGCATGAACACTTTACTGGGGGCTGGAAAATGTCTGGATGCAACACAGTCTTTGTTATTGTAATCTCTGCAGGTCTGAGGCTGGGAGACCCTCACTTGGACTCTTACCTCTCTCCCTCCTCAGTTCCTTGCAGGCTTCCCTCTCTTCACATTCCAGAATCTGGGAAATTTATAGATTACAAATTTAGATTTATATCTATTTGTCTATTTATATCTATCTGTCTATCTATCTATATCTATCTGTCTATATCTATCTATATCTATCTATCTATCTATCTATCTATCTATCTATCTATCTATCATCTATCTACCTATTAACTGTTTCTCCTCCTCCTCTTCCATCATCATCATCATCATCATCATCATCATCATCATTTTTCTTCTCCAAAATCTATTATCTTATCTTTTCCCCAGATACCTAGACATTTGAAATTCAAAAATAAAAGTTTATATTTCACTCTACCCACCCTTTTCTGTAATTCTGTTTTGTCATTCTTCTTTGAGGCAATAAATGAAGAATATTGTCCTAACCAAAAGGTGTATTGGCCAACCGAAAGGGGGAACTGGTAACTTAAAGTAACATAGGGGGCAATACTCTATCATCTTGCCACAGTAGTTTCTTTGGGGGAAGTGGGTGAAAAAAAGCCAATTAATGCTAACAAAGGATTAAGTAAAGGGTGGAGAGGTAAATTATAACAAAGAAAAATATTTCTACTGTTTTAAGCAGTTTCTGTTGATAATAAGTAGACAATAGACTATAGTTGGAGCATAAAACTAGGTGTGGGCAAACCTTAATTGGAGTAAATTGGTGAATTTGGACACTGACTGTCTACATAACTTTCTTCTTGAAGTACTATTTCCTGTCGCTTTATCACTTCTGCTTTATTTTTTTTGACACAGCTCCAGACTCATCCTCAGCTCTTGACTCTCTATCCTGTAGTCTCTAGCCAACATCGCCTCACTGTCAACCCTCTGACTTAACTATTAGGCTATCTTTACCATATGCTCTTTATTTTTTGTTTTATAGCTTATCTCATTCAGGTTTCTGGCTTCTGTTTTCCTGTACCTTACTCCATAGGTGAAGTATAACAAAGCCTTCTATAAAGTTATCCATTCATTTTCAATGTGCCTACCTTTTGTTCCATATTTATGGTGTATTATGATTATTTGGAATGACTAAATGAAGGCATTTTGGTTAACCTAAGGTTATAGTTACTACAGTTTTTAAATGGTCATTCCAGTCCTGTTTCAATGAAACTTCTTCCATTTCTCCTAACGTCCAATTAGGATGACCAATGACCCTGGCTTGTCCCAGACTGTTCTGGTTTAAAGACTGAACCTCTCACATTTTTTGGAAACGGCTCCATCCCAGGCAAACAGGGACAGTTGGTGACTCTATATTCCTCTATGACTGATACGTTTGTCATCTCTCCTTTCCATGACCACAGAACCTAGTCAAGGTACTCACTTTTCTCCTTCACTCAGGATTATTTCAATAGCTTCCTAATCAGTCTCCAGTCATTCTTTATTAAAATTTAAACTGCCTTTGAACAACAGATTAATTTTTCTACAGGGCTCTTTTGGTAATGTCATTGCCTTGTTTAAATACTTTCAATGCCTCCCTTTTGTCCATCAAATGAAACTTAAATGCCTTAGGATGATATTTGATGTCCTCTATAATCTTCCTCCAGCCAACCTTTCTCATTTTTATTTTTATGATTCAGAATTTACTTCAGTATCTTTAAGAGCTCTGCAGTCATCACTATAAACAACTCGACTGTAATTTTTCTTGGAATACAGAAGTGATTCAGTACAGATTTCTAGTTGATGAAACCTGGATAAAGCAATCTTTTGTATATCTATTCACATGCTTATTTTGAATGATAGAGTAAATTTTAAAAACAAAGTATGTATAGTTTCTTTATAAAGTAAATTCAGTTGAGAACAGTTGTTAAGATACATACACTAAGAAAATAACCATAAAACAATCTGGAAGTTGACAATGTTTTGTCAGCCAGGATTATTTTTCTAGTCATCCTCACAGACACAAAATTAACCCTGCTCTATAAATTATTATATGGTTATTTTCAAGAGTGTTCAATTACTAACTGTAACTTTTTCTAAATTTTGTTCCATTGTTTTTTTTATAGTTACAAAAAATCCTAAACAGCCCTTAATTGTTTTATTTTTTAGTTTTTGGGCTTCATAGTCATTTTTTAATGTCCTAAAGAAAATATACTCAGCAGGCCATGAAAACAATACCCTTCCATTTTCTTTCTCCATGACTGATAAGAGTCTTCCATTGGAAAGTAACCTAGAGTTTTATTTATTTATTTTTTCATTTAGTCTGAGCTGCTTTTCCTCCCCTGGGATGTGTAGGCTGTTTCTTCTCCTCATAGTTTTATTGATGGGTTTACTTTTATCTGTTGAGGGGTTTAGGGCATCTCTATTTTTAACCCTCCAAACATGGTCTAAACTCCTGTGGGGTTCTGCTAACTGTGCACTGTTGCTCTTCTCCTTGTAAAGACTTTGGTGTAAATCCAGTTTCAAAGCAGGTGAGTGGCTATTAACAGTGCTTGGTACTTGCTAATATACATACTGCCATCCATCATCTCTTTGTCCTTTTGTTACTCAAATGCCAACAGTCTTAGCACTGGTCTTTGCTGTGACTTTTCTTCTATTTTAGGTGCATTTTTTATTAAGAACAAAGATGTGTAAACATTTTTTGCTTTGATATGAATTGACTATTTGAAAAATAATCTTAAATTGGCATTATGGTTTCAAATAAAATGCTTTTGAGTTATGTATAGTTTCATATTTTTAAGTGGCTTTATTGGAGTAAGTCTATAAAATTATCCATTCTTTCCTACTTTCCTTGGTAATAATAACCTATAAATCCCTAGGGCTAATAATAAGTGTTTTGAATTTCTGATGTTTTTAAAACATGGCCATGAATGCTTTGACAGTTCTGCTATTAAGAGATGAGATTAAGTTTCCTTTCCCTGAATCCTGTGATGCTTTTGATGAAAAGAGAATGATAAAAGTGATACCACACTATCATGAAGGCTAAGTTATAAAAGACATGCATCTTGTATTGTTTTCTGGAACACTAGGAGTCCTGAGCCACCATTCTGGAAGTCTGACTATCCTGAAGAAGCCATGCTTTGAGGAGACTCACACTAAGTCAAAAGGTCACATGTGGGCATTTCCAGAGACAAGCCCAGCTGAGCCGAGTTTTTCAGTTCTCCGAAAAACAACAGATAAGTGCGTGGATTGGATTTCCCATATACACATGGCCGCCACATATATACAACTTTTTCCATTATCAGCATCATTTGTCAGAATGGTGCATTTTTCCACAAAGGATGACTCTACAATAATACAACATAATCACCCAAGTTCATATTTACACTAGGGTTTACACTTGGGATTATATTATATTTATGTGGGTCTACTTCTTGGCCCTCTAGTCTATACCATTGATTTATTTGTCAGATCTTTGGCTAATACCACATTGTCTTGAGCACTGTGGCTTTATGGTAAGTCTTGAAGATGTATAGCATCAGTTCTCCAACTTTGTTTTTTTTCCTTCAATATTATGTTGGTTATTTCAGGTCTCTTGCCTCTCCAGTCAAACTTTAGAATCAATTTGTTGATATCTATAAAATAACTTGCTGGTAGTTTAATTGGGATTATATTGATTCTATATAGCTAGTTGGGAAGAACTGACATCTGTACAACATTGAGTCTTCCTATTCATGAACAAAAAATACCAGTCAATTTATTTAATTATTCTTTGATTTAATTTATTTGAGTTTTATAGTTTTCTTCAGATAGAACTTGAACATATTTGGCTAGATTCATAGATAAATAATTCTTTTTTTAGTGTGAATATAAATGATATTGTGTCTTTAAAATCAAATTACACTTGTTTATTTCTGGCATAAAGAAAAGCACTTGACTTTTGTATATTAACTTTGTATTATGCATAATCAGTTTTTGGTCAATACTTCCAGATTTTCTACACAGATGATTATGTCATCTGAGAATACAGTTTCATTCCCATTCATACCTTTTATTTCTTTTTATTTTTCTTTTTTGTGTGTGACAGAGACAGAGAGACAGAGAGAGGGACAGATAGGGACAGACAGACAGGAAGGGAAAGAGATGAGAAGCATCAATTCTTTGTTGTGGCACCTTAGTTATTCATTGATTGCTTTCTCATATATGCCTTGACCAGAGGGCAACAGCAGATCGAGTGACCCCTTGCTCAAGCTAGCCACCTTGAGTTCAAGCTGGTGAGCTGTGCTCAAACCAGATGAACCTGCGCTCAAGTCGGGCGACCTTGGAGTTTCGAACCTGGGTTCTCTGTATCCCAGTCTGATGCTCCATCCACTGCACAACTGCCTAGTTAGGCTTATTTCTTTTTCTTGTCTTATTGAATTAACCAGAACTTACCTGTACAATGTTGAAATGAAGTGGTGAGATGTGATATCTTTATATTGTACCTGATCTTATTGGGAAAGCTTTGAGTTTCACACCATTAAGAATAATGTTAGCTGTAGATATTTTGTACATAGTCTATCAAGTTGAGAAAGTGTCTTCTATTTCTAGTTAACTGAGAGTTTGTATTATAAATGGTGCTGAATTTTTTCAAATGGGGTATTTTTTATACTACGATAATTTTGAGTGTTATATGTGACTAGGTTATCTAATTTCTAATTTTCAGTTTTCTCTTCTCTGAAAGGAAAACAGTAATGATGCCTTTGTTGTTGGCTTTAAAAAATAATTTTACAATAAAGGCAGGTAATTGTTCCTAAAACAAAGGGCTCAGTAAATACTAGCCATTATTACTATTATAAACAATAATAAACATTCTTTTGTTTTTAGGGAGACTAATGGTTACTTTTTTAAAAATAAATTATGTATGATAAAATACACATATCAAATTTACCTTCCAAATCATTGTGTGTGTGTGTGTGTGTGTGTATGTGGCAGAGACAGAGAGAGTCAGAGAGAGGGATAGACAGACAGGAAAGGAGAGATAAATTATCAGTTCTTCATTGTGGTTCCTTAGTTGTTCATTGATTGCTTTCTCATATGTGCCTTGACTGTGGGGCTACAGCAGACCGAGTAACCCCTTGCTCGAGCCAGTGACCTTGGGTTCAAGCTGGTGAGCCTTGCTCAAACCAGATGAGCCCGTGATCAAACTGGCGACCTTGGGATCTTGAACCTAGGTCTTCCACATCCTAGTCCAACGCTCTATCCACTGCGCCACTGTCTGGTCAGGCCCTTCCAAACCATTTTTGAGCTCACTGTTCAATAGTGTTACTGATCTCCAGAACTCTTTATATTTTTCAAAACTGAAATTTTATATACATTAAACAATTCCCATTTTCTCTTTCTTCCAATCCTTAGCAACCTCGTTTCTATGTTCTATGTTCTATTTTGACTACTCTATGTACCTCATATAAGTGGAATCAAGCAGTATTTACTTTTATTTTGTGACTGACTTATTTGATTTAGTGTGACCTCCCAAGGCTTATCCATATCCTAACATGTGTCAGAATTTTTTCCTTTCTAAGGCTGAATATTATTTCATTGTATGTATATACCACATTTTGTTTATTCATTTACCCACTAACAGATACTCCCATTGCTTCTATCTTTTGGTCATTTGAAATTATGTTGCTCTAAACATGAGTATACAACTACCGCTTTGAGACTTTGTCTTGAAATTCTTTGGGTACATACCACAAAGTAGAATTGTTGTGTGATATAGTAATTCTATTTTTAATTTATTGAGAAATGAAAATTCTTTTTTCCATTTTTTATAAGGGCTGTACCATCTTACATTCCAGCCAACAGTACACAAGGGCTCTAATTTCTCCAACTCCTTATCAACACTAGCTATTTTGTAATTTTTTTCCTGATAATAATGATCATAATAGACATGAAGCAGATTCTTGTATAGTTTTGATTTGTATTTCCCTAATGATTATTGATGTTGAATATCTTTGGATATGCTTATTGGGTATTTATATAAGATCTTTTTTTTTCTCTCTCTCTTTTTTTTTTTTTTTTGCATTTTTCTGAAGCTGGAAACAAGGAGAGACAGTCAGACAGACTCCCGCATGCGCCCGACCGGTATCCACCCGGCACGCCCACCAGGGGCGACGCTCTG
Source organism: Saccopteryx bilineata (assembly GCF_036850765.1). Lineage (NCBI taxonomy): Eukaryota > Metazoa > Chordata > Mammalia > Chiroptera > Emballonuridae > Saccopteryx > Saccopteryx bilineata. The sequence goes on from NC_089491.1 coordinate 53,898,822, forward strand.
CCCACCAGGGGGCGATGCTCTGCCCATCCTGAGCATCGCCATGTTGCGACCAGAGCCACTCTAGCGCCTGAAGCAGAGGCCACAGAGCCATCCCCAGCGCCCGGGCCATCTTTGCTCCAATGGAGCCTTGGCTGCAGGAGGGGAAGAGAGAGACAGAGAGGAAGGCGCGGCGGAGGGGTGGAGAAGCAAATGGGCGCTTTTCCTTGTGCCCTGGCCGCGAATCAAACCTGGGTCCTCCGCACGCTAGGCCGACTATTTATATAAGATCTTTGAAGAAATATCTATTCCGGTCTTTGCATATTTTTTAATTGTATTTATTTATTTTGCTGTTTTCGAATTATAAGTGTTCTTTTTATGTTCTTGATATTAACCTTATTATCAGGTATATAATTTACAAATATTTTCTCCCCTGTTGTGGGTTGCCTTTTCACTCTGTTAATTGTGTAATGGTTGCTTCATAGCAAAAATCTTGGTATATTATTAATTCAGTTAGAATCAGAATTTGAAAATGAGTCACCATGAATGTAAATATGATGATTCTCATTTTAAATCAGGCTTCACTCTGAGATTCCCAGAATGGGTTGTTTTGATAAGACAGTTAAATAAGCAAAGAAATATTTCTTGCTAATATGATATCTTTCAGGAGCAAAGAAATGCTTTTCAGTCGGGATTTTGTTAATCAGTGTTAACTCCCAGTGAAATGTGCAGTATCCAGTAAGTGCTGCAATGGTACTCTCACTGTGCCTCACAGAGGCCACTGACCTGACTTCTAATCTTGCAAGTTGTTGACCTGGAAGCTGTGTTGTCATCACTGTAGCCCTTAAGGGATGTACAGTAACTTAGTGTAAAAGTTACCGATCTTATTTTGCCTTCAGGTACTGATGGATAGCAGGAAATTATCTTTTTTTTTATTTCAAGGATTTCAGTTTACTTTTTGTTAGTGTTGCTTTGTAATTGCATACCTCAAAATGTGTTTTAATTGATCACTTAAAGTTTTTTTTTATCTAGGTGTCTATATATCTCCATTATGCTTGCTGTAGCACAAATGCTTTAAATAAAGATTTATGTCCAATTCAGACTCTCAGAAAACAACTTCTCTTTCAGCTAAGTAAGAATCAGCATGAGAATTCTATTTAGGACTTTAGAAAAATAATAGAAAATTTCTATGAAAATTAAAACTCACTAACCTTGGGCAGTCTCAGCCTTTTCTCATGTGAGATATAGTGAAATAAGCTTAAGAAATGCAAGGCTGCCAACATTTCTGCAGTCAATGCTTCCTAAGTAAATTATGTAAAGACAGAATGGGAAGGAGGAAACTTCAAGTAGATGCTGCAGATCTACATAGCATTTCTGAAAATGAAGCTTGAGCATTTAAGGGCCAACAATTAAGATTCATGTAACTTAATATATATAACTATATAATATATATAATTATATATATTGGGGCACCAGTCAATAAAAATTGTTACTAGAAACTTAAAATTTCACACTTTTATCTACCCGTTGAAAGCAATGTGGTATCTGCTCTCCTGAACTTTTGAAGACTGAATGTATGAGTATGATTTTAAGATTCTGATTAAATTTCTTACAAGTATGAAGCCCTGTTCTTAGTAGGTTCAATTCAATTATTTTTCCTGGACCTGAATGTACTTAAAATATATTAATTATACATTTATTTTGAAAAAATACTTGAATATTAGGAGGAGATATTTGTATTGTAGAGAGAGGGGTAATTGGAACCATAACCTGAATTTTAGGTCTGCTTGGTCAGCAATGTCTCTAGGACCATGGGCTGGACACTCATGCTTTAGAGCTGTCAGTTTTCTAATTAATCTAAGACCATCCAAAGCTCTAACATTTTTATTTCCTTATGTATATACAAAAACTTTACAAAAGGTAGAGAAGTCTCTACCTTCACAAACACACAAATACACACACACATACATACATACACACAGAGAACCAAAAACCAGAAAAACCTTACCTTATCTCATTTCAGTTATTAGCTCTGTCAACTTACCCCATTTTAAATAACAGTACACAAACCATGCTTTCTTGCTTAATTATTTATATATCATATTCAGAGGACACATAATAATGAATTCATTTTGGATGCAGAATGGAGAGAGTGAATATATTATAGATCCTGCCCCTGACATTCATAATTTCTAATGCATATCTGTATTACTGTGGCAGGCCATCAAGTAATAGTAAAAGGTATCAAAATAAGAAAAAATATTAATATAAAAAATGGAAAGTTATGACTTTCACTGCAGTTTGATGTGGCTATTAATTTCATCATGACACAGACGATTGTGACAATTCTATTTTTGTCATTAATGTCTAGAAAAAAATGACCAGAAAAGGAAAAGTGTTGAGAATCATTGACATAAGTAAATAGGTTGAAATAATAAAAATGTTAAGTACAAATAAAATAATAAAAATGTTGGCCTGACCTGTGGTGGCACAGTGGGTAAAGTGTCAACCTGGAATACTGAGGTTGCCAGTTTGAAACCCTGCACTTGTCTGGTCAAGCCCATATAGGAGTTGATGCTTCCTGCTCCTCCCCCTTCTCTCTCTCTCTCTCTCTCTCTCTCTCTCTCTCTCTCTTCTCTCTAAAATGAATAAATAAAAAAATTTAAAAAATGTTTAGCCTGGATTGAGAAATCTTGGGGAATACTGATGACAACATATTAGTCACAAGAATGATGAAGGTAAAACAGCCCAGAAAGTGGATATTTGGTAAATTAAAGTTTTGTGAAAATGGAGTTTTATTAAATATGAGGAAAAACTTTCTAACAATTTGAACAGTCTAATAATAGATTGGATTGCCTTGTGAGACAGACCATTTTCCATCATGGGAAATGCTCAAACAGAGGTCAGATTTGTAGCTCAAATGGCTTTCCAGGCAGATAACCTAATGAAGCAAACTGGGTCAGTTGGGGCAAATGAGCAGTGTATATTTCATCTAAAGTTTGCTGGATCTTCTGATTCCTCTGAAGAAGTAGGAAATCAGGATTTTTATGTTAGTTTCCACACACACACACAGAGACACAGACACACACACACACACACAATTGTTTTAGACTCTCTGGACTAAACAAGATCCATCTGGTTTGAGCACAGTCAGATCCATCTACTTTGATCTCTGAACTCCATTTCTCATGCCTACTAACCATGGTATATGTATATACCAAGTATAGAAATGAGTGTTTAGGAGGTGGGAACAATAAAAAGTCAGGGTACCAGGTCACCGTACTTAAGAAATGAGTGGTATTTACAATGAATTTATTAGTTAATGCCATTGTGTATACTAAGTTATACATCTACATAGCCCTATAGGACCAAGGATCACCTCTTCCAACAAAATAGGTTAATGTGAGAAGAAATGCAAGGCTGCCTACATTTCTTCAGTCAATGCCCCCAAAGTAAATCATGTAAAGACAGAATGGGAGGGAGGAAACTTCAAGTAGATGGTGCAGATCTGCATAGCATTTCTGAAAACGAAGCTTGAGGATTTAAGGGCCAACAGTTAAGATTCATGTAACTCAAGAATTAGCTGAGTCCTGATTTTTCATCTTATGAGGGTGTTTACTATTTATAATTCTTTAAATCTTTTAAAATAAAACATTTTTTTTTCCATTTAAATATAATGGCTTGGTGCTGTATCCCTCTTCACTGAGAGTCCAGACTTTCCCCAAAACTTCCACAAATCCTCAGGGCTTCCTTTTTCAGAATCCATTTTTGCTCTGTGAACTTCTTCCTTTCACTTATGTCTTGCATGTGTTCTCTGTTGCTCCTCTCAGGTCTGCATCAATCCAAATGTGGAGCAGACAGTGGGCAACTATCAGGACAGGTGCCATCTAAAGGTGGTGAAGAGGAGTAGCGGCTAGTTAGTTCCAGCCAGTTACTGGAGATCAAACCTTTTCTTTTCCCATGCATTAGATCCAAGGCCGTTGTATCAGACTTTTTCACGGAAACTTGGAAGAAATAAAAGAAGCTTATGTCCCAGAACAATCTGTAACTTAATATTGAATATTAGACCTCCCATTACTTAAAATCTCCTCAGTTTCCCAGTGGAAATTTGTCATAGGCAATTTTCCTGCTTCTCTATTTTCCAGGTTTTTAACACCTTGATGGCTACTTCTCTCCTCTCCTCCATTGCCCCTCTGTTCCAACTTTCATATTCATTTTTTCATGCTTCTCCATGTAGTTCAATTCCTTACCCCTTTAAAATTAAAGTCCCTTTAGTTCTCACTTTGCTTCCAAAACCTCAATAAATTACTCTAAACAAAGGTCCTGCTCCCTAGAACTAGGCTTCTTAATCACACAACAAACTGGCAGAATCTTTGAAATGACTGTTTCCTTTTATAGGATCCTATTCTTGGGCACTACTCCCCACTATCAATGTAAGTGAAAAGTTACTGTCCATAGCTTTATCTTTGTTCTTGCTATGAATTAAAGTATTCTTCACAGAAAATAAAAATATCAAAAATCAGTTGTTTTGCTCTAATTATATATATTTTTTGATTTTCAATTTCACAGAAATAGTATAAATGCATCTAAACACTGAAGCAACAAAACTTTTCTGCTGTCTGAAGTCTGCTGGAAGTGATGGTTTAGAGCAGGGGTAGTCAACATTTTTATACCTACCACCCACTTTTGTATCTCTGTTAGTAGTAAAATTTTCTAACCACCCACTGGTTCCACAGTAATGGTGATTTATAAAGTAGGGAAGTAATTTTACTTTATAAATTTATAAAGCAGAGTTACAGCAAGTTAAAGCATATAATAATAATTACTTACCAAGTACTTTATGTCGGATTTTCGCTAAGTTTGACAGAATAAATCTTTATAAAACAACTTACTATAGTTAAATCTATCTTTTTCTTTATACTTTGGTTGCTCCAGTACTGCCCACCATGAAAGCTGGAATGCCCACTAGTGGGTTGTAAGGACCAGGTTGACTACCACTGGTTTAGGGTAAGTTTTGGAAAGACTGGATACTAGAAGGTGTTCAGGACTGCTAGGAGAAGGTCCAAAACGAAAATTTCAGAATCAGACATCATGGGGATAGGAGAATGGTGAAAGAGAATACAGACTGCTGGGTCCAGTAGAATAACAGTTACCAAAACATTGGAGAGGGTGGAGAAGTCCTCTTGTTCTTCTTATGTGTTTTATTTTAACCCCAAAAGTGAAAGTCCTCTCCTCCTTTTTTCCATTCTATCTTTTTTCCCCTTCTGCTTCACTTTTATTACATATATGGAGCCAAATTGGTATTAGGTGTCCTTAAATCATGGCATGTTCCTTCTAGACTTGACATTGGCTATTATACTTTCCAGCACTCAAATGAAGTGAGCCTTCTTCTTAGCTCTTTGTAAATACACTGTAAAACACCTAACTCATTAGTTCTCCAAGTGTGGTTCTCAGAAGTAACACCTGCATTAATCAGTATAGTTGCTATGTAATAAGTTCTGTGAGTATAACTAATAAGTTGTTTAGCTAGACACACAATGTGGATTCATCTATTGTTGAGTGGAGGAAACTCATGCCCTTGAGGGAGTTCTTATTCAGAAATCATGACAGCAACCATCAGTGAAGGAGAACCAGTCTACTTGGTTCCAGACAGTCTAGATGTGGTGCTAGCACTTTATATGAGTAAACTAGAAATTCCCACTACCTATCATTTGACATTTAGGAGTTTATGGAAGTTATTTCCTACTGAGAGAGAAAGGCACAGTTTCCATGGGATAATGAGCTTGGGTAATAAGCAACCCTAAACCCCATATTATTAGAAGCTCCCCAATTGTGAGAAAAAAAAGGGGAGCCCCTTTTTTTTTCTCACCCATCATCCTACTCTAGTTGTAGCTAGTTCATTGTCCAGGCAAATCAGAAGGATCTAGCAGCATCACGTTAGAGAATTCTGCTCATTATATGACACACGGTATATACTCCTTACCCAGAGCCTCTGATCCCATTAGTTTTACTAGGTGTGGGTAGCCTGATACACATAGGCTTAGTGCCTGTCCTTGAAAATTGATACCAAGGGAAAAAGTCTACTTTGTTCTACCTGTTTCTTGAAACCAATGGGATGTAAACCCAGGAAGTGTCACCATTAGTCATTTTTAGCCATGTGGCCTAGGAAATTAAAAAACCTCATCTAAAGGAGGAAAGAAGTAAGTCCACTTTGAGTGAAAGAGAGATGAAAGAGAGAGAAGGCAAGAGAGAGGCAATGAAACCCTGAGAGTGTTTGAGTTCCTGCTTCCAAAAGTTTCTGAGGCCTGGCTACATTTCTGTCCTGGGATTAGACACCTGTGAAACTGTTCTCCTTTGGCCTAACCTAGTTTGTGATGGATTTCTGCTACTGGTAAGAAAGAATGCAGACAAATATCTTCTTCTTTTTAAAAAAATTGTCATATTTAAACAAAATGTTGAGTCACAAGAGATTTCTTTTCAAAATGAGTCTGGCAGAGGCGTGCAGAGTTTGTGTTGTACTGAGTTGTCTGTAAAGGCTGTGTTGCATGGTGGAGAGTCACTTGGAAGTGGTAGATCTGTGTTTCTATCACAGCTCCATTATCAACAGGCTTTGAAAGTTTGAAATGACATTTACATTTTCTAAGTCTCAATTTCCTCATATTAATGAAGGGATATATCATTTATCATGCAGGGATGTTTTAAAAATTGACATTAAAAAATAAAAGGACTTAGCATCATCTGATTTCAATGTGTTCAAATACATTCTCTAATTTTGGGAAAGACATCCCCCCAACCACAGTGTGTGTGTATGTGTATACATAATGAATATATAAAACATAAAAAAGAAACAAACAAAAAATCTGGATTATGCAAAAGAATAAAAATAATCATCAGGGCATGATATAAAGATAGATAAATATTTATTTAAAGAACTTGGCTCAAGTACTTGTTTAGGGTGGAGACCCAGGAAAGTCTGTATCTAAAGGTATTCTACTGGCACATCCCTCTTCTTCTGGGGAGTTCAATATTTTTCTATTAATGCTTTCAACTAAATTGATGAAACTCACTCATATTTGGAGGATAATCTTAGAAATATCTTCACAGAAACATACAGAATAATGTTTGACCAAATATTTGAGTCAGCTGACACATAAAATTAATCATAACACTGAGACTGTTTTTTAATTTAATTTTGAGTTTCCTAATGGCCAAGGAAAAAAAAGAAGAAACATATTTTTATGTAGTCTTTTTTTTTAAGAAAGACGAATTCCTTAACAGAGACCTTTTCCACTCTATATGAATTTATAAATATGTAGCTATTTTTACTTCTTCAGGGTTTGACCAAATCAACTTTCTAGATATTTGGTATTAGGGATCATGCTATCTTCTGCATCTAATCAGTCATGAAAACCTGTCATTTCTGACATTACTATTCCTTTAAAACTGTGCACTCCATTCTCTTCTGTTGCCAATGTTTTAGTTCAATCTCTCATCATTCCTCACAATGGCTACCAAACACAGCTCTGCTCTTGATCTGATCACTTCAAATGCAGTGTTTACATAGCCACTAGACAGCCCTTTCAGGTCAGAATTATTACGCTGCTTCTTTGTTTAACAAATGTCACAATGTGTAAAATCTAATTTCTCAGCATCACCCTTCTACATGCACCTTAACTTTTGATCATGTCAAATTATTTAGAACTTTTAGAAAAGGCCATTATATCAGACATTTCTGGTTTTGCATATTGTTTTCTCCCGGCCAAGAATGTTTTATCCTCCTCATTAGCCTAGACAAATACCAGTCATTCTTGAAGATTCAACTTACAAATCACTTCCTTTGTCAGACCTTTCCTGACACACATGAACAAGCTGCCTCTCCCTCCTGTTCCCAGAACAACACAGACATTGCAGGTACATCTCCCTAAGTCTGAAATTGGAATGCAAGGTGGAAATCAAAGTTATAATTACCCTTGAACCCCCCCCCCATTGCTCATCAAATTGGGCATGTAAGTCTGTACTCACGCCACAGCAGAGACTGATATACTATTACTCAATGAGTCCTACATAGCCTGTAAGTCTGTACTCACGCCACAGCAGAGACTGATATACTATTACTCAATGAATCCTATACAGCCTGTAAGTCTGTACTCACGCCACAGCAGAGACTGATATACTATTACTCAATGAGTCCTACACAGCATGTAAGTCTGTACTCACGCCACAGCAGAGACTGATATACTATTACTCAATGAGTCCTACATAGTATGTAAGTCTGTACTCACGCCACAGCAGAGATTGATATACTATTACTCAATGAGTCCTACATAGTATGTAAGTCTGTACTCACGCCACAGCAGAGACTGATATACTATTACTCAATGAGTCCTACACAGCATGTAAGTCTGTACTCACGCCACAGCAGAGACTGATATACTATTACTCAATGAGTCCTACATAGTATGTAAGTCTGTACTCACGCCACAGCAGAGACTGATATACTATTACTCAATGAGTCCTATACAGCATGTAAGTCTGTACTCACGCCACAGCAGAGAATGATATACTATTACTCAATGAGTCCTACATAGTATGTAAGTCTGTACTCACGCCACAGCAGAGACTGATATACTATTACTCAATGAGTCCTACACAGCATGTAAGTCTGTACTCACGCCACAGCAGAGACTGATATACTATTACTCAATGAGTCCTACATAGTATGTAAGTCTGTACTCACGCCACAGCAGAGACTGATATACTATTACTCAATGAGTCCTACATAGCATGTAAGTCTGTACTAACGCCACAACAGAGACTGATATACTATTACTCAATGAGTCCTACACAGCATGAAAGTCTGTACTCACGCCACAACAGAGACTGATATACTATTACTCAATGAGTCCTACATAGTATGTAAGTCTGTACTCACGCCACAGCAGAGACTGATATACTATTACTCAAGGAATCCTATACAGCCTGTAAGTCTGTACTCATGCCACAGCAGAGACTGATATACTATTACTCAATGAGTCCTACATAGTATGTAAGTCTGTACTCACGCCACAGCAGAGACTGATATACTATTACTCAATGAGTTCTACATAGCATGTAAGTCTGTACTCACGCCACAACAGAGACTGATATACTATTACTCAATGAGTCCTACATAGCATGTAAGTCTATACTCATGCCACAACAGAGACTGATATACTATTACTCAATGAGTCCTACATAGCATGTAAGTCTGTATTCACGCCACAGCAGAGACTGATATACTATTACTCAATGAGTCCTACATAGCATGTAAGTCTGTACTCACGCCACAGCAGAGACTGATATACTATTACTCAATGAGTCCTACACAGCATGTAAGTCTGTACTCACGCCACAACAGAGACTGATATACTATTACTCAATGAGTCCTACATAGTATGTAAGTCTGTACTCACGCCACAGCAGAGACTGATATACTATTACTCAATGAATCCTATACAGCCTGTAAGTCTGTACTCATGCCACAGCAGAGACTGATATACTATTACTCAATGAGTCCTACATAGTATGTAAGTCTGTACTCACGCCACAGCAGAGACTGATATACTATTACTCAATGAGTCCTACATAGTATGTAAGTCTGTACTCACGCCACAACAGAGACTGATATACTATTACTCAATGAGTCCTACATAGCATGTAAGTCTGTACTCACGCCACAACAGAGACTGATATACTATTACTCAATGAGTCCTACATAGCATGTAAGTCTGTACTCACGCCACAGCAGAGACTGATATACTATTACTCAATGAGTCCTACACAGCATGTAAGTCTGTACTCACGCCACAACAGAGACTGATATACTATTACTCAATGAGTCCTACATAGTATGTAAGTCTGTACTCACGCCACAGCAGAGACTGATATTCTATTACTCAATGAGTCCTACATAGCATGTAAGTCTGTACTAACGCCACAACACAGACTGATATACTATTACTCAATGAGTCCTACATAGCATGTAAGTCTGTACTCACGCCACAGCAGAGACTGATATACTATTACTCAATGAGTCCTACACAGCATGTAAGTCTGTACTCACGCCACAACAGAGACTGATATACTATTACTCAATGAGTCCTACATAGTATGTAAGTCTGTACTCACGCCACAGCAGAGACTGATATACTATTACTCAATGAGTCCTACATAGCATGTAAGTCTGTACTCACGCCACAACAGAGACTGATATACTATTACTCAATGAGTCCTACATAGCATGTAAGTCTGTACTCACGCCACAACAGAGACTGATATACTATTACTCAATGAGTCCTACATAGTATGTAAGTCTGTACTCACGCCACAGCAGAGACTGATATACTATTACTCAATGAATCCTATACAGCCTGTAAGTCTGTACTCATGCCACAGCAGAGACTGATATACTATTACTCAATGAGTCCTACATAGTATGTAAGTCTGTACTCACGCCACAGCAGAGACTGATATTCTATTACTCAATGAGTCCTACATAGCATGTAAGTCTGTACTCACGCCACAACAGAGACTGATATACTATTACTCAATGAGTCCTACATAGCATGTAAGTCTGTACTCACGCCACAGCAGAGACTGATATACTATTACTCAATGAGTCCTACACAGCATGTAAGTCTGTACTCACGCCACAACAGAGACTGATATACTATTACTCAATGAGTCCTACACAGCATGAAAGTCTGTACTCACGCCACAACAGAGACTGATATACTATTACTCAATGAGTCCTACATAGTATGTAAGTCTGTACTCACGCCACAGCAGAGACTGATATACTATTACTCAAGGAATCCTATACAGCCTGTAAGTCTGTACTCATGCCACAGCAGAGACTGATATACTATTACTCAATGAGTCCTACATAGTATGTAAGTCTGTACTCACGCCACAGCAGAGACTGATATACTATTACTCAATGAGTTCTACATAGCATGTAAGTCTGTACTCACGCCACAACAGAGACTGATATACTATTACTCAATGAGTCCTACATAGCATGTAAGTCTATACTCATGCCACAACAGAGACTGATATACTATTACTCAATGAGTCCTACATAGCATGTAAGTCTGTATTCACGCCACAGCAGAGACTGATATACTATTACTCAATGAGTCCTACATAGCATGTAAGTCTGTACTCACGCCACAGCAGAGACTGATATACTATTACTCAATGAGTCCTACACAGCATGTAAGTCTGTACTCACGCCACAACAGAGACTGATATACTATTACTCAATGAGTCCTACATAGTATGTAAGTCTGTACTCACGCCACAGCAGAGACTGATATACTATTACTCAATGAGTCCTACATAGCATGTAAGTCTGTACTCACGCCACAACAGAGACTGATATACTATTACTCAATGAGTCCTACATAGCATGTAAGTCTGTACTCACGCCACAACAGAGACTGATATACTATTACTCAATGAGTCCTACATAGTATGTAAGTCTGTACTCACGCCACAGCAGAGACTGATATACTATTACTCAATGAATCCTATACAGCCTGTAAGTCTGTACTCATGCCACAGCAGAGACTGATATACTATTACTCAATGAGTCCTACATAGTATGTAAGTCTGTACTCACGCCACAGCAGAGACTGATATTCTATTACTCAATGAGTCCTACATAGCATGTAAGTCTGTACTCACGCCACAACAGAGACTGATATACTATTACTCAATGAGTCCTACATAGCATGTAAGTCTGTACTCACGCCACAGCAGAGACTGATATACTATTACTCAATGAGTCCTACACAGCATGTAAGTCTGTACTCACGCCACAACAGAGACTGATATACTATTACTCAATGAGTCCTACATAGTATGTAAGTCTGTACTCACGCCACAGCAGAAACTGATATACTATTACTCAATGAGTCCTACATAGCATGTAAGTCTGTACTCACGCCACAACAGAGACTGATATACTATTACTCAATGAGTCCTACATAGCATGTAAGTCTGTACTCACGCCACAACAGAGACTGATATACTATTACTCAATGAGTCCTACATAGTATGTAAGTCTGTACTCACGCCACAGCAGAGACTGATATACTATTACTCAATGAATCCTATACAGCCTGTAAGTCTGTACTCATGCCACAGCAGAGACTGATATACTATTACTCAATGAGTCCTACATAGTATGTAAGTCTGTTCTCACGCCACAGCAGAGACTGATATTCTATTACTCAATGAGTCCTACATAGCATGTAAGTCTGTACTCACGCCACAACAGAGACTGATATACTATTACTCAATGAGTCCTACATAGCATGTAAGTCTGTACTCACGCCACAGCAGAGACTGATATACTATTACTCAATGAGTCCTACACAGCATGTAAGTCTGTACTCACGCCACAACAGAGACTGATATACTATTACTCAATGAGTCCTACATAGCATGTAAGTCTGTACTCACGCCACAACAGAGACTGATATACTATTACTCAATGAGTCCTACATAGCATGTATGTCTGTACTCACGCCACGGCAGAGACTGATATACTATTACTCAATGAGTCCTACATAGCATGTAAGTCTGTACTCAACCCACAACAGAGACTGATATACTATTACTCAATGAGTCCTACATAGTATGTAAGTCTGTACTCACGCCACAGCAGTGACTGATATTCTATTACTCAATGAGTCCTACATAGCATGTTAGTCTGTACTCACGCCACAGCAGAGACTGATATACTATTACTCAATGAGTCCTACATAGCATGTAAGTCTGTACTCACGCCACAGCAGAGACTGATATACTATTACTCAATGAATCCTATACAGCCTGTAAGTCTGTACTCACGCCACAGCAGAGACTGATATACTATTACTCAATGAGTCCTACATAGTATGTAAGTCTGTACTCATGCCACAGCAGAGACTGATATACTATTACTCAATGAGTCCTACATAGCATGTAAGTCTGTACTCACGCCACAGCAGAGACTGATATACTATTACTCAATGAGTCCTACATGGCATGTAAGTCTGTACTTACGCCACAGCAGAGACTGATATACTATTACTCAATGAGTCCTACATAGCATGTAAGTCTGTACTCATGCCACAACAGAGACTGATATACTATTACTCAATGAGTCCTACACAGCAGTTGTTTCTCAGATGTTGGAGCAGTTTGTGCTTTCATTAATTAAACACCACACCAGTCAAGCACTTGGCTTTTATATATAATATAATATATAATATATATATATATATACACACATATGTAAAGTACCTTTAAAACTAAAAATGTACTCAGTGGGACATGTTTGGTACTTGTGTGCTGAACTGAGGCTAAGAGAACCATTGACCTCCATGTTCTGTCACCTGCAGAAAAGGTTTATAAACTCATTGAAAGGAGAGGTGTGGAGAATTACCTGTGCTGTTCAAATTGTTACTTATGCCTTTCCTTTCTTTCTTTCTCTCCTTATCGCTTGTGCCATGCTTCTATAATTTAATACAAGCTGGTTAAATTATTGTAGTGTACAGCATGTAACATGACTGTAGCCTATTAATCTAGGCATAGCACTTAGTCACTTGTGATGCAAATCTTTGTTTTACCTTCTGTTAATCTGCAGCCCATACCAGGGTGGACAACTTCACTAGGGCGGGCCTGCATGTTTCATCTGTTTTTCTTCCTTGTGCACACTAGGACTTTACTGGCCATTGTGTGACTGGATGAGATCAGTGCATAGAAGACAAAGGACAAGGCAATCAGTGCATTCCCTTCAGCTTTAGGTTTGAACTTTCCATATGATGAGGTGTAAATTTAATAACTCTGGTCATTTATGATCAGTTTCCACACTGAGATACTACTAGTCTACCTGATAGGCTAGTGAGAGATAATATGGCAGTTAAAATATCACATAAATACTAAGTAATAATGTGACAAGCACAATACAACAGGGGAGGCATGGTAATGCACCTATGTCTATAAAACATTGACTGTATTTTGTCTGTAATATGTCCAACCGCAACAACCTACCAGATGGTGGCATTTGTGCTTATTTCCTCGCTGGTTGTTAATACTTGAAATCCTTTCAATGTTCAGTGCCCAAAAATGCAATAAATATTTCTGCTTTGGAACATCCTTATTTTAACACTGAAGTTAGTACCAGCTAAGATTATGGAATTACTTACACCATGTGACTCTCCTCCTACCATTCAATGTGTTTATAAGTAAAAACTGATAAAATAAGCATCAAAGGAAGCCAGGGTGGGTGAATGAGTGGGAGGAGCCAGTACAAAAATGCATACTGAGGGCTAAGGGTGAAATGCTCAAGGAGGTACTATTTATTGGCAATCTTGTTACAAGTGGCGAGTGTGTGATAGTAGGTACATATGAGCTCTGATTTTTTTTGAGCACCAGGTGGCACACGTATCTTCTCTCCTGGCTGCTGTCTATGTGTTTTTGGGGATAATTCCAGAAACCTAGATTTTGTAAAAAAAAAAAAAAGTCTGAAGGTTACAAAAAGAGATACTGGTTAGGAGAGGAATGGGTATATAATGGTGATCACGATGTTCCTTATTTATCACATCCTAGGAATATGTCTAATCATTGGACTCTGCCAAACTAATACATCACAAGGCATGGCAGGATATGATTTGGGATTGTAAAACTCAAATTTATGAATAAGAGACATTGTTTAGCTTAGGGTTTTATTAGATTATAAATTTATTAGGAAGTTGGCTTGTTAATTTCTTAAAAGCAGAGAAATGTGGAGAAAAACAAAGTAAACTAGAACAAAAGCAATTAATGTGTTACTCAACACATATTTAACAATACCGTGGTGGTATTATAACATGTATCTGTAATATTAAGAAGATTCCTTCTCTTGTGCAGTAATTGGTTGCTTGAGGAAACTGTGAATGGTGTAACTGATCATATTTTCTTTTTCTCATTTTGTGTAAGTTTAGAAGTAAATATGAGATCCACTTGTAGCCAGTATATTATTATGCAGGATGCTAAACATATTTTAGTTGTATCTTTGGCTTCATTTTACATCTTGCTTATACATCTTCCATCTACATCTAATATTCTTTTTTCACTTTCATTTTTAACTCATATTATCTTATAGGAGTTTACATGTTCTTGAAAGATTCTCTAATACTCTCTGAAATAAGGAAGGGCAGACACATGGTTAAATCACATAATCGTGATAAATCCCCATTAGTATACATCGCTAGGTACCGAGAATCAATAAAATCGCTCTTGCCCTCAAGAAGTTTACAACTAAATGATAGGCTTATGAGGAACTGTGCCCTAAATAAAGAATCTTTTTAAAATATAAGTTTTAGAAGTAGAGATATATAAGAGTAAACTCAAGGGAAGGAAGAATACTTGATTCCACGATTAACTTTGTAGTTCTACTGTTGGCTTTGTGTGGCCTCAGGCAAGATGGATAACTCTCTCCAAGCATCAATTTTTCATTAGTATAAGGTAGATTCACCTTGGGACAGTCAAAGACTTGGATAATGTAGAAAGATGAAAGGCATGGTACATAATATTTGCCTATTGATATATAACATTTAATTATATCACTCCCAGCAAAACTAGTAGAAATAAAAGCTCAATTTAAATCACACACTAAGAGGAAAAATGTTTTGAGTAAAATTCAGCACATTTCCAACAGGAAAGTGCCATACCACTGAGGCTACAGGTGCAGTAGATGCTGTTTTCATTTGAAGCTACTATTTTTAGCAGCTTGAGGCAAATATTTGGAATTGTGTTCCCAGCGTAAGAAAGTAAATATTTTTGAGCAAAATATAAACTTACACTTCTCTAGGGTTTCAAGGGTAGAAAAGAAAGAAAATGAAGAGAGTAAAACTGGGAATATTCTCAACAGGATACTTTTAAGTAAATTTTAGAACAAATAAGAACAAGAAGGCCTGACATTTGCATTAAAATTATTTTCTGAAATGTTATATTTTTAGTTTATTCATTCTACTTCTTATTTTTTAAAACAAATATGTAACAGATATAAAGAAGTGAGTTATTTGTGGAAAATGGTGATGTGATTATTTTGGGATAGATAGAAAAGAAAAGAGGTAGAAGGTGCAAAAGGAGGCAGGTAGGTAACTTGACTATGATCTTCAGTGTCTGTGACTTCCTGGAAAACCGTGGGACAGAGACACTAGAACATAGTGGTCTGTGGAGCTAAATCTCAGTTTATCCTGTGACACTGGGCAAGTTCATTAACTTCTCTTGCCCCTGAATTCCTTAAATTAGGCACAATAATAGCAGCCTTGTAAAAAGAATAAAAATACACACAAAGTTTCTAGTTCAGTGCCAGGCCCGAGCTAAAGGCTCAAAAGACGACAAGTAATAAGATAGGGACGACTCATTCAAAATCATCTTCTTTTATTCCTTTGACCTATTTGGGAGAGGAATAGAAATAGCAGCTTTGCTCCATTACTTTGCTCTGTTGGGGATGGCAGATGACTTTGGATAAAGTAATTTAATTGTCCTTAAACTACTGCACAAGGCCAGTCTCCTATAAGTCTTGCTCTAGTTTTGAAAAGTTGCCCCCTCCGGGTTCTCATTTTTGCTGAAATTTGCCTCGATCAAGCTACCTTTCACAAGGCCTGGTCTTACTTGCTATCCTTATTTGTTTTCAGAGGACCAGTACCATACTTTACAAAAACTTTATAGTTGCCAGCACAATATCATGCATTTTACTTTTTCTTCATGACATAATTTTTCTGATGCTACCGTGTCAGGGCCCCCAAAGTCTGATCTAATCCCCTACTTATCCTTTGCTTTTATTTACTCAGCTGCTCGCCATTGGTGACTAGTAAACAAGCAAACAATTCTTGAACACATGCACTGAGTAAAGCGTCTCTCCCAGTACTTCGGCTGTGAGGAGGAGTAGCTCTGCCTCAACTCTCTGGTATGTAATAAATGAAACTTTCTTTCCTGTAATTGAATTTCATCTCTACCTTGAACCTTCTGTTTACTGAGTTACACCCTCTGAATAGCAATCAAATTTGGGCTCTTGTTTTTTCCTTCAATATTTATATACGAGGAGTTAGAACAAATTCCTTGTATTTTTACCCACCATTGATGACATTTGCTGAAATGTCTTTGTATAGGTCTGGCCCTGAGAGATTGGTTTATACAGGTCATCAGTGAGACCTCTCTCATTAATTCCTGCAAAATGTCTGAGGTCTGAGCTGCAGTCCCTGTCACGCCCAGGCTCCCAGGATGGGGATTGCTTCTCTGCTCCTCCTGAGGAGCTCTACTTTCCTGTGCTGCTCCGGGGCCTGAACTTCTTCCTTCGCTGCTGTTTAATTCTCGTGAACCTGGTCAAGGAGGTTTAATTAAATCCACTCGTGAGGAAACTGAGTCACAGAGAGGTTCAGGAACTTGCTCATTGCCATATACTTCCCAAGTGCAGGAGCACATTTTAAAAACAAAGTCCAACTAACTTTATAGCTTGAGTTCATTCCACTATGCTGGGCTACCTCTGAGATAAAAGCATTGGGCCTTTTTTAATTCTTATGTTAAAATCTATCGGCTAGTACCAATTATTTATTGTTTACCTCATAATTTTCAGTTAAGAGTCTCCCTGGAAAATAAAGACCAGGGTTTTGAAGGCCATGTTTCTCAAAGTGCAGTCTACACCAGGATTACCTGGAGTGCTTATTAAAAATGCATACCCTTGGACCTAATCCCAGCCTTACAGAAGCAGTCTCTAGTAGCCAGTGATGGGCCATGGAATTGCACTATTAATAAGCTCACCTTATAATCATTGGTCATGTCAAATTCTGCAAGCCATTGTTTTAACATGTGTAAACAAGTTTATTTTGATCTTGGTAACGCAGGTCAGAAAGATCTGAAATACAAAGTACTACAGTTTTTATTTTGTTTTTGTGACAGAGACAGAGAGAAACAGAGAGAGGGACAGATAGGAACAAACAAGAAGAGAGAGAGAAGAGAAGCATTGACTCCTCACTGTGGCACCTTAGTTGTTTATAGACTCCTTTCTCATATGCGCCTTGATGGGGGGGGGGAGCACAGCAGACCAAGTGACCCCTTGCCAGTGACTTTGGGCTCAAGCTGGTGAGCCTTGCTCAAACCAAATGAGCTTGCACTCAAGCTGGTGACCTCAGGGCTTTGTATCTGGGTCCTCTGTCTCTCATTCCGATGCTCCATCCACTGTACCACCGCCTGGTCAGGTCAAAGTGCTCCTATAGTTTTAAGTTGGTTTATCAGGCCAGGTAGCTATTAAAAACTGTGGAGATGGAAGAATGACCTTGATAGTGGGGAAAAAAATGAAAAAGAAAAGAAAAGCAAAAGATAGGTTTCTGAGACAAATTTTCCCTCCTTCCTGATTTTGCCTGCAGGCAGCCCCATATGAGCATGTATGAGTCTGTAAGAGAACTTATTTGAAATTTAAACTTAAAGTAACTTCTGGGTTAAGAACTATATTCCCAAATGAAATAACTCAGTTATTATTTTTAATTCCCCCTACCCAAATACCCCAAGGCATTGAGCTACTTGATATAGCAGTCTAGGTGCTAGCACACTTTCAGAACCAAAGCAGCTTTTCTATTTTCTTCTTCACATCTCAGTAGAAATGTTTTAGATGAGTTGAATGTCTGGTTTCAAAATTTTAGAAATTTGCACCTAAATTGCACCTGTAAAATATGTCTTCACATATGCAAGCAAGTCATTTTACTTGCAAATTATTGTTTTGCATATGCAATTGCTTGCTTACATCTGGATATACATTTTGTGGGACAATTAAGTGTTTATGTTAGAAAATTAGATCACTAATTTAATGTTCATTTATATAAAACTTAGTACTTAAAGTTTGAGAAAATTTTAAGCTAAAAGATCAATATATGTTACATGTGGTCTAAATGGGCTTTGGGGGAACATTCTTTTATCCAGTCATTTGTTGATTTGACAAATATTTTCTAAATGCCTATTATAGGTCAGGTGCTATGCTAGATGCTAAAATTGTAATGATAAACCAACAACACCACATTCCAGAACCCGTAAATGTTACTGTGCTTAGTCATGTTCAGAGAGCAATTTGTTGGTATACTGTTTGGTAACTTCAAAATAAGCCATTTTTTATTATTTGTAATTATCTAAATCTCAAGTTATTTATCAGTAAGTACCATACCAAATTGAAAACCAATAATTATTTCTTCCATGTGATGGAGTGAAGAACAAAATGGGGAAACCGTTTCTGAGTCTGTTTTGCTTTCTTTCTAATTCACATAATCACAAGGGTAGTTTTTATTTTGTCTAGGATTCTTAGACTCTACAACAGACAATATGTGGATGGTTTATAAAATCAAAATTTGGTTAAAATTAAAGATTGAAAGTAGTTTTTAAATAAGTACCCTTCCTCTGGGATGAAATACATGGGTTTTGTGACAACGGCTCTGAGGCCTTTATACTTTTCTCTGGGTTAAAACTATATTTTAGAAGACTTAGTTTGTAGATTTCTGATTTCACAATGAGAAATATATGATTTTGCACACCTACCCGTATCTTCACAAATAAAACTATATTGGGAGACATGTATATGTATGCATCTTGTTTCTATAGAGTCTGTAGAAAAACAATGGTCCATAAAATACATTCAATTCTTCTTTCAGAACATAATTTTAATATCAAATTTTTAGATATTATTTGTTGAAAGAATATTGAAGGCATTTTTTTTTGGTTCAGTTACTTTACTTACAGATGAATAAACCAAGACTTAGGGAGTAAATGACTTTTAAATATCACATAGAAGCTAAGTCAGAGGAAAGACAAAATTCTGTTGTATGGGCCTTTCTTTATTTAAAATAAAACAACAACAAAAGAACTTTGTGTGAAGAAATGTAATGAAAGCCAACTAACATTATTTTTGCAACTCTTAAGGTGATTTTAAATGTGAACCCTCTTTAGACCAAAGTGGGAGGAAGACAAGTTATATAAAATCATAGGAATCAGAAAAGCAGCAGAAGGCCATTCTCTCTCTAAACTAGTGTTCTCTCTAGCAAGCAGAAAGCTTGATACCCATCAAGGACTAATAAAGAGATGAGTAGCAGGTATGGTGAGGGAAAGAGTAAGGACTGAGATTGCTAAGCATTTTATATTATGTACACATGCTTTAAATTTAAATGAGAATCTCAACGGGAAACAGATGTCAAACATAAATTAAAAAAAATTACAAGAAACTTTATTTACATAGAACCCAATAACAGAAATGCGAACTTGATAGATGTACAAAGAGATGAGGAGACCGAGTGGTTACTAGAACCCAGGAGAGAATTTTCCAGAAAGGGCTGCCTAGCGAGCAGCTGAGGCCTGCAGTGGAGGAACTCAGCAGCATGAGGCAAGGGACCCAGGGGAACAAGCACCTTGAGAGAATCAGCCCTCTGTATCTATGACTTTTGCATTGTTGGATTCCATTAGCCATAGATCAAAAATATTTGAAGAAGAATATTACATTGCTGATGTGTACTCTGTAGAGTTAGGCCTTTGTTGGTTGCATTGTACTGAACAAGAACAGACAATTTTCTTGTCATTATTTTCTAAAAAATATGGTGTAGTAATTAGTTACATAATATTTATGTTGTATTATGTATTATAAGTAATCTAGAGATTTTTAAAAGATTACAGGAGGATGTATGTATGTTGTATGCAAATACTACATCATTTTGTATAAAAGACTTGAGTACCCATGGATTTTGATGTTTGTGAGGGTCCTGGAACTGATCACCCATGGATACTGAGGGACAACTTACCTCTCATATATTGCTGGTGTTCCCATTGCCTGGAAGCCATAGGGCAAGGAAGCCCATCGATGTCATCCATCAATACGTGACTTATTCCCAACAGCTATACCATAAGTGCTGTCTACATAAACTGGAAGCATTATACCATTCTATGATACAATGAAAATAATTCTTTTTTTAAATTTTTTTATTTTTATTTTTTTTCCTGTATTTTTCTGAAGCTGGAAACGGTGAGGCAGTCAGACAGACTCCCGCATGTGCCTGACTGGGATTCACCTGGTGTGCCCACCAAGGAGCAATGCTCTGCCCATCTGGGGCATTGTTCTGTCGCAACCAGAGCTGTTCTAGCACCTGAGGCAGAAGCCATAGAGCCATCCTCAGTGCCTGGGCCAACTTTGCTCCAATGGAGCCTCGGCTGTGGGAGGGGAAGAGAGAGACAGAGAGGAAGGAGAGGAGGAGGGGTGGAGAAGCAAATGGGTGCTTCTCCTGTATGCCCTGGCCGGGAATCGAACCTGGGACTCCTGCACGCCAGGCCGACGCTCTACCACTGAGCCAACTGGCCAGGGCGAAAATAATTCTTCATGATAGGGAAGATAGTAAAAATGAGTGTAGCCTAGCTATGTAGGCAACCAATCTGATTTGCCTATTTTAGAATATAGGATATAGTTTTGGACTGAGTGTTCTGATAAATCTGTCTCTGAATTTTATTTCTCCTAACCAGATACTTAAGGCTAATGTACAATATATGGCACTGAGCTTCAGCTTCTGCTGTACTTATGTAAACCTTGCTGTAAGTAGGGGTAAAGTTTGCTGTCTTTGGGGAAAGACTAAGAAACCTAATATGAATATATGCATGCTATCTCTGCTTTGATGCAATCTTGCAAAGGAGCCATAATTCTGTTTAGAAAACTGTTTTGGATTAGCTTCTGTGCCTGCATAAATGGGCCATAAAGGTCCCAAGATATACTCCATATTGTTTCATAAGAATAATTGTACCTGGAGAATTTTAGGGAAGATAAAATCACAGGCTTGCCTTGAATAAAGTAAAATATCTATAAAAGACTCACAAAATGCTAAGCTTCAGTGGTGCTATTTCTTGATGTACCCTCTAAGATAAACTGTTAGTGAAGATGCATCAAAAGAACTAAATGAGGTAATTCATTGAATGGTGTTGTTGTTTACATATCAAGTAAAAGTAATAGATTGGCTTCCAAAATAAGTTCTTTAGTTTTTTAAGATAATTTCTCTGTGCTTTTTTTTTTTTTGCAATAATCAGCAAATAGGATTGGTGCTCCAGGCCACTACAATATGAAATAATAAAACTGAACTGTCTTTAGACAACAGAATCTTTGCCTTTTCTTTTTAAAAGTAAAATAAACCAACATTTATCAATTACCTACTTAAATCTTTCAATATCCATGAAGTAGATGTTATCTTCAAAATATTAAGTGACTTAGAAATGTTGAGTGATTTGTCCAAATAATACAGTCATAGGTGGTGGTCCATAATAATAGGAATGCCTGAATCCAATGAATCCACAAGTCGACCAGGGTCATTAGGAAATAAGAAAAATAACTGTCCAGAATTTTAGGTTGGTGTAGGCCCATGATCTCTAAGTTCAAGGTCAAACAGTGGGGGAAGTACAAAGTGTCTGTCTAACCACTTTCTCAAGTGGTGTCTATTCTTGAGACAAAGCCTAGCAACGTCATGAGATGAACCCTCCACAAGCTTTGTCATTATCCAGCTCCATCTGTCCCATGGGAAATGAAAATCTCTCTCATTCCAGCATTTGGTTGCTGGCATTGTTATTTTTCACCTTCTGTGTTTTTGTATGTACTCTAGTAATAAGCTAGGTAAGATGATGTCAGGTATTACTAATTAGATACAATTTTAAATTAGAAGTCTAGTTTTATGAATTTTTTAAAGAGTACTTAATTTTAAATATTTATTTTCCCCTGTATTTTTAAATACTTTTCAGGTTATCAATCTAGTTTTCTGTCTTATTCTAACTTTCAGAACCCCTCATTCCCCAATACACTCTCTTCAGATAACACAGAAACAGCACATACACACATACAAACATTCACATTCACACCCACACCCACACACTCATACACTGTACATACCATGTGATCATATACATCTGCTTACTTTTCGTACATAGCATCAGTTACTTGCAACTAAGAAGTAGGGGGCACAAAAGATGGTGCATGGTACTCCTGGAGATGTAGCCTTCTAACGTCAAATAACATAAGTGGGGGAGGAACATGGGAAGCCATACAAACAGTGCTTACGGGAAACTAAATATTTTTAAGTTATCCATCAATTCAGAGTATCAGAGACATAGACCTGAGTTCAACTTTCACTCTGTTGGTGATAACATGAGCCATGTAGTCCAAGAATCAGTGGTGTTTTATGGTTAGAATCACCTGGTCTTGAGCATCATTTGTCCCATAATATTTTACAGGTCAGTTGTATCTATCTTAGACCACCTAATAAAGACTCTAATCTGGGCCCTGGCTGGTTGGCTCAGTGGCAGAGCGTCAGCCTGGCGTGTGGGAGTCCTGGGTTTGATTCCCGGCCAGGGCACACAGGAGAAGCGCCCATCTGCTTCTCCACCCCTTCCCCTCTCCTTCCTCTCTGTCTCTCTCTTCCCCACCCGCAGCTGAGGCTCCATTGGAGCAAAGTTGGCCCAGGCGCTGAGGATGGCTCTGGGGCCTCTGCCTCAGGCACTAGAATGGCTCTGATTGTGGCAGAGCGATGCCCCAGATGGGCAGAGCATCACCCCCTGGTAGGCATGCCCCGTGGATCCTGGTTGGGCGCATGCAGGAGTCTGTCTGACTGCCTCCCCGTTTCCAACTTCAGAAAAATAAAAAAATAAAAAAATAAAAAAAATACTCTAATTTGTTTTTGTTCAAAGTAGGTAATCAGCATTATCCTACATAATCAAAGAACATTTGTGAAAGCACATTCTAAGAACTGAAGAATAGACCCCAGGATAGAATGAATTGGAAAGAATTCAAGTTAAAAAAGCACAATATCTCAGACTTACAAAAGAAAGAAAGAAAAAAATATAAAAGTGATGAAATAGAACCTAGGTAATGTGAAAACCTGGGGACAAGATCAGGATCTCTTTATTTCCTCAGTTAATACAGTCCACAGCAGTGGTCTCCAACCTTTTTTGGGCCACGGTCCAGTTTAATGTCAGTAAATATTTTCATGGACCAGCCTTTAGGGTGGGACGAATAAATGTATCATGTGACCGAGACATGTCAAGAGTGAGTCTTAGATGGATGTAACAGAGGGAATCTGGTCATTTTTTAAAAATAAAACATCGTTCAGATTTAAATATAAATAAAACGGAAATAATGTAAGTTATTTATTCTTTCTCTGCAGACCGGTACCAAATGGCCCACGTACTGGTACTGGTCTGTGGCCCAGGGATTGGGGACCACTGGTCTACAGTTATTTCAAGATTTTGTCCCATAAGATTATTTCATATAAATGAAGTTAAGCTGACTTTTTTTCTTATCTTGAAAGATTTACCTTTATATTCCCTAGGGCTTACTGAGTGAGTTTTCCCTTTATTGGTGAAAGCTATTCATCCAATAATCTAGCAGAGAGTAGTGAGAGCCTTGAAGCGAAATTATAATGGGATACTTTTAATCTATCCATTTAGAATACTACATGGTGCTTTGTATATAGTGAAAGTGATTTGGAAAACTGTTATTAAAAATGAGAATAACATTTTTTTCTCAATTATTTTCCATTTTAAGTTATTTTATTTAGATTCTCAGGGCATATGTGTTAGAGTGCTAAGATTGAAAAGTGAGTGCAAGAATGTTGCAACAGTAAACTAAATACATTGTCCAAATATATATATTTTTAGTCTCTTGAAAAAGATATTACAGAGACACATATATAACCATAAGGCCAGATAGAAGTTCCCTAAACTCTAGTTTAAAATGGTAGGAATGAGCATAGAGATGAAATAGAATTTCGTTCTGCCTCTGAAACAGGGTGACAGAAAATGCTTTGTAGAAGAGATTAAATTTGAACTGAATCTTAGGAGACAGTCAGAACTGGGACCTGTATCTAATGATGATGAACTAGGTAATTTGAATTAAACTTTCTCTTAAGAACAACTTGAAAAGCTGCTTGAAAATCTTTACAAAAATCCTTAAATATTGCATTGTGTGCCCACCACCCAAAGTCAAATCTTCTCCTATCACCCCTCAACCCTTTACTATTTCTCCATGCAGTTCCTTCTGGTAACCACATACTGTTGTCTGCATCTATGAGTTTTTATTTGTTTCCCTTATTTGTTCATTTGTTACTTTCAGTTTTATACCCATACAAGTGAAAGATAATGTATTATGGAATTGTACACTTAACACCTATTATTAACCAATGTCAACCCAAAGATTTAATTTAAAAAAAGAAAAAAATCATGAATAAATAAAATATTGTGAACATGGAAAAATAAATCAAACTGTTAAACAAACAACTATTAAACTTATCAAATAAGATTCAAGAGAAGATAAAGACCCAGATAAGTAGCCATGGCATTTTAGATTTGCGTTCCCTTTGGGATAGTTGTCAATTTCAGAAGGCATGACTGAGAGAATGAAGGGTTGAGCATCATTTTTGATGATCCTCAGGTTCTTGGCCTGAGGACCAAGGGGCAGAAAACTCTTATTTTAAGGTAAGAAACTCAATGGGCTGCCCCTTGGGATTAAAGGTGAACAGTATGTTGCTTTTTTTTTTCCCCCTGAAGCTGGAAACGGGGAGACAGTCAGACAGACTCCCGCATGTGCCCGATCGGGATCCACCTGGCACGCCCACCAGGGGGCAATGCTCTGCCCATCCGGGGTGTCGCTCTGTCGCGACCAGAGCCACTCTAGCACCTGGGGCAGAGGCCAAGGAGCCATCTTCAGCGCCAGGGCCATCTTTTGCTCCAATGGAGCCTTGGCTGTGAAAGGGGAAGAGAGAGACAGAGAAGAAGGAGAGGGGTGGGTGGAGAAGCAGATGGGCGCCTCTCCTGTGTGCCCTGGCCAGAATCGAACCCGGGACTTCCACACGCCAGGCCAATGCTGTACCACTGAGCCAACTGGCCAGGGCCATATGTTGCTTTTAAACTTTATAAAGATGATCTCAGAGTGTTCATGCCCATTAATTAGTATTTGGCAGATGCAAAAATAAATCTTTCTGGAGAAAGATAACATAATCCTAGCTCTCAAACAATTTCTACAAACAATTTGTAAACAAAATGTTGAGTCCAAAATAAATATAATCAGGCATTCAAGAAGACAAAACAGCATAAATGAAAACTATAACATACAACAAATGGAATAGCCTATAGAGTTATTAGACACAAACTTTAAATTAACAATGCTTACTAAGTTAAAGGAGATACAGATTTTTTTAAAATTGTCAGAGAATCAAATAGAATTTCTTGAATAGAAAAATTTTAATGACCAATGTTAGGGACTTAATGTATAAATTTAACAGAAAATTAGGCATAGCTGAACAGAATTAGTAAGTTAAAGAATAAGTCAGAAGAAAATATCTAAACTAAAGCAATGAGAACACAAAGTATAAGGTGAAATGGAAGGATATGGAAAATACAAAGTATAAGGTGATGTAGAAAGAAGGTATTATGTACATTATTTAGAACCCAAGAAGGAGAAAACAGAAAGAGAATGGATCAGATGCATTTTTTGAAGAAGTAATGGCCAAAATTTTTCCAAAACTAATAACAGATATCAAGACATTGATACAATAAGCTATATAAATCTGAGGTTAGGGAGATACATTCAGGCTTATAAAATTGCTGAAAATAAAAGATGAAGTAAAGGATTTTTGAAAGCAACCAGAGAAAGAAAAATATTGTCTTCAAGTAAACAATTCTTACATAGCAGCTGACCTCTCCACAGAAAGAACAGAAGCCAAATTAATATTAAATGATGCCTTTATAATACTAAAAGAAAATAATTTCCAATACAGAATTCTATATATATTTAGGAAAAATATTCTTCAACAATAAAACCAAAAAGGAGACTTTTCAAGTATTTTATTTATTGCAGTAGACTGAAGTAGATTTTTTACCTGCAGTTTAACAGTGAAGGAAATGACAGAGTGTCTTTTAGGTAGAAGAAAATTATCCCAGAATAAGGTGAAAAGATGTAGGTAGAAATAAAGAACAGAGAACATTGTACATTCGTGGGTTAATCTAAATGAGTACTGTGTGCATATATAATAACATTATAACTGTTATCTTATATTTTATCATATATAATTACATATTTTATAATAATATATAGTTACATGTTATAAATTAATATATAAATAATATTTTATAATTGAGACATAATTGACATTCTATATTATGTATTTATGCAATAAAAGTACACAAAAATAATGGCATTTCACCTTGTAAAAGAATTAATGGAGTCAAACGTGTTTGCACTGCCTAGACAAGTCAGATGACTACCTACTAGATTTGAATAAGTCAAGAATACAACAAAATATAATTGGATGAATGCTCCAATTACATAATCAATGCAAGCATACAAATGTTTTTTTTTTTAGTTTAGTCTATACTCCTTTAAAAATTATATATCTCATTCATAAGAATTTAGAAAATTCTCAAAGACAAGATTGGGAAAAAGTGTGCATAAGAATTTATCAGACCTATGGGTGTCATTATCATCATTGTGCCTACTCATCTGCCACCCCAATATATATAATATATAAAAGAATGTATGAGATAAGCAAGGATGGCAGGAGCATTTATAACATTTTCCAAAGGCTGCAATTCACATAGGAGAAAGGGCAAGAGATGCACAGTTTGTTGGCACCATTGCTTTTACTGTGTGTGGGTTGCAGAATGGAAGAGGTCTGGAAACATAATATATTAAGTAATTTTGTCCCTGGTATATTTATGGTTGAAACCTAAAAGGGGAAACACTTTCTATAACAAAATATGAATTTCAAGTGTTTTAATTGATAAAATTATAACAAATTCCACAGTGCCAGTCCAATCAAAGGACCAGTGATACTAATGTCTTTCACTGTTTGTCTACTAGGAAAACACACATACGTAGCCACATAGACCAATCACTGTTCTCCTGAAAAATAAGCAAAAGGAAATGTTTGCTATTGTAATCAGTGTGACTGTTGTAATTATACTTCATTTGGTCAAAATTCACTTATTTGAATGCAAATAAGATAAATAGTAGCTTAGGAGGGTGAGTAATTTATTCCGATTAGATGGACACACAGAAGTTATCATGAGCAACATTAATGGACTTCAGCTTTTGTTTATGTACAGAATAATCTTTAAGGAAAACTTATTATCTATCTAATTTCCTGCTCACACGTTTGAGCTATTCTGCTAACTAATATAAAATGTTTAATCTATTATATGTAGCAATTATATGAACTGGTCTTAAACCATAGAGACTATAATAGCATATGCTAGTCCTTCACTTTTTTGCACATTCCTTTAAAAAATTTTTTTCTCCTTGGTCAAAATTTTAGTTCAATTAATGATGTATGCTCTTCTATGGTTAAGTTTGTATTCACAAAGCATTTTAACTCCTGGAGTGAATAGTATTAGTTGATGCAGTACATTTATTTAACGAGACAATGATACAGTTAATTATCTGTAAGAAATTCAGAACCAATATAACAAGACCCTCCATTTAGAAGGAAAGTCACTGCATATATATTTATATTAGTCTCTGCAGTGTGACTAAGACTGAAAATTCACTGCACTAGCAAAGAAAAATAATTTAGAAGCTTCTGCCAAGTGAGATTTACTTTTGTGGTCAATTGTTGATGAGTTTTTAATCCAGGAATCTTTGGTGGTAGGAAGTAGTAAGGAAAGAAGGTAAGCAGAGGAAATGAGAATAATTTTTACCTGTAGAAAGTCTGGCAATTCTGGGCAAGGGGTAGGAGAAAAAAGAAAAAAAAAGAAAAAATAAGAAAAGAAACATTCAATATAGAGCTTAAAAATAATAAATAAAAGTGAGAAACTCACTTTAAATAAAAGATAATTTACTTTGGTTAAATGTATTTAGAAGGTCAGCATAAATTTAAACCATGCTCAGTGTATTTTGTAGAAAATATATGATAAAGAGATGTGATCAGTGTGTAGGAGCAAAGTAACACACTGAGGAACTTGTCTTGCTTCCAAGGTATTGCTATAATCCATATGGGTGGGTTATTGCGACAGCAATTACAAATTGCTCAGAGGCCTAAAGATCTTAGAAATCTTCAGAAATTACCCAGAGGAGCAAGAAGGGCTCTAGGGAGAGCTGCTAAACTTCCTGCACTCTATCAATCCAAAAACTACAAAAATATGGCCTCTCACTTTCAAAGCCTTGTGTAGCATGGCAGAAGTCTGAGAAAAGCACTTTTACCTTCTATGATGATGGAGATTTGCAGAGCAAAGTGGAAATGAAATCAAGCTATAGATATACTGATTTTGGCAACTGTGCTGGACAGCACCCCCAGCTCACTCTCAGCCGATGCTCCTAATCTGGGGTTGGAGAAAGGCCGCATCCTCAAAATGCTTCTGATTTTCAAAGTGGAGAATTTATTTGTGAAAGAAAAATAGGCTCATTATTTAGCCAGATTCAGCTAGGAATTCATCAGTGATATGAAGAAAGAAGCCTATATCTTTGTTCTAACACCATTTGACCCTCAAGTCTTTTTTCCTATACTTAATGATGATATTAAGGATTTGAATGAAAGGTTATTGCCACATTAAGTGAGTATAAAATTAAGGGTAAAGTAAATGAAAAACATATTCTTCAGGGTCAAGGCTTAATAAATTTTCTCTTTCCCTTAATCTGGGACATTCATGATCTGAAATTCTATTTGTTCATGAGGTGTTTCATATTAACGATAGTCCCGCTTGTCTGTCAGAGCTTTCATTTCTGCTAACATTACCAGCCTGTTAGAGGTTGACAATTTTGTTTGTAATTTTAGTACCTTTAGCAAATGTAAATAGGTGGCTCATTCTTATTATTTACTTATTGATTTTTTGGAGAGAATGACAGGATGGTAAAGAGAGAGAAACATCAATTTGTTGTTTTATTTATTTATGCATTAATTGATTGATTCTTGTATATTTATATATTCATTGGTTGATTCTTGTATGTACGCTGACTGGGAATGGAACTTGCAACTATGACATAACTGGTAATATTCTAACCAACTGAACTACCTGTCCAAGGCTCAGCCTCTTAACAAAGCACATTTGAGAGTCCTGTGGAAAAAAATTCTGTCTTTAAGTCATCTCTTACCTCAGCAACTTTTGTGGAGGAGGTCAGGAAGAGAAGAAGGTCAACAAACATCCCGGTCAATTTCATGTGATTGTCCAACAAAGAAATGTAAATGGGTTAGTATAATATGTTTGACTATATCCATGGAAATCTTCTAGATTATCATACCTATGATTTGTGTTGATGACAGGAGTTCGTGTGTTCTTTTGGGGGTGTAGGAATAAGGATGAGGATGGCAACTCAGTGTCAGTCATAAGAGAAATCTAACAGTTAAGAAAGATTCTAGTGCTTGACAACCAGGAAGCAACACATAAACCTTAGTTGTAAATCAAACATGACTTAGGCCATGAAAAGAGGCAGGGTACTCTTTCTTACCTCACTAGAGAAGTGGCATAACTCAAAGATCTGATAGCTCTTGCTGAATATCTGATCACAGAATCCCCATATTCGTGCTGCACTCATCATCATCATCATCATCATTTCCATCACCATTTTACACTAAAAAAATGTGCTGTTAATTCTGCAAAGCAGTTTCATATTAATGATGTCTTTGATTCTCATAAATAAGAAGGTGAGTATTACTGTGGTTCATTTCTTAGATGAGGAAATCAAGGCAAAGAACCTTTAAATAATTTCTATAAAGTCACATAGCCAATTAGTATCAGACTGTAGCCTCTTCACTATCAGCCTTGGGCTCTTAATAGCAAAAAATTTTAAATAAGAAATCAACATCCTAATTTGTACCCTCTGCAAGATAGTGAAAAATGTTATCAATGACTTCAGCAGAGAGAGTACAAGAGGAGCTGGATAATATAAATGATTAAGTATAAGTTTATCCTACCTGATTAAAATATTCTGAAAGGCTTTTTAAAAAACAATATATTTATTTCCGCCCAAATATATGCTGAAAGGCTTGAGTGTAGTAGCATAAATTTTCAAATCTGCAGAATATGTACTGAACTAAGTCAAATTTAAGTAAAAGCTACTTTATTGTTTTATTTTTATTTTTTAAAAAACATCTTTAAATGGGTAACCAAAGTCCTTATTATTTTCTGTTCTAGATGAGAAATTTGGTCAGGAATACGCAGTTCAGTTTAACTTGTATGGGTCAATGCCATGATAAGTAATGGCCAATAAGTATGTTTTGATAATTAAAGGCATGTCCATTTGCTAAATAATCTAAATTTAATTTAATTAAAATATTTGCTTCTGAGTACTAATTCTATTCATTGTGATTCAAGAAAATGACTTAATTTTGGTGCACCTCAGTTTCCTTATATAGATCAGATGACTCAGACGATTTCCAAATTTTAATTTTTCACAAAGCTTGAAATATATAGAACAGAATTCTCTAGTTCTTCTGTGAAACATGAATTCATTTTCTATATCTCTTGAAGGTGAGGAGAGGTGGGCATGGGATAAAATTGTCACAAAAGCACTCACTAAGTAATCGGTCTTTCTCCCTAGTCATATTTTCAAATAATAACTTTACAAATATTCTTTATTTCATCTGATCCTAAGCTAGTTTGCTATTGTCACTCAATTCCTAAATGCACAACTGTAATGGCTTTGTTGCTGTCATTGGTACCAGACAAGGTAAAAGTAAACATTGCCAATAAATCTTCACAGAAAGACCATAAACTTCTAGGTATAACAGTTTTATTTTATCTTTAGGTGAGAGAAAGAGAGAAAGAAATAGAGAGAAAGGAGTTTTTCCAAACATGTGGTGCTTAATGAAACTTTTCTATTTTCCCCTCACATCACATTAATTGTTTTTAATTTTTTGAGCTATCTTGGCATTTATGTTATATGGAACACTGAAGGAGCAGAGGGAGGCATTTACTTTCAGAAGAGGTCAGAGAGCATAATCAGGGGACAGAACTAGTAAGTAATCAAGCATGCGGTACACACTTTCATTAAGGCCCATGTGTTACAAAACCACAATATTTTAATTTTCCAGTTCCTGCTGTTTATGCTCTGGAGGTTCTGTTAAGGTTTATTTCTGCTACATTTTGCAAAGGATAAAAGTGTTACATTTTTAGTCTTATTGGAGGTGCAGTGTTTTATTCTAAGGTTCATCTTCACTTACACGAAAGGAAAAAGCTCCTCGTGATGGTTAAATAATAAAGAAGGCTGATTGCTTACAGAGTCAAGTAACAAGACTCGATTGTGTACCATGATCCAATCTCTCCTTGAATCTTGAAATTCTTATCCAACTTAATGATGGCATCTACTGGGAGGAGAAAATTTCCATGGCACATCTTTGTAACAACCCCAAATCCCATGGAAAGAAGCCAGAGGAAAAAAAATCAAATGAGTGTAATCCTCTAGGAAAGACACACTTAGAATTTTCCTCTTAATGGGTACTTTGTTTGCTGACTGCGAGCAGTCTGCCTGGATGACACCAACAACAGCTGTTGCTGTTGGTAAGAACTGACCTCTTAATCATGAGCTGCTCACATCAAAATGACTGCAGGCCGTTGGAACAACACACATTTCTCGAGAAGCCAGTTCCAACAATATTGTCCAGACTGAATGCCAAAGTAATATTTTACCTTTTGGTTTTAATTGTAGTTTGCTAAGACACGGTGAAGGGAACACATAGAAGAGGGATTAACAAAGGATTACTCAAGTGAGGTGAAGGAGATCTGATTTGTTTGGCATCTGCTCTGGAAGAGTAATGCTCTGGCTGGCCTTTATTTCAGCTTTGATTTGTCAATTAGAAAGAATCATCTCTGTTTTCTCTTAAGGAAGTCCATGTTTATGGTGACTGTAGCAGCTGTTTGCTTCGATTGTAGGATGGTAGACACCAGCTTCCAGACCAAAATGTCTATGGGTAGAGGAGGAAGTGTAGCGGGGTAGGGAACCACCATGCTTTACAGCTTAAAGGTCCTTCCTTATTTTTAAATCTGTGTCTTGGGCCATTGATGTGATAGAAGATGCTAAATAGTTGGGAATTCTATGGTGTTTTATTTGCTGTGATCCACAGTTCTCTCTGTTGTCACTTAAGGCAAAGCAGCAAAGTAACAATATCTCTCTGTTGATAGTCATGGCTAACTTGGGAACTGTATTGCCTGGCCCAGTATTTTAGGTTATTTTATATTATCTAATATCAAAGAACAAACAAAGAATCTGAAGAATCCTTAGAGGTCATCTAGTCCAACTCCATCTAGAAATCCTTTTACAATATACCTGGCAGAAAAATCATCATTCTTGCTTGTTTATTTCTAGTTTTTGTGTATAAGCTTTTCAACAGAGTCAACAGGGAAAAGCTAAAATCTGCCTCTAGGTAGTTTCTACAGTAAAAGAAAAAAATAAATCCCTCTCTCTTCTACAGAATATCCCTTCAGATAAATGGAGTAAAACAAAACAAGAAAACAAAAGAAGAGAAAACTTAACTATTGCATCTTTCCCAGATTTGAGATTTTTCAGGATTATAAAGAGGCAATTCCTTATGTGATGAGGTTTCTAGGTCCCTCTCTGTCCTTCTTTCTTCCTAGGGACACAATCTAGGGTATCTAAGTCTTTAAAGTGTATTTTGTGGATAGCAGAACAGAACAGAGATGATAGAATTAAAGGGTTGCAGAAATCAAAGAACTTAAAATTTTTCCATTTTTAAGAATTTTTTAAAAAGATTTTTTAAATTTATTCATTTCAGAGAGGGAGGGAGAGAGAGAGTAAAAGAGAGAGAAAGAAGAGGGAGGAGCAGGAAGCATCAGCTCCCATAAGTGCCTTGACTAGGCAAGCCCTGTGTTTTGAACCCATGATCTCAGCATTCCAGGTTGGCACTTTATCCACTGCAACATCACAGGTCTGGCTCAGATTATTAATTTTTTAAAATAAAATATTGAGTAAATTAAAAAAGAAAATTAAAAAATATGTAGCATTTATGGAGAAAATGATATAAAAACATCCACGTACATACACATAGTTTATTAATTAGAACATTTGCACAACTATGAAGTCTTTTGGGTACTCTTTCCCAATTCCATCACTTTCCTTCCTCTTTCAGAAAAAACTGCTATACTCAATCCCTCTTGCTTTTCTTTTGGAGATGTGATTATATTTTTGCCACAAGCTCTCACTCATGTTGTTTTTGCCTCTACTCAAGGCCAAGGTAGGTAGTTCTCCTTGCTGTCTCCCATTGGGTGGAGTGCCAGTGGTCATATTGTTTGTTTACAATTTTGCTAAGGGCTTCATACTTTGGGGAATTTAAATTTAAGTGTGTCTGTATGTCTCCTATTTGACTTCCCACCTTGGTGCCCTACCTTTTCCTACTATATTGCCATGCCTTGAGAATTGGGAAAAATATTGTTGAAGTTCTGCAAATGCCCTCCTTTTAGCCAGGAAGTGGGCATCTGTGGGATTTACTCATCTCTCTGGGTTTCTGTTTACTCTTAGTTTTTGACCTTTGTGTAGATCTTTCTTTTTCTGGTCGGTGATACATTTATAAAAATAAGTTTTCTATGTCTTATCCAACATAAGTCATTTTCAGCAGGAGCATTGCTTAGAAAGTTAAAGAATTACCTTTTCACTTTGAAGGTAATTCTTCTTGATGGAGAAGGCAGAACCAAAGCAGGAGCTGAGCAATTAATTCTATAATTCCTTCATACCTTCTGCTTCCAGCATATTAGCTGTTTCAAGATTCCCCCCTCCCCAGGACTTTATCTTCTCATTCTACTCTTGACTTATCTGTAGTTCTGATTTTCTACATTTGTATGTGTTGTTTTTAATATGATCTTATAATTCCTCTCATCTTTTGGAAACTACCCTACTTACAAACTCTTTAGAAATGAGATCATCATAACTATTTTTACGAAAACACAATAGAATCTTAGAATCAGAAACTGGGCTAAAAGGAGGGCATTTGCAGAATTTCAACAATATTTTTCCCAATTCTCAAGGCATGGGAATATAGTAGGAAGAGGCAGGGCACCAAGGTGGGAAGTCAAATAGGAGACATACAGACACACTTAAATTTCTTTCTAAGAAGTTGCATAAAATTAGTTTCTTCTGTTTTTTGGATCCTCCTTGTTTCATAACTCTCCTTTTTGAGAATATCTTGATCCCATGTATTTAAGGACTTGTAAAGCTTAAAGCCTTTTGTGGCATTATATAGCTATAGAAAACACAAGCTCTTTCTTTGGTAACCAGTGATTTCTCATTGTCCTGGGGAGTACTTCTTAATTGCAATGAGGTATCAGCAGGTTTAATAAGATATTAGGTCAATATTGGTAACCAATCCTATTAAGCTTATTATTAATGTGTAGCCTGATGTCATTTGAAACATTTAGAACTGAAATTAATCTACTTAAGGATTTTTTTCTGTAAATATAAAGGCTGTTTGTGATTCCTAGTTCTTAGTGTCTTACAAGGACAAGATGAAATCAGTGGGCATAATAAGTGACTGAGTACTACTTTGGTATAATGAAAATTATTATTTTTCTATAGTTACCTAATTCAGATTCTGAGTACCATTGGAACTGGTATGAATGATAGGAGAAAAAGAAAGAGAAATAACCAGGTATTCATTGTACAGTTAATTTTTATACCATCTTAAATCTGTAGAGTGTTGGTTTTGAATAAAAATTCACATTGACTATAATTTATCTGGAACTTGGAATATGGTATTTAGACCGATTCATCATTTTAGCAAGTATCCTTGGTTTAAAGCATTTACTATCTATTATCCAATCAAGAGACATTCCCCACATATTTAACTAAAATAAATAAAAATATATGTCAACATGAAGATTTTACAGGAATCTTTCTAATACATTTCTTTATAATAACTGAAAAAGTCAAACAACCCAAATGTTCATGAAGTGAATAGATAAATAAATCATTATATAATAGTAAAATACTATCTGCAATAAAAATGAACTACTAAAAAAAAGAGGAAAAAAACTCATGGACAAGAACTATGGTGATTGCTGGGGAGGTGGTGGGGGTAAGTGGAGGAAGATATAAGGGGATAAATGATAAAGGAAGGGGATTTGACTTGGGGTGGTGAAAATATATACAGTGTATAGAAAATGTGTTGTTGAATTGTGTACCTTAAACCTATATAATTTTGTTAACCAGTATTACCCCAATATATTCAATAAAAAGAAAAAAAAAAGAAATGAATTACTGATACAATAGGATCTCAAAAACAGTAAGTTAAAAAATATAGCCTGAGCCCTGGCCGGTTGGCTCAGTGGTAGAGCATTGGCCTAGCGTGTGGAGGACCCGGGTTCGATTCCTGGCCAGGGCACATAGGAGAAGCGCCCATTTGCTTCTCCACCCCTCCGCCGCGCTTTCCTCTCTGTCTCTCTCTTCCCCTCCCGCAGCCAAGGCTCCATTGGAGCAAAGATGGCCCGGGCGCTGGGCATGCCTCTGTGGCCTCTGCCTCAGGCGCTAGAGTGGCTCTGGTCGCAATATGGCGACGCCCAGGATGGGCAGAGCATCGCCCCCTGGGGGGCAGAGCACTGCCCCTGGTGGGCGTGCCGGGTGGATCCCGGTCGGGCGCATGCGGGAGTCTGTCTGACTGTCTCTCCCTGTTTCCAGCTTCAGAAAAAAGAAAAAAAAAAAAAAAATATATATATATATATAGCCTGACCAAGCAATGGCGCACTGGATAGAGCATCGAACTGGGATGCAGAAGACCCAGGTTCGAGACCCCAAGGTTGCCAGCTTGAGCGCAGCACAAGCTCACCAGCTTGGACCCAAGCTCGCTGGCTTGAGCAAGGGGTTACTCAGTCTGCTGAAGGCCTGTGGTCAAGGCACATATGAGAAAGCAATTAATGAACTAAAATGTCACAATGCACAATGAAAAACTAATAATTGATGCTTTTAATTTCTCTCTGTTCCTGTCTGTCTGTCCCTGTCTATCCCTCTCTTTGACTCTCTCTGTCTCTGTTTATATATATATATATATAACATATATATGTAATATATATATAATATGTTTTCATTTAAACATACATCTAAAAAATTAATCTGATTTATAATATAGCACTGAATAATATTTCATTGTCTTTATGAACCACAATTTAATCATTCACCTTCTAAAGGACAAGTATAAATGCAAACAGATTAGTAGTTGCTTGGGACCAGGATAGCTGGCTGATGGCAGAGTAGGGGAATGATTAGCTGAGAATGGGCACAAGGAAACTTTCTAGAGTAAGGAAAATAGTTCTTGAAGGTGATAGTGGTTGTAAGTTTACAGCTGACAAAACCCAACAGACTTGCACTTAAAATTGGAACATTTTGTGCTGTGTACTATATTACCAAAATAAAGCTGACTTATTTTTTAAAAAGAAGATAATCTTTTTCCTTTAGATTTATTTTTTTTGCTATTTTGGCATGCAGAAATTTAAATTTTTACAAAGTCAAATCTATCAACCTTTTTTTTTCACTGTTTTTGAGTTTTATGTCATGTCTAGAAGAACTTTCCTTAAATATTTCATAGAGTGGCCATTTGACAGAATGTTTTATGGTGCAGGTTTTGGTACCAGATAGCCATCAGGAGACTGTTTACACTTCAGCAAATTAATCTCTATTTTGTAATTTCCTCATTTTAAAATTTTTGAATAATTAAAGTTTCTACTTTAAGTGATAGACAGTGATGTAATGTAGGTAAAATAGTTAGAATGCATTAGAAGGCTTAATACTCACTATTTTTATCATATTTTAATAGCCTGTTTATTCTTTAAACTATTACAAATATTGAAAGAAGAATAAAAATTGTAATGAGCATCTGTGTAGCCACTGCCCAGTTTTGTCAAATCTTCTTTTAACACTTTGCCATTTTTTTTTTCATTTTAGCGCGAGAAGGGAGGCAGAGACAGACTTCCGCAAGCGCTGTTCCCGAACTTGAATCCACCCGGCAAGCCCACTAGGGGGTGATGCTCTTCTCATCCAGGACATTGCTCCATGACAACCATAGTCATTTTTTAGTGCTTGAGGCAGAGGCTATGAAGCCATTCTCAGCACCTGGAGCTTCACTGCAATCCATCCATGGCTGCAGGAGGGGAGAAGAAAGGAGAAGAAAAAGGAGAAGGAGAAGAAGAAGAAAAAAGAACTCTTTA
The DNA here is from genome assembly GCF_036850765.1 of Saccopteryx bilineata. Taxonomy (NCBI): domain Eukaryota; kingdom Metazoa; phylum Chordata; class Mammalia; order Chiroptera; family Emballonuridae; genus Saccopteryx; species Saccopteryx bilineata. The sequence goes on from NC_089491.1 coordinate 53,937,003, forward strand.
GACAAAGTCCCCAACATAACCATTCTGAGGAATCAGAAGTTACTGGGCCTTAAAAGGTATACAGGATCTTGACTCCTGACCTGTGGTGGTGCAGTGCATAAAATGTCAACTTGGAACGCTGAGGTTGCCAGTTTGAAACCTTGTACTTGTTTGGTCAAGGCACATATGGGAGTTGATGCTTCCTGCTCCTCTCTCTCTCTCTCTCTCTCTCTCCCCCTCTCTCCTCTATAAAAAATGAATAATAAAAAAGGTATACAGGAAAAAAGAGCTTAGTAAATAATTAATAGTCAAAGTCTCTAGACCAATTTCAAAAGATCCAATTACCAAGCTATTTATTACTAAGATATTTCATCTTATTTTTCTAGCAAGATTAATAGAAGATTCTTTGAAGATATGCCCTTTTCTCTGATTATTGTGGCAAAGAAGAAATTGGCTAACATAGGTATATCCTCCTCTAAGATTAATTTTTAAAACAAAGTCAGTTTTATTTTGTTAGGTGTTTTGATTGGAATACTTGACTTTCTTAGAAGACGAGATCTGCAGTAAAGAGGCTGATCTCCTTTCAAAGTATAGTCTTACATCTTCCAAGAAAGTCTAAATTAGGGAGCAATGAATCAACATTGATTCATGAACATCTTTTATCTCCCATTTGGATGCCGTATTTGAGATTTGAGTCATAGCAAAACAAGTTGTTGAAACTTGAAGACTTCCTGGATAATTCTCTTGATGTTATGCCAGTTTCCCCTTGTTTTATCCTCTTAGGTTATCACTGAGAGTTAATTACTCCTTTAGGAATGTTATTATCCTATTGAAACATCTATTTGACTGCATAACTCACCAATTTTCAAAAGTAGTTTCTTCTCTGGCCCTTTGCTCTTTGAATAGTAAGACTCCAAAGTGACTGTCTACATCTCAGAAAAATGAATTTCTGACCTAGTAAATCCCTGACTCCTTTCTTTACTGAAAATCCTTGCTAAATCTACATTTTCTCACTTACAGCTCCACTGATAATGCTTTGGTTTAGAAAGCCTGAAAACCCATCTTCTACCAAGAACTGGTTAGTTAGATTCCATTTTAGCTCAGTTCACGTGCCACATTAGGACATACCACACACAGGGTGTTCTCAGGCTTATGAGAAGCAATAACTATGGCTCATGATGAGCCTAAGAATAGGCACTTGAAAGGATATTTTTAGACTGATAGAATCCCTTGGATCATGATAACCAGGGACCAAGGGTTGTTTTTGAAAAATGGTTCATTGAAGCCAAAAGAAAGGAATTTTATGTATTTTATTTTTGAGGATTTTAGCATTCTGTACTTGTAAACAAATCTTGTTTCTTGTTTTGAAAATTTTAAGATTTATTTCCTTCTGGCCACTGAGGTATAAGGGGTTAGGGGTAGAGATATTGATCAAATTTAATCTCTGAGGTTAAGAAGAACTGCTGTCAAGCTACCCAACTAAAATAAGAGCTATTTATTTTGTGTTTTATATAAATTCCCTGGCAAGCAGAATATGATAAGTTTTAACACTTATATTCTCTCTGCCAAAGCACGTGCTGTATGTTTGGACATATGGTCTCATTTTTATGATCTTTTAACCTCTATTTTAAATATTCTACATAATCTATGGCAGAGTTAGTCACTTGTAGAACTTTAATAGCCAGAAAAGGGTTTTACCTGGAGCCTCTGAAAAAGAAGAGAATCACTTCCATGAGGGAAAACTTTTAAAGATAGATGTAATAATTTAAATATATTTTAAAAATTTTATTTATTCATTTTTAGAGGGGGGGGGGAGAGCAAGAAGCATCAACTCCCATGTGCCTTGACCAGGCAGGCCCAGGATTTCAAAAAGGTGGCCTCAGCATTCCACGTTGACGCTTTGCCACTGCACCACCACAAGTCAGCCAAGATAGATGTTAATTATATAAAGGGAATAATTTCAATTCCAATCTTGAAGATTTTAACCTAGTGGTATGTAATGCTGGTGGCTGAGGCCAGGCAGGTCCATATTGGATTCGGACAGATAGTAGAGAAACTGTGGAGCCAAAAAGCGTTGAGCTATTCCTGTTTAATAGAGTCTCTTGCAACGGTGGACAAGCAAAAAGGCAGGGCACTTCTCAGGAAAATAAACTGCAAAATGGCCCCTCACAGTGGCAGACAGTCAATCCACAATCTGCCATCTGCCCTGAGTGCAAGCACCCGTAGCCTTACATAGACTATTCACACTTGGCGCTGTCACGTGCTTAGGCACTAATCAGACAAAGTACAATCAAGCAAGCCTAACACAGCTGTTTTCCCCCCATGTATGATATATGGGAAAAGAAACCCGTGGGAAATTTTTCTTATGTCTCTTCTTTGGGGTTTTCGCTCTATAAAAAATCAATATATTAAGCAAATGGTGCCCACCAGCCTTGGTTAGAAAGTTTTTTTTTTTTTTTTCAAAGAATGGTTATAAATTTTGAATTACATTTTTCAAATGGCTGTATCAGTTGGAATTATGTTTGCCACAAATCGCAGTGAATTTAAGTAACAATGGCTTAAACAAGACAGGCATTTAATTTTTCCTCTTTTAAAGCAAGACCAATTACCCCCATCAGGCCTGTGGGATGACAATACGACTTATAGGCTCCTTCAATGTTTCTACTGTATTATTGCCACAGTGTGGTTTTTGTCTAAAAATAGTTGCCAGAGCATCTGAGTTCCAGGTGGAAAGTGGAGATTGAGTGGTATGAGTTTACTTGTCCTGGGAGGATCTCTTGTAGTAAAATCTTGAATAAAAATAGTCATTGCGGCCATCTTTGCCTCATTCCTAATCTCAGTGAATCCTTTAATATTTTATAATTATATATGATGTTTATAGCAGGCTTATATTTTTAAAAATCAGATTTTAAATGTTTCTATTTTTAATTTGTTAAATTTTAAATTATGAATGATTGTTGAATTTTACTATATACTATTTTAGCATTTATTAAGATGTACAAAGTTTATCTTATATATTGATTTATGTGGTAAAATACATTGGTTCTTTTTTGATGATTAATTCAATCATGCATTTATGGAATAAATGCACCTAATTTATTCTTTTAACATATCATTAGATTAAATTTGCTAATCTATAGTTTAGTATTTTGAATTTGTTTCAATGAAAAAAGTTTGTCTGCAATTATTCTTTTTAAAATTATATCTTTATCAAGTTTTATTATATTGGCTTCATAGAATGAATTGGGAAGTGATCACTATTTTTTTTATTAGAAGAATTCTTTAAATTAATATTCTACCTTCTATATTTAAACCATCTGTAGACTTTTAAATTTCTGATATTGATAACTTTTGCCTCCTTTTTTTTCTTGATTAGTATTGCTAAAGATTTATTAATTTTGGTAAGTCTTTTGAGTTAAATTCTGGTTTTATTAATTTTTCTTGATTGTAAATTTGTTTTTTTATTTCATTATTTTTACTCTTACCTTTATTACTTCATTCTACTTTATTTATATATAATTTACTGTTAATTTTTCTTAATTTTAGAGAGTGCTGTTTAGATAATTTCTTTTTAGCTCTTCTTCTTATCGAATATGTTCATTTAGGACTATAAACTCCCTACTAAGCTATGCTTTTGTTGCATAGCATAAATTTTAATTGTGTTCTCATTAACATTCAGTTAAAAATATTTTCTAGTTTGGTTATGATTTCTTCTTTGACCCATAGATTACTTTAACATATATTGGTTTATTTTAAAAGGTATATGGTTATTTCCTAGTAATATTTTTATTTATTTCTAGCTGATTTCTACTATGGTTAGAGAACACAATATATACTATTTTAATCTTCTAAAATTTGGTTAGACTTGCTTTGTGGCCCAATCTATGGTCAAATTTTGATCGCAGAAAGAAATCTGCAGTTGTGTGAAGTGTCCCATATATGTCTATACATGTATATTATTAGCAAAATTAATATTATCCATATATTCTATATCCTGATTGATTTTATGTCTACTTAGTCTTAAAATCTAATAAAAAAAGCTAATAAAAAAGATTTACATTATGATTTGATTATCTATCTCACCTTTAGGCTCTGTCAACTTTTTGCTTTATGTTTATGTTTTAGTGCATATAAATTTGACATTTTTAAAATCTTCCTTAGAAGACTCCTTTTTTATCATTATGAAGTACTCTGTTTCTCTAGTAATGCTTTTCGCTCCAAAGTCCACCTTGACTGATATTATTAGTATAGTTTTATTGGCTTTCTTTTGAGAACTGTTTGTATGGCATATCTTTTTCCATATTTTCCTTATTATTTTAGTTTTCATTAAATTAATTGGGCTGACAATAAGAATATTATCTAGGTTTCACTTGTGCAATAATATTATTCACCATCTGTACATTGTACTGTCAAGTCTCCTTCCATCACCATTTATTCCTCCTTTTTCCTTTTCAACCTCTTCTACCCCTACTTTTCCTCTGGTAATCACCATATTGTTGTCTGTCTCTATGAGTTTGTTTGTTTGTTTTTCCCTAAATCCCTTTATCTTTTTGACCCAGCTTTACAACCCCCTTTCCTCTGACAGCAATCAGTCTGTTCACTATCTATGAGTCTTTTTCTATTTTGTTTGTTAGTTTATTTTATTCATTAGATTCTACATATGTGTGAAAATATATGGTACTTGTCTTTCTCTGACTGCCATATTTCACTTAGCATAATGCTTTCCAGGCCCATCATGCTGTTTCAAAGGGTAAGATTTCCTTTTTTAATGGCTGAGTAATATTCCATTGTTTAAAATACCATAGATTTTTTATACATTCATCTACTGAAGTGCACATAAACTGCTTTCAAATTTTGGTTTTGTAAATAACACTACAGGGCACATGGGGTGCATATATTCTTTCAAATTAGTGCTTCGGGCTCCTTTGGATATATTTATAGAAGTGGAATTGCTGGTTCATAAGGCATTTCTATTTTTCATTTTTTGAAGAAACTCCATACTGCTTTCTACTGTGGCTGCTCCAATCTTCATTCCCACCAAAGTGCACAAGGGTTTCCTTCTCTCCATATCCTCACCAACATTTATTTGTTGATTTATTGATGATAGCCATTCTGACAAGTATGAGGTAATATCTCATTATAGTGTTAATTTGCATTTCTCTAATGATTAACATTCTTTTACTTTTAGTATTTCTGTCTTCATATATCTAAGCTTTGTTTGTTTTAAATAACATATATTCATTTTCTTTCTCGGCCTTAAAATCTCTCTACTAATATGAGTGCTTCATTTATTAAGTGTAATTACAGAAATACAATTATTGCTAGGTACAGGGTTATATCAAATATCTTACTATTTGCTTGCTTTATATCCTACAAGATTTTTATTCACTTCACATTTAGATAGTATTTTTACAGAGATAGATCTCTATGCCTGCAGTTACTCTCTCTAAACATGTTGAAGATGCCATTTACTTATGTTCTGTTTCCACTTTTTCTGCTGAGAGCTCAGCTGTCAGTTTTATTCTTTCTTTCTTTGAAGGTAGTCTTTACTCTGGCAACTTTTTCTTCTTGTATTTAATTTTTTAAGAGTTTTGTTTTGTTGTGCCTAGTTTTGATTTTCTTTTCATTTATCCTGTTTGGAGTTCTGATTTTTTAAATCTAAGTTTTAATTCTTTCATTAATCCTGAAGTGCTCTTGTTTATTATTTTTTAAAATATTTCTTCTGACTCTTATTCTCTCTCATTTTCTGTGTTTGAAATTATATGTATCTTAGAACTTGTCACTGCATCTTATATGTCATATTCTTTTTTATATATGTTTTTTGTATCTTTTACATTTAGTGGTTTTCTACTACTCTTCCTTCTAGGTTACAAACATTTTTTTTCTGAATGTGTCCCTTTTGTTATTAAACCCATCTACTTATATCTTAAATGTAGTCTTTGGGTTTATATTTGATTCCTTTGTATAGTTTATGTAATTGGCCCTTGAATAACATAGGTTTGCACTGCACAGGTCTACATATATGGGGATTCTTTTTCAGTAAATACTGTGAATATATTCCCTCTTCTTTATGATTTTCTTAACAACATTTTTATTCTATTGCTTATTTAAATGTAAGAATATAATGTATAATAACATATAAAATATAAAATATGGGTTAATTGCTATTTTTGGTATAGGTAAGACTCCTGGTCAACAATAGGCTATTGGTAGTTAAATTTTGGGGAGTCAAAAGTTATATGCATATTTTCAACTGTAGGTCCCAACCCCTGTGTTATCCAAGTGTCAACTGTAATTGCTTATGAATTTATGCATCTTGTGTATGTTTTTGTACATATTAACCTCATTTAAGATTCCTGTTTCATAATTCTGATATTTGAATTATGTATGAGTCTCTTTCTATTGTTCATTATTTGTCTTAGTCTTTTGTCTTGATATGTATGTTAATTTTTTATCAAATACTGGATATTTTGTATAAAAATTACAGTAGTTCTAGGTGATGATATTTCCCTCTAGAGAGCATTCATCTGCATTCTCATAGTGATCTTGAATGAAGTCATTACTTAATTTCACTCAGGGACTGAGCTGGGTAGAGACTAAATTATAATGTTTATAAGGTTTGATCTGCCTCTTGTTTGTCTCCCATTTAAGATGTAGTATTGTTGAATTCCGAACTTTGAGACTGGCATGTTTAATAGAGTATCTATCAACTCTAGTGTTGTTCTTTTCTTTTTCTCTCTCCTCAGTGTGAGACTACTGAAAATTACATTTGCTTTACAGGGCCTTTCTATTTGGCTTTTAGGCTCTTTCAGAGTGTAGTTAAAGAGTTCAACAAATACACAAGTGAAACACTGGTGAGTGCTTGGCTTAATTAATTGCTTCTACTTACTCTTTTGTATTTTTTCTCCATACATTTTATATACTGTAAAAGCCCTGAACTTTAAAATATATTCTTCAGCCCAGTGAGATTATCAAAAGCTCCTCTGACATTTCTGTTTCCTAGTAGTGTCCTGCTTCCCAGATTCTTAGCCTCTCACCTGCACCATAAAGAAAGAAATGCCTTGAGCAGAAAAACAGCTCACAGAATATATCAACTTTCCTCTTTGCTACTCTACTATTTCCTTCTCTCTGAAATGTATGCCCCTTAAGTACTGGCTTTCAAGACAGCTCTCTGATGCTGTCAAACAGTTTTTTTTAATCAAACATAAAAATTTTTTCATTGGAAACATTGGTCTGTCAAAAGCTACTGTATCAAAAATGGAGATGACACCCACCCACCCCTATTCAAAATTAATATTATCTTAATTTTTGCTGAAAGATTCATTTGATGAAGAAAGTCAGTAAAAGTTAAAAATAGCAATATTTAATGGTGGGAATATTGAAGTTAAATCAGTGATGGGATTCAAATAATTTAATAACCAGTTCTCTGCCCTAAGGACCATTTTAAGTGTAAAATAATGATACATCCAAAGGTAGTTTGTTTTTTCATGTATTAAATACTTAAATAAGAACAATAAAAGAGGTATACAAAACTAGATTATGTTATAAAAAAGAGTTTTAAAATATTAATGAAAAATATTAAATAATACCTGACAAAATACAATAAAACTGTTAAGATATTTCCATATTGCTTCTTGATTGGCATCCTAACTTGCAGTTTTTTTAATGTATGGATGGAATGCATGTTAACATCAGCACTTAGAATATGCTGTTATGTTTAGATGAACATTAAAAAAGAGTAAGAAATGTTAATTTGGGATTTTCACATTGGGTGGATGCCTAGGCGTCCACCTATAAACTCTAGACAGAGAGCCAAATTTGGCTTCTAGGCTGTTTTTGAAAATAAAGTTTTATTGAAACAGCCATATCCATTATGTTATATATTGCTACAATAGCAGAGTAATTGTAACAGAAATTCTATGGCCTGCAAAGCCAAATGTATTTATCAAAGTATTGCACTACAGAAATATATAGTTCACCAACTCTTTTTGTATTGTATCAAACCACATTTTTTCTTTCCCAGACTGCATAATTTTGGTTAGTGGAAAATTCTAAAAGATCTTCAAGAAATAAATCATTTCCTTTTGTGGCTTTTTTAAAGTTATTTGCACTTGCTTGTTCAGGTCTGAGGACTTCACTTCTAAAGTTGCAATTTTAAATTATTACTGTTGCTTGTACTGAACCTACAACAAGATTCATTTTCTCTTTGCCACTGACAAGGTCTTCTATCTCCCCTGCAAAATTTTTGTGCCATTTGTTATTGCATCTTTTCCTATCCTGGGCACAATTTATCTAGCTGAGATTACAAATGAAAAAAAGAAAAAACATTTTGCCCTGGCCAGTTGGCTCAGTGGTAGAGCGTCGGCCTGGCGTGCAGAAGTCCAGGGTTCGATTCCGGCCAGGGCACACAGGAGAAGTGCTCATCTGCTTCTCCACCCCTCCTCCTCTCCTTCCTCTCTGTCTCTCTCTTCTCCTCCTGCAGCCCAGGCTCCATTGGAGCAAAGATGGCCCGGGCGCTGGGGATGGCTCCTTGGCCTCTGCGCCAGGCGCTAGAGTGGCTCTGGTCGCGACAGAGCGATGCCCCGGAGGGGCAGAGCATCGCCCCCTGGTGGGCAGAACGTGGCCCCTGGTGGGCGTGCTGGTTGGATCCCGGTCAGGCGCATGCGGGAGTCTGACTGTCTCTCCCCGTTTCCAGCTTCAGAAAAATACAAAAAAGAAAAAAAAAAAAAAAAAGGAAAAAAAAAAAAAAAGAAAAAACCTTTTGAACTGTTTCCAGTTTTGGAGTCAAGAGACTCAATAAGGTAAAACAATCACTTTCATGTCCGAGGACTTGCCTTGAGGAATTTTACTTCTCAAGAACTATTTCTTAGGGAATATTGGGTCAAGTGGAGTATTACCAGGAGAAACAGAGGGCTAAAACAGCCAACTATAATCTATATATTTATCAGTTTATGTTCTCAATGAGGACAGCTTTTCAAACTCTTATTCTCTTCTTTCTGGCCTCTTCTTTCCCTCCCAAACCCTCATTTTTATGGTGCTCTTTTAATGGTAGCACTAGTTTAGTCCCTCCCCACATCCCTTCCAATTTTCAGAGAATTTTGAAAGTGCTAGTTCTTTGATTTGAATTGCTCTTCAACAATCTTAAGTTTTCTAATAGCTGGTACTTATTTTGGTTCTTTGTATAAGTAATTGCAGAAGTTATTAACAGAAGATTATTTTTTTCTTTGTTACTGAATTCATTGGGTGACTGGTTAATACAATTATACAGATTTCAGTTGTACAATTCTATAATACATCATCTGTAGATTGTGTTGTGTGTTTACCACCCCAAGTCAAATCTACTTTCATCACCTCTTATCCCCCCTGTACCCTCTTCTACCTCTCCCTACTTCCCTTTTCCCTTTGGTAATTACCATATTGTTGTGTCTCTATGAGTTTATTTTCCTTAATCCCTTTATCTTTTTAACCTAGCCCAACAAACCTTTTTTATCTGACCATTGTCAATCTGTTCTCTATTTTGTTTGTTAATGTATTTCGTTCATTAGATTCCATGTATGAGTGAAATTATATGGTACTTGCCTTTCTCTGACTGGCTTATTTCACTTAACACTCCAGGTCCATCCATGCTGTCGCAAAAAGTAAGATTTCCTTCTTTTTTATTGCCGAGTAGTATTCCATTGTGCAAAAGTAGCACAACTTTTTCATTCATTCATCCACTAATGGACACTTAAACTAGAAAATTAATTGCTGAGAAATTTACTCTTCTTAGAATACATAGATAATCTATGGACTGAAGTTGAAGAGGCAAAAAATAGTCTTGGAAAGGCACAGGATAGACTTACAGAATATATTTTTAAGGTGCCATTGTTATACTAGTTTTCACCGTACTATTTCTCAGAAGACATAAAATTATATGAGTGGAGGAACAGCAATATAAAGCCCCAAAAGGGAGAAATTAATTTTCAAGGCAGGAATTCTTATTAGGTGAGATAACATGTCTGAGGTAACTGGATAAAAAAAATTCAGGTTGTCCACACATTGTTTTATCAGCATAAAGTCAAACTACCAGCTGGTAAATTCCTCCACTATTTGGCCAACGTGATTGTTTACATTATAACACACAGTTAAAAATTGTTCTCAATTCTTGTCTTTCACCTGATGCAGTTAATATATTTAGAACCTTATAGTAATACCACCTGATATTTCTTGATGGGTGAATTTATCAGGCAATATTTATGACACTAAAATCTTCAGATGCAATTCACCAGATGAAATTTTAATTGATAATATTGCCAAAACTCATTGTAGTCAATTATGCAAAATCATAGGTTCAAGTTAACTAAAGAGACTTATGGATGATAGTACTTCAGTCCAGTTGAATTTGATGAAAATGTTTCATATCAATCATAAGGAGAGGGGTGAATGCCTGCATCATGGAGATAACCACACTGGTCATTCCAGGATAGCCTTCGCCACAACCAAAAGTCTACAAAAACAAGCATCAGGTATGGCCCATTGTGGTTGGCAGAAGCCATATAATTCATGAGATTAGAATGAATTATTTTGATTAGATGTGAAAGTCTTAAAACTTGGCCTTAAACTTGACATATTCTTTCGAGAAACATTTTGTTACACTTATATTCTGTTTTTCTTTGTCACTCAAATGTGGTGATTTAAATGGAAAGGCAATATTTTGTTTGAAACAGCTATTGATGAGTTTTTAGGGCAAAAGCATCTAATTACTTGTTGGAAAATCCCTATAGCTCTCCTCTATTTTTGAAAGATAAATGAGGAGGTTGTAGATGTTTAACTAACTCCAATTATGTATCCATTAAGTACATGCTGTTGAGGTTGATTTGTATGTAACCACAGTGAATTGTACAGCTCCAGAATCAAGGTTTCTTCTTGTAATCATAAGAGATCACAGTGGTGCTTACACCTGCTAACCATAGGCTTTCATTAAGATGATTGATTGCTTGCATTGATATATTTGATTTGTGGTCATTCCTGTAGTGTGAGTTTTCACATTAAAAATTGTGCACAGTTGGTCATTTGGGTCCTTCTCTTGCATTATCATTAATGGAATTTTGAGCATGAATTCTTTCAAAAAACCTATCTTGACTAGATAAAAAGTTATTGCTTTTGAAGGACTAAGATATGAATGATTTTCTGGGTTCAAGTTTAGGGGGATGCTTAATGAACATATTATTTTTATTTTATTTTATAACATTTTTTTAAAGATTTTACTTATTCATTTTAGAGAGAGGAGAGAGAAAGAGAGAAGGCGGGACAAGCAGGAAAAAATCAACTCCCAATGTGACTTGACCAGGGAAGCCCAGGATTTCCAAACGGCAACCTCAGCATTCCAGGTCGACACTTTATCTACTGCGCCAACACAGGTTAGGCCTGAACATATTATTTTTAAAATTTAGATGTATCTTTGACTCGATATTAGTAATTGCCAGTTTATTTAGACATCTGCTTCTAAAGCTGGAAGCAGATTATAATCAGAGAGATGTTTACGGTTTACCAATAAAAAGAGTAAAACCAACTCACATTGGTTCTTCCTAGGGCCTGGATTACATTTTAAAAGTCTTTTTGAATGATCAGTAACTGAGGTCACTGAACTAAGTTAATCCCTTCTTACTAGGAAATTATATTTGTAGTCTAGTAAATTAAGTAAACTAGATTTGTAATTTAGTAAATTTTAATTTGGAAGTAAAATAAACTTACATACTTATAGTGAGTTGTACTGTGTCCCTAAAATAGAGATTTTTAATGGGTGTGCCACATGAAAATTTAAAACAATAAATATCTAATTATTTAGTCAGAGGCACTAACTTCTTTTCCTTTATTTTATTAATTTTTTATTTTTAATTAATTTTTTTAAGTGAGAGGAAGGGAGATAGTGAGGTAGACTCCTGCATATACTCCAACAACCCCCATCTGGGGCAGATGATTGAGTACCAAGCTACTTTTATTGCCTGAGGCTGATATGCTTGGACCAATCGACCTATCCTCAGTGCTCAGGACCATGCTCTAAACAATTGAGCCACTGGCTGTGGGAGGGGAAGAGGAAGAGAAGAGGAATATGGAGGGGGGAGGAGGGAATAAGCAGATGGTTGCTCCTATGTGCCCTGACTGAGAATCAATCCCCTGGACTTCCATATTCCAAGCTGACACTATCCACTGAACTACCAGTCAGGGCCAACTTCTTTTCCTTGAGATTGTCAAATTAAAAGTGACAACAACCAGCACAATCATAGTCATCTGGTATGAATGAATCAAAATTATACCCATTTTTCTTTTTGTCAGATAGCCAAAAAATACAATTTTTTTTGGCATGCTACAGAATTTTAGTAATTACTTTATGTGTGCCATGGGATAAAAAGGTTGAAAATTTTTTCTCTAAAAGATATGTCCATGTTCTAACCCACATATCTGTAAATGTGGATTTACTTGGAAATGGGGTCTTTGCCGAGGTAATTAAGTTAAGGATTTAGAGATTAGATCAAGAATTGTATCATATAGGAGAGCAAGATTTAACATACATAAGAAAGAAGGGCATGTGAAGATGGAGACAGAGGTTGAGTTATGTTGGCACAAGCCAGGATGCCTCGAGTGAGGAACTAGCATGCCAAGAGCCACTAGAAGGTGCACGAGGTAAAAGAAATATTATCTGCTAGGGCCTTTCAGAGGAATTATGGCACTGCCAACACCTTGATTTGGGACTTCTGGATTCCAGGCAGTGAAAGAAAAAATTTCTGTTGTTTAAGCCATCAAGTTTGTAGTAATATGTTGTAGCAGTCCTAGAAACAAATATAATACTCATACTGTAGTCTATGTGAATGGCTCCAAGTAGGTTTGTACCCTATGATAGCTGCATGACTTGGCCAGATAATCTCATGCTCAGAAAGTATCTGCTTTTCCATTGTAAAATTTACTCCTCAATGTTGGCATCCATGACACTTGGTTCATGGCATCTCTATTGTAGTTTATTTATATTTTAACCTTGGTCAAGAAATTATAAGACTCTATAAAGCGATTCTAGTTTACTTTCAAACAAGTCTTGAGACTTGGACATTTTAGGCTACTTAATGGCTCATTTTTAAATTTAATCTATGGTTTTCCCTTTAGCTTTTACACAATGCTTACAAATCTTGCACTTCATATAATTATGTTTTTGATTGTTCTACAAACTCAGTGTATACAATAATAAAAAGGAAACATATTGAGGTTAACCATCTTGCCCTTAAATAAAGAATAACAGGGACTCAGGAGGAAAGCTCTCTCTTCTCATGACACTTACCGTGCTTATTGTCAGAATGCTCAGGTGAGCACTTGCCTCTACAAAGATGGTTTTTATCTCAAATTGTTTCTTGGCTATAAATCTTATTTCAACTATGACATAGACTTACTGAAAGCAGAAATTGCCTAAAACCTTTTACCTGATCATTGCCTCCCCCGAGATCACTCTGGTGTAGTTGCTCGATAAATGCTAATCCAACTAAATTGATGTATGACCTTCTGAGAGTATAGTATTTTAGATCCTTTCCAGAAATTCCTATAGGATGTAGGAATGTTATAATAAAAAAATCATCAACTCCCTCTCTCCAACATTTATTATTACTTAATAGACACTCAATTTTATGAGAAAACAAATTAAATATTATAGGGAGTAAAGATTTTGTAAACTGTAATCAATTATTTAGGAGGTACTAACCTCAGAAAAGAAAGCACATATTCCTAGAGAAAGGTAACTTTGAAAGCTAAATTTATGACAAAGGCTTTTTTGGGGGGAGGATAGGAAAGAAATAAAATGTAATGGTTACCACACAGTTCTGTAGATTAAAAACTGGGCAGTTCTTTTAATTTGAGGGAGGAAAGGAATGGGTCACTTTAGTCTAGTGGACGGGGAGTAGGGGAACCATGGATTGGTCACTCTGTATTGAACCTGAGTACTTCTTATTTTAATTGACAACATTCACATCTTTGAGATTCTCATTTAGACTTTGATAAAATCAACTTGTAGAGGCAGATGGCAGGCTGTTATTTTTAATTCACAAGCCATGTTAAATGTATGCCATATGTTATAGAACTTTTCAGGCTCAGCCTTTTGAGTGCTACCACAATAAACTCACCAATTTACAGAAAAGGAAATCTGACAGGAAGAATTATGCACTTGTGGATTACATTTTTGAGAAATGAAGTCAGTTACTTGTCTCTTTGCCTGATTTTAGGAGGGGGTGGTGAGGAAAGAAAAACCTCTCAGCAAAATGAGAAGCCACACATTGAAATGGTAATATTGGTGTAAAAAGTAAGTGGGATTAGAGGGTCCGATTGTTGCTTTGTAGTAAGAAGTGATATATTACATCAACAGTATGACACCTCCGACAAATATAGGAGGCAGCATGTTATAATTTGTAAAGAACCTGAAACATGAGTTCTAATTTGTATACTGCTAATGATCCTCACCAGGGGACTCATCCTTCTGCCCCGCAGTAGCTCATATGTCAAATAAAAAATAGTTGAATTAGATGATCTTTAAAGCCCCTTCTGGAATTTACACAGTACAAATCACAACCCATATTCATGATTACTCATGGTTAATTACCAATGTCTTGACAGAGACCATATTATAGAAAATTGTTTCTTTTTGCAGAAATTCTATATTTGTTAAAACTATATATATTATGGGCCTTCCAGAAATGGCCATTAATGAAGGTCAACATGGCTGTTACAGAAAGATTTTGCTTAATTACCTTTATGAAGTCTACCTATTTATTCATTTCTATGTCTAAGATTACCTCTGCTCATCACAGGTTTTATATCTGAGACACTGAACTGGTAATGAAAATACAAGCTAAGCTTTCTGACTACCTGCCTCTGACCTTCTGAACACAAGTCAGTTCCTGGAAACATTATTCTAGGACCTAACTAGGATGTGGGGAATACAGGAATCATTATCTAAAAATGAGAAATTTTGTATCTTCTTGCTGCAAGATTTAATATGAATATTAATATTTTATTAAATTATCTATTAAAATGAACTTTTATAAACTTTTAAATTTCCTTTGTTTTCTTTTCATAGAATATAAAATGCCTTTTGCTCCACTAGCAAGAGGTAAGATGGGAATGCCGTATGACATCAAAAATATTTGAACTAGCTGGCTGTGGGTGTTCTAAAGGGTAGAGTAGGAAGAATACTTGTTATGAGAAATACAAAAAAAAGCTATGCCTTTCAGAGAATAAATTATACGATACTCTTCCTTCTCACACGTACCTCACCCTTTTAGTGTTCTGTTCTTACTCTTGGAACCTGAATATGACAGTCATGTGCAGTAGGAAGCATAAAAGGTAAGTCAGGATTTGCCTGGTTCTTCTTGGATGGTGCGGGAACAAGTAGGAGAGGTATCTGTTGTTGATATCTGAAATTCTTTCATAAAGCATGCATTTGTTTGACTTAAGCTATGTCCTCTGTTAAAGATGGGAATTATGCAGAAAATATACCACCTCTTAAAACTCAGAGTCCTCTTTATACAATACTCAGCCTCTCTTCTTATCCTAACTTCCTTGTTCCTATCCCTACCTGCAATGCTAACGCAGCAGCTCCCTGAGAGAGTTTTTTCTTGCTCCTACCTGGTCTGATGTTTGCCACCTGCACATACATCTGGCACCTCTGTCCTTCCCTTCTACACTCGCACACACACATACAGGTACAAAGCTCTGTAGACATCTGGTGTTACTGTTACCATTGTTCCCTGCTACTGTACAAAATGCACTTTCATAGGCATGCTACTTCCATCCAGACCTTTCTTTTTAAAAAATGTATGTACTAAGGGCTTTTATTAAAAGACATAGTTTTAAACATCCACTGTACACATTGTGAAATTGATCATTTTTACAAAGCATCATGAAGTTTTAGAATCTCAATTTTATATAGAAAAGGGATAGGGTTGGATTGGGAGTTTTGCCTGAAAAGAATATTGTACCAGAAGTAAGGATTCTGAGGTCTTAGTGGCCGGGCATCCCCATCTCTTTATGTACTTGTCTTTCCCACACTCAGAACCTGAACTCCTTGAATGTTGGGGCTTTGTTCTATTTATCTTAATTTTCCTAACATCTCGCTGGATCTTCTACATAGTAAAGACACAGTAGATTTTTACTGAGTGGAAAGATGAATGAAAGTATAATGAAGTATGATTTAATGAACATCTTATCTAGTTAGGTAGACAATTACCACAATATCTAAGTTATTTATTCATTCTGTCCTTCATTAGACAATAGATTCACTAATTATGTTATGGAAAAAGATGATAAATCAGAACTCACATCTTTACTATGTGGTTTGCTGTTTGTGTATGTGTGTGCGCATGTAAATCCACACATGTATATTTAGAATGAAATTAACTACTAAACAGGAAATTATTTTTTTCACTGTGTGGTTTAATCGTTCCCACTAATCTTTTTGCTGCCTTCAAAGTTTCTAGAACATTTTTATATATAGATATCTGGTCAAAGTGTGCTGCACTGCCAACTGTAGTTGAGATTTAAGAGTCCAGAATAGACAGACCAGATGGGCAGCTTCCCTCACAGCAGAGTTTCCCAAAGTGCATTCAGCAAAATACTTGTTTTATGGGGTGTTAAATGGTGTTAAATGGGATGTTACTAGGTGTTAGAGAAAAGGAACAGAGATAGACATAGGAGAGAGAGACAGCTAGAGATAGATATATTTACATACTGATATTATGTATATATATACTCATTATACATTTATATACTCTATATAGTATAAACACTATTTATATTCATATACTTAAGAGTATTTATATACTCATATTATGCTCATCATATATAATATATGAAACATTTAGATTAGATGAAGTTAAATAGATTTATTACTTCAAGATTTTATAGAATCCTTAATTCACCATGTACTTTGAAAATAAACAAGAAACAGAAATTACATGTGTAATATCTAGCATTCATCACATTTAGTGTTTCATGGAATTGACATTTTTAAAGCATTATAAAGAACTATTGGCTGTATAAACCTTAGGATATTGCTGTATGATGTAATGGTAACTGAAGGGCATTCTACTGTTCTATGTGTCACTTTATGAATTTATAGGTTCATATGCATGACCTATTGTGAGATCTCAGCTTGTCCTGAATTTTGATATATATGTCTTTCTAATTATTCTGGATTTGATTTGACATGTGGATTAAAAAAATAAGACTTTATTTATTCATTTGGGGGGGAGAAGAGCAGGAAGCCTCAACTCCCATATGTACTTTGGGCAAGCCCAAGGTTTCGAACTGGCGACCTTAGCATTCCAGGTTGACATTTTATCCACTGCGCTGCCAGGTGACATGTGAATTTTGGCCACAGTCTTAATTGTTTCTCCTCATCTTCTTGGTCCCATACTTTCCACTTTTTGTCAGGAGTATCCTGTTAGGAAATCATAAAGGTGTCAAGATACTTCAAACAGAGAAGATTTAATACAGGAAATTGGTTAAAATATTTTAGAAAGTCTTAGAAAGCAAAGGAAGAAGTAAAGAGGAAATGGAAAAAAAAGAGGGTTTTGTTTGCTTGTTTCTAAATTCCAGATCTGATGCTGTTAAGTAATCCTAAACTGGAGCCACCCTTCAGATTTGCTGGAGCTGTTGCTGTAATTGGAAGCACATTGACATCACTGACTTTGACTCATCTAGGGGGCTGGACTCCCAGTGAAACTGCCACCAACACAGCTAGAGCCCACAGTCATCGAGAGCTACTTTTCATTGCCTATGCTACTGCTGCTGCTGCTGGAGAGCTGGTCAGAAGAGGGAAAAATGGCATCTCCCTTCTCCCCAATTTCAATCTCCTACTATTGTCCTCCATTGACAAAACTAATGGGAACTCAATTGACACAGGGGTTTTGGAAATGTGGCATGCATTCCTGTTGTATAAAAAAGATTGGACAAAGGCAAATGTGGAGATGAAAGCAGCAGACAGTCTTGAGCATAGTCCAATTCTTTGGATACTTGACATACAAATGCCTTTCTATTCATATGGAAGCTTTTATACAAGAACAAGAAGTGTTGAAACTCTTTTTAGCGAGATGTACTATCACTTTTACAAATAGAGACCCCACATTGGATCTTGGTAAATTCTTTGACTTTATAACAGTATCTGCTATATGGGCCTTCTAGGTAAAAACTCCTGCTAACCTTCATTTGCTTTCTTTTTTTATTTTTGACAGAGATAGATAAAGGGAGACAGAAAGTGGGACAGATAGGGATGGAGAGACAGACAGGAAGTGAGAGAGATGAGTTTGTTGCGGTACCTTAGTTGTTCATTGATTGCTTTCTCATATGTGCCTTGACAGGGAGAGCTACAGCAGAGCTAGTGGCCTCTTGCTCAAGCCAGCGACATTGGCCTCAAGCTGGTAACCATGGGGTCATGTTCATGATCCCATGCTCAAGCCAGTGACCCTGCACTCAATCCGGTGACCTCGGGGTCTCAATATGTCTTCCTTTCTCCCCCCCCCAAAAAAAAACCCCAAACAAACAAACAAAAAACATATAAACTAACTGGCAACTTTTAAATTACCAGCCTCAAGTGACATTCAGTATTTCTCAGGACTTCCTTACTAAGCTTGCCCTCTACTCTGCAATGATTATTTTATAATCTTTACTTTCTCCTCCACATTCATTCAATAATACTGGTTAAGAAAAACCAAAAGCTATAAGCCCTGTCATTTTCCCAGGAGAAAATCTTACATGAATTTGCATTTTTATCTAACTTCCCTTCTATTCTCTTTCACAAGAAAGAAAGTATTCTTGATTATCTTGAAGGCCAATGCTCTCTGGACCCCAACATCTCTCACTTTGTCTAGATATCTTTTTGTAAAAAAATGAACAAACAAAAAACAAAAACAAAACTATTTACACCATTATTTCAATATCTGCCTTTGTATTATTCCCATTACCAGAAAAATCTGATCTAGAATTTTAGTTACAAAACAAAGCAAAACAATCTTCCATTTTTTTTATTACCTTTTACCTACTTTATTCCCCTTTTACATTTCAGACTTCAAGTTCCTCTTCTCTGTATCTCAGCTTGGTTTCTGTTATCAACACCCTATTGAGACTGCTCTTGACAAGTAAATAGTGAACTTCATTTAAAGAAATCCAGTGGACAGACACTTTAATGCTCATCTGACTTGGCACAGTTGACTCTTTTCTCCATTTTGAAATTCACTCTTATTTTGTTGTTTATTTCTCAATATACCTCTTCTCTGAAAAGGTATTCCTATATGTTGGTGATCTTCAGGTCCATATCTTAGGATGATGTTCTCTTTCTCTGTACACTTTTCCTTAAATATTTCTTTAGTCTCCATGGCTCTCTCATTTTTCTTGTAAGCAAGAGAGAGACAGAGACAGAGACAGACTGAAAGAGAGAGAAATGAGATATATCAACTGGTAGTTGCAGCATTTCAGTTGTTCACTGATTGCTTTCTCATATGTGTCTTGACTGGGGGGCTCCAGCTGAGCCAATGACCCCTTGCTCAAGCCAGCAACCTCGGGCTTAAAGCCAGTGACCTTTTGGACTCAAGTCAGTGACCATGAGGTCATGTTTATGATCCCATGCTCAAGCTAGTGAGCTCACTCTCAAGCCAGATGAGCCCTCATGCAAGCCAGGGGCTTTGGAATTTTGGACCTGGGTCCTCAGCATCCCTGGTGATTCTATACACTGTGCCACCATCTGGTCAGGTCCCTAGGGTCTTGATGATTCTAAAATCTCCATCTTCAGCCAAGAGCTTGATACTTTGTATACATAAATAATTCTTCACAACTCCACTTAAATGTTTCTGTGTTAAAAATGTTTTAATTAAGTCCATAGCTTTCTCTTCTAAATCTATTTTAACAGACTTTTCCATTCAGAAAAATGATCCTATCTACTTACCAAACCAGAAATTGGAAATCATTCTGACTTATTCTTTCTTTTACCTTCCTTATTCATTTCACCATTATGACCTGTGAATTCCCACAGAAATCTATTTCTCTCCATCTTTATTGCTACTCAACTTGTCCAAGGTTTCATTATGTTCCACTTAGAGTAAAATCCACCCTTTTTAGCATGGTCTACCAGGCAGTGT
Source organism: Saccopteryx bilineata (assembly GCF_036850765.1). Taxonomy (NCBI): domain Eukaryota; kingdom Metazoa; phylum Chordata; class Mammalia; order Chiroptera; family Emballonuridae; genus Saccopteryx; species Saccopteryx bilineata. Next base: position 53,957,126 of record NC_089491.1, read on the forward strand.
ATTATATAGCCTTGGTCTGTGTCTCTCTGACTTTATGTCTCCTCACTTGCTGCCTTCCAGCCCCTTGGGACTTCTTTCAATTCTTCAAATACATTAATTTCCTTTTTTCTGTTTTAGGACCTTTGTCTTCTCTTCCTATAAATCATTTTCTCAGAACTTCAAGTGTCGCCATTTTCTTTTTCTTCATAATTGGTTTATGATGTTTCCTCATTAGCTTACTTAGCTCCTACAATACCTTCTTCCAGCATTTTTTATTATGATTTTGATTTTATCGATTAGGTGTATTTCTTTCTAGGTTGTAAGCTCCATAAGGCAGGAATTTTGTCAAGCATTTAGTAATAGTAGGTCTAGTATTTGGCACATAATATGAACCCTACAACACTGGCTGAGAATGAAAACATAGGGAATGTCACCTAATTGAAATCATTGGTAAAGGAGTGTGATTGTTTTGATTTCATCTGTCCAGCTCTAACAAAAAGCCAAGACAGAAAATTATTTGGTTTGGAAGTTTAAATAGAGAGAAGTAAGATTTTGCCACCTAAATTTGGACATTAACCATCTGTGACCAGTATCAAGCCTGTTTTTACAGAGGAAAAATCTGTTTTTCAGCCCGATGATGAAGAGACTCTGAAGTTAATTGCAGGATAAGGCACCTGAGGAAAATACCATCCTGAAACTGTTGGCAAGTACCCCATTGAGATTAATATTTTCTCTTAAAATGCCTTGGCTGTGCATGTAGTTTATTTATAAGCGCAGAATTCTAGGTTTTTGTCTCACTTTGGTGACAAAGGTTTAGAATATTTGAGATTATTGAAAGCATTGGAGAGAAACTAAGACAAATTCCATTTCAAATTGTTTGTTTATCTTTTCTCATGAAGTGTAAATTGAATAGAAAAGGGATGCTTGAGAAGTAACAAAATACATTTTTCTCCTTAGCCTGACAATTCTTGGGGTTGGGCAGAGGTTGGGGACTGTTCTTCTGTTAACATGAGGAAAGAAAATGACTGCATGAAAACTTTCCCTTGTTTTATTCCATCAAAACTGCTTTAGTTTCCATGGAAATAAGAGCAGAAAGGCCACCGACAGGCAGCTGTAGACAGTGAGTTCTCTCCGGCACACTTTGGCTGCTTACTTTGGCTTGTAGGGAGAGTAACTACTAATTTTAAAAAAGATTAAACCTTTAGTATTTTGCCTTTTTTTTTTTTAATGGTGCAGTTTTACAAGTATCACTTTTAAAAAATAAATAAAATAAAAGATAAAAAACAAAAATTATGCAAGATCTCTCCATGATTGTAATTTGAGTATACCTGTCTGGGTCTGTTTAATCTATACTATATCCCTGAAAACCAAAAGGGCTTGCTTGAGTGCTTGTTTTTGAGGACTGTGAGGAAGGGATTAGGAATTTGGGAGATTCACACTTTGCAGTCAGGTTTTTTTTTGTGTGGTTTTTTTTTGTATTTTTCTGAAGTTGGAAACGGGGAGGCAGTCAGATAGACTCCTGCATGTGCCCGACCGGGAGCCACCCGGCATGCCCACCAGGGGCGATGCTCTGCCCATCTGGGGCGTTGCTCTGTTGCAACCAGAGCCATTCTAGTGCCTGAGGCAGAGGCCATAGAGCCATCCTCAGCGCCCGGGCCAACTTTGCTCCAATGGAGCCTTGGCTGCTGGAGGGGAAGAGAGAGACAGAGAGGAAAAAGAGGGGGAGGGGTGAAGAAGCAGATGGGCGCTTCTCCTGTGTGCCCTGGCCGGGAATCAAACCCGGGACTCTTGCACGCCACGCTGACGCTCCACCACTGAGCCAACCGGCCAGGGCCTGGAGTCAGTTTTAAGAGCAATTTTCATCACTCTTCTACTCCTACCATCTCCTCCATTCCTCCCCAAGGACAGATTAAGTGCTAGTTTGAATGATAAAAAGGAAAAGAGGGCCAATTTTCAGAGAACTCAGTGGTCTTTCAGAAAGCAAGAATGAAAAGAGAATGGGTGGAGAGATGACCCTAGAGATACAAATGCAATGAAACCCATGGAGCTTATTATTATTATTATTATTATTATTATTATTATTTAGTGAGAGGAGAGGTGATAGTGAGACAGACTCCAGCATGCACCCTGACCTAACGGGATCCACCCAGCACTCCCTGACCCCCATCTGGAGTGGATGCTGGAATCAACCAAGCTATTTTTAGTACCTGAGGCAGATACTTGGACCAACCAAGTTATCCTCAGTATCTGGGGCCAACACTGGAGCCAATTCAGCCACTGGCTGTGGGAAGATAAGAAAGAGAGAAGGGAGAGAGGCAGGAAGAGAAAAGCAAATGGTTGCTTTTACTGTGTGCCCGGTTGGGAACTGAAACCAGACCTCCATATGCTGGGCTGATACTCTATCCATTGAGACAACCGGCCAGGGTCCAGAGCTCCCTATTATTTATCACACTATTCTTTCCATCATAATTTTTATATTTTCTCTTGAGAATCAAACATGAGCCTAAAAACTCTACAAGGTATGTTATTAAAAAGAAATTAGATCTGGTTTTTAAATGATCATAGTGTTACAGTTTATCTCTTATTAATTTTTTTTCTGATTCATTTGTTTCCCTAATTGAGATCCATCGCTGATGTACAGAATTAAAAAACATTGCATCTGCCCTTGTGCATGAAACTTTTATAAATATTAATTTATAACCAAGCAGAGATGTTTGGAGACTATTTTAACTATTTCAAAAATATAATTTTTTAATTTCAATAACCAACTTAAAATAGTCTTTTCTTTCCCCACTGTACTGTGTGAAACACAGAGTTTGGGCCAATACATTAAATGAAGACCACAAGTTCCTGTACTGATGCTGCCAAAATTTGGCTCTGAGTTTCTTAGCACTCAAAGTAATGATGTTACTGGTATTAAAAGACAGAGTTTGAATGAATAAAGAATGCCAGTTGCTCAGAAGTAGAGCTTTCTTTGGTACTGAATCCATTACAGTGTCTCCCACAAATTTTTATTTATTTATTTATTTATTTATTTATTTTAATTTTAAATAATTTTATCTTTTTAATACAGCAACATCAATAAATCAGGATACATATATTCAAAGATAACAAGTCCAGGTTATCTTGTCGTTCAATTATGTTGTATGCCCCTCACCCAAAGTCAGATTGTCCTCTGTCACCTTCTATCTAGTTTTCTTTGTGCCCCTCCCCCTCCCCCTTTCCTTTTCCCTCTCCCCCCTCCCCCCGTAACCACCACACTCTTATCAATGTCTCTTAGTCTCACTTTTATGTCCCACCTACGTATGGAATAATGCAGTTCCTGGTTTTTTCTGATTTACTTATTTCACTTCGTATCATGTTATCAAGATCCCACCATTTTGCTGTAAATGATCCGATGTCATCATTTCTTATGGCTGAGTAGTATTCCATAGTGTATATGTGCCATATCTTCTTTATCCAGTCTTCTATTGACGGGCTTTTTGGTTGTTTCCATGTCCTGGCCACTGTGAACAATGCTGCAATGAACATGGGGCTGCATGTGTCTTTACATACCAATGTTTCTGAGTTTTGGGGGTATATACCCAGTAGAGGGATTGCTGGGTCATAAGATTTTCAGTTTTTTGAGGAACCACCATACTTTCTTCCATAATGGTTGTACTACTTTACATTCCCACCAACAGTGGATGAGGGTTCCTTTTTCTCCACAGCCTCTCCAACATTTGCTATTACCTGTCTTGTTAATAATAGCTAATCTAACAGGTGTGAGGTGGTATCTTATTGCAGTTTTGATTTGCATTTCTCTAATAACTAAAGAAGATGAGCATCTTTTTATATATCTGTTGGCCATTTGTATTTCTACCTGGGAGAAGTGTCTGTTCATGTCCTCTTCCCATTTTTTTATTGGATTGTTTGTTTGTTTGTTGTTGAATTTTAAGAGTTCTTTGTATATTTTGGATATTAGGCCTTTATCTGAGCTGTTGTTTGAAAATATCATTTCCCATTTAGTTGGCTGTCTGTTTATTTTGTTATCAGTTTCTCTTGCTGAGCAAAAACTTTAGTCTGATGTAGTCCCATTCATTAATTTTTGCCTTCACTTCTCTTGCCTTTGGAGTCAAATTCATAAAATGCTCTTTAAAACCCAGGTCCATGAGTTGAGTACCTATGTCTTCTTCTATGTACTTAATTGTTTCAGGTCTTATGTTTAGATCTTTGATCCATTTTGAGTTAATTTTTGTACAGGGGGACAAACTGTAGTCCAGTTTCATTCTTTTGCATGTGGCTTTCCAGTTTTCCCAACACCATTTATTGAAGAGGCTTTCTTTTCTCCATTGTGTGTTGTTGGCCCCTTTATCAAAAATTATTTGACTATATATATGTGGTTTTATATCTGGACTTTCTATTCTGTACCATTGGTCTGAGTGTCTATTTTTCTGCCAATACCATGCTGTTTTGATTGTCGTGGCCCTATAATAGAGTTTGAAGTCAGGTATTGTTATGCCCCCAGCTTCATTCTTTTTCTTTAGGATTGCTTTGGCTATTCGGGGTTTTTTATAGTTCCATATAAATCTGATGATTTTTTGCTCTATTTCTTTAAAAAATGTCATTGGAATTTTGATGGGAATTGCATTAAATTTGTATATTACTTTCCCAGAAATTTTTAAACAAAGTAGACACCCTGTGGTAGAGAGAAATATATCTGCACTGCCTTCTCAACAACATATACAGCAGGGAATTTTGCATGCTGAAGTTTACATAATATATCAATACATTTTGGCCACATCAAGCTAAAATAAGTTTGATTAATGGCAAGTATACAGAAGAACAAAGAATGCAGTCCAAGAAATACTTTGTATTGATCTATAATGAATATATATATATAATATGTAAGGAAGTATATCATGTCTCAGAAACACTATTATATACAATCAGAAAAAGTGGTTTTGTTCCACTAACAGATGGTAAAACAGTAACTTAGACTACATTTTTAACCTATTGTTAGCAAAATTGGGGCAATATTGATTCTTTGTTGTTTAAGAAACTAACAAAATGAACTCAGTTTTATTGTAAAGTTAGTTTATAATTGTCATATTTAAGAAAACAAATGAAAACATCACTAGAAGAATCATTTTCTGGCTCCAGTGCCAATACATTACTAAAGAATGCACATGTTCACATAGCCACAGAGTCGCTAATTGATGCTAAGCTTATATCTAATTTTTAGATTATAATTGAAAGACTGTGATTTACAACTTAAACAAGGGATATTTTTTATAAAAGAAAATAACACCTTTGTTTATGTAATTTTAGTAAAGGAAGAATTATCTTTAGGATGAAATATATAGCTGGAGACCATCAATTTTCTCTTTTGTAATGAAAATGTCTCCATAAATTTCACATATCCCTTGAAAATCATGGAAATGAACTGAATATATTACAATATTTGTGGGACTCAATGAACAAAAAGACCTTCTTTGTAAGGCTTCTACTGAAAGGTACTGTGCTTCCTGGAGGTATTTGTATTCCATCTGTCTTAACTTGGATTGTAATGCACCATTTTAGGTATTAAGGTGTTACTCATCAAGTCAAATATAATTGAGCCAAATATAAAATTTCCACATTTAGTTCATATTAAATATTTTCCTTTGCTTTTGAACATTATAACATAGCATCAATTTTCCACTTACCCAATTTTAGCAAAAACAAGTATTAATAGTGTAGCTTAGGTTGGGTTATCTGGAAGTAATAATATTATCAGGAGGTAATCCAGATATATCTAAATCCTCTTTTGATATTTTGCTGCTTTTCTGTGAGATTTATTATTATCAGTATATTAAGTGAGAGGCGAGGAGGCAGAGAGACAGACTCCCGCATGCGCCCTGACTGAGATCCACCCAGCAAGCCCACTAGAGAGTGATGCTCTGCCTATCTGGGTCTGTTGCTCCGTTGCTTGGCAACTTGCCATGGTGCCATCCTCAGTGCCTGGGGCCAATTTGCTCGAATAAGCAATGGCTGGGGAGGAGAAAAGATACACAGAAAGAAATAGAGACAGAGAGAAGGAGGAGGTGTGGAGAAGCAGATGGTTGCTTCTCTTATGTGCCCTGACTAGGAATCAAACTTGGGACTTTCACGCACTGAGCCGATGCTCTACTACTGAGCCAATTGGCCAGGGCCTGTGAGATTTCTAATGTAGTTGTACAGATAAAGTATAATGTAAATGCAAATCAGGTATCATTCTTTCAAAACTTTTCATCGATTATTAACTTTATTCCAGGTACTATCCTAGGTGCTAGAAATATTATAGTGGAAAAGCAACAGAAATGGTGTATTATAGAGCTTACAGTCTAGTAAGCAAATTGATAAAACATGGAGTATGATCAGATTCCCCCCCCAAATAAATCCCCCCAAACCTAGGCTATTTCTTAAATTTCTTATTCCAAAGCAGATCTCTGTGTTAGAGCTAGCTCGCTGCATTTGCCTTAAGCTCTTCTTTCATTCTTACTTTCACTGTACCCCCAGCTGGCCACCATGCTCATGGTGATGAGTGCACGTTACCCATAGCACAGGAGAGAGGGAAAGCAGGGGCATTTTAAATGCCCACTATTAGCCAGGCCCTATAGCGTCATAATTGGACCAAATTTCAATTTCCTGAGATAGAAATGGAGAATTGAAGAGGTTGAGGCACTCTGAGTTACAAGCAATGTAGGAAGAACAAACCTCCCAACTGTTTCCTGCCACACAAGATCCCATGCATCGATTATCTTTCTTACACAAAGACTTCTTAATCATGAAAGGAGAGAATTTCTCCTGTCCGGGCTGCACTCCTTCATGAACACAGAACTAATAACTCTGTTCTAGTAGTGTTCATTGGCTTCATTCTCTGAAGATTAGCAAACAAAATGTGAATGCCCACAGCCCAGGATAGCATGTCTGTGCTCTGCGTCAAGAGAACTTCCCTTCAATGCACTCTCACAGCTGTGCTTTTTCTTTTTGATTTTTATTATCAATTTCTTTTGCTTAAATATGGAGTAAGGAAGATCAGGTTTTTATCCCCTCTAAGATTACAGTCCCAGAGTCAGGTAAAAATTTCTTGGTATACATGGTAATTATTTCCGTAATATATAATTCTCTTTAGTTGGCTACTCCTTGTGAACGTAGTCAGAAGGCACAGGCACATTCACCAACAGGATCATTAGATGACAAGCCAAACAGGCAGCTGATCTGCCTTGTATAGTACATGTCAGTTGCTTCAGGAATCCTCTCTCTCTCTCTTTTTCTCTTTATCTCTCTTGGTCTTTTACTCTCTCTTTTCTTTGCTCTCTTATTAATTCTATTTCCAGAGCTGCTGCAGCAGGTGGAGAATTTTATCTTCTCGTCTCATTAATCACTTGTGGGTTGCTGAGGAGAGCTCTATTAATACCTGGTCAAAAAACAGGATAATCAATAACCTCTAGCAGCAGCAAAGCCAGCTGTGGAGCCCATGTGTACCATGTTACCAGCTGAAGTAATTTATGCAAACTAACCCAATGCACCTCTATAGGAAACCTGCTTGCTCAAATCAGGAGAGAGCTGATTAAAGCCCCCGCCTTCATGATTGGCCTTCTGCAGAAACTGACATATTAAAGTTGGATTTTGCACCCCTAATATTTCTGCTATGTATCTTCTCTCCTGCCTCTCTGGGAAGGCACTGCAGGATTCTGAGATTTCTCTAGAACACTGCCCTGTCCTGCCCCTATTCCACTAACCACTCTCTTAATTTTTTATTCAGATTTTTATTTTTAAAAATAATGTATTACCCATTTCAAAATTTTTTACTGTGTCTAAATTTTTTATTACATCTTGGAATTTGAAGGTGAAATCAATTAGTGTTGCTTGAAACTCCTAAGAAGCCATATAGGCTAGCTACTGCTTTTCAACCATATTACCACCACCTTTCCCGGGACCTTCACAAAAAGCTATATGTACTGAGTGTTAGCTAATAAAATTTATCTTTAAAAATATATCACAGACATACTGTACCTGCTAAATGGGTTATCTGATATAGGAGATTAGCACACAGAATTGATATAATTCCAACTGACTACAAAGGATCCTGTCACTACACTTAATTCTTACAAACTTCTCAGGGGAAAATAGGAGACATTCACTGGATCTTTCTGAGCACTGAGAATAACTTGAGGATCCCCGAGACTAGCTTTATGGATCTCTGGAATAGAAGACAGCTCATTACTGAGATGTCCCAGGCTTCTCACTCCCAAAGGAACCAAAGATATAGCTCTAACAATGAAGGACTTCCATAGTTGCAAGTTGGACAAATGATGCTTTATTCTGTTACTAAAGAATTTGTGACTGAGGTATTAAGAGACTCTTAGGGTTAAGACTGGATTATAGTATGTGGAGTAGCTAGAATCCAATTAGAGCAAGTTGAAGGACTATCTATTTGCATATTTTTAACATTTTAAAATAGAACTTAAATATGACTATCATGTGGTTAGAAAGTCAGAAGAAATGACTGTTGAATACTGATGGAAATCAATATTTTTGTAGTTTCTCTTATGAAATAGCATAATTATTCTAAAGCCTGTGCTCTATCTAAGGCCTGAGACCATGTCCTGCTAAGAGTTACTATACTCACTCTGCTGAAGTTTGGTGTGCAATAGAATACTGTGGCAGCCTCATTAAGCCCATGAATCTCCCAATGCCACTGTGATTTTGTTGTCACAGGCATAATTGAGTAAAAAAAAAAAAAACTTTTAGAAGTCAGTGAAAATAAGGATTTCATTTCCCCCATTTAAATATCTGGATTCCCTAAATTTTGTTTTAGATTAAGAACCCCTGCAAGTCTAATCTATTTTTTATGCGATATTGAGATATAATGAAGATTAGGTATAGATTAAGTTGCATATAGAAAGATAATGCTGAAGATTTTTTTCAGCTATTAACTTCACCCTATGATTGCATAACTAGAGACCCAAAGAAACAGGTCTTTAACATTTACTCTGACTTGACTCTTCTGAATCCTACTCTGTATTCTGATGTGTTCTGGATCTATCTGACTTGAATTCTTTTACTCTTTCTACAGTTAATATATGACCACTGTCCCTCAGACCTGGTACTTTACAGTGATTTCTTTGTTTAAAGAGATCCCTTCCCTTTGTGATCTCAGTTTTCCTCTGACTTCCCTGTATGTTAACATTTGGTCTTTCTCCTGGCCACCTACATGGCTCTACCTCCCATTAATGGCCCACCACCAACCCCACAGAGAAATTTGGATATGGGAAGAGAAGCAGTTTCTTGTGTTAATTAGGGGAACTAGAAGCTTAATGAAAATTTGACACAGTACTTTGCCTTTTGCTATGACTCATTTTTTGGCAGACAGATTTAAGTAGTGAATAATTTTTAACTATAACATGAGCTGATGGAATTTACAATACCATGTTTGTTTATATTTTGAAATGCAATAGACATGTCCTAATGCAGTTCAGGTCATCATCCCTATTTAAATTTCTCCTAAGGCAATCATTCTAATAACTAGAATACAACAATTAGCCAAAGTCTAGCACTGTGAAGTGATCTGGCTCCATGTAGCCTTTAGTTGGCAGCTAATACACAAGTCAGTTTACTTAAGAGAATGCAGACTCCTCACCTTCCTTGATGAATCAGATTTACTTCCTTAAACATATTCTATATGTCTCTTTAAGTGTTCAAAATTTTATTTAGGATGACATACCTATTAGTTGATTACATTGGATGTATAACTAACCTGGTTTAGATGATAGAACCTCTATAATCAGGAGCAGTTTGCAACATACTTTGTAATTGGATAGCAGTCATCTGTGTTATTCAGTTGCACTGAGACCAAACTACTGATGAGAAATGTCCTATTATACTACCGTCTGATCTCTCCAAATTTGCATGAGAAGAATAAAGAAAAAGCATGTAGAGGAGGAGGACATGGTAGACCTGAAAACTGTATCATAGGAACGATGGTTGAGGGAATTGGGTTGTTTATCATGGAACATGATAGTAATATTTAAGAATTACTGTGTTGGCCCTGGCCAGGTATCTCAGTTGCTTAGAGCATGGCCCCTACATACCAAGATGCAGGTTGTATTCCCGGTCAGGGTACATACCAGCATCAACCAGTAAATGCATAAATAAGTGGAACAACAAATTAATGTTTCTTTCTATTTCTCTCTCTCTCTAAAATCAATAAATATAAATAAAGAATGAGAATAACTGTCTTGAGTAAGTGAGCTTCAGTCTTGAAGAAATCATTGCAGAGATTTAAATGAGAATGATTACCTGAATTGCATTAGGGCTCTTTACTGTATTCAAAATTAAAAGCTACCTTGGTACTGTAAATTGCATCAACCCATGATATAATTAAACTTATTCACTGCTTACCTCTATCTTGAGTAAAGGGAAGAACAGAACCAGAACAATTGAGTAAAACTTAAGATAGGCATATTTGCCTGACCAAGCAGTGGCACAATGGATAGAGCACTGGCCTGGGATTCTGAAGACCCAGGCTCAAAACCCCGAGGTAACTGACCTGAGTGTGGCCTCACAGACATGATCCCATGGTTGCTGGCTTGAGCCCAAGATCACTGGCTTGAGCAATGGGTCACTGGCTCAGTTAGAGGCCGCTGTCAAGACATGTATGAGGAAGCAATCAATGAACAACTAAGATATCATAACTATAAGTTGATGTTTCTCATTTCTCTCCCTTTCTGTCTGTCTGTTCCTGTCTGCACCCTCCCCACTTAAAAAAAAAAAGATAGGCATATTTAGCTTAATATAAGAAATATACTTCTATTAATTAGATCTTAAAATAAATAAGCAAGCAATATTCCCAACTCTCTAATTTATGACTGTGATTTGAAAGGGGGTCAAGGGATGAAAACATCATTCTTCACAATGTTTCTTAATGATGTACATTGACATTCTAGTTCATTATTCATATTTATGGTATTTGTGTCTATTCTATTAACACTTTGCTGTGACTGTTATTAACATAGAATAGTATTTTATTTCTGAATGTTTAGTAACAAAATGACAAATTAGATGTTTATGTTATTTGTATCCAGGGTAAAAGAGTCTCCTCAAACCCCTAGCTCATTGGCTCAAGAATTTATAATTATTTTTTACTTCACAAGACAATCTGGATATCTCATAGAAACTCTGAATGCTATTACCATAAAATGTTATGCTTTCACCAGCACAAAGGTTTTGCCTACAGTTCTAGGAATGTGTGCAAGCTCTGAAACTCAGATGTGGGACCTTAGTTAAGAGCTTCAACATTAGAGATGTTTTGTCTGTTTTATTTCAATGAGGAAGAATGGGCCTCAAGAAGAAACAATAATGCCGCTTGAGTTTTCTGGTTTCTCATTTTCTCCTGGCAGTTTATTCTGCTCTACAATGTGGCGGGGACTTCGGGTGGTGATCTAGACCCCTGGTCGGCAAACTACGGTTCGCGAGACACATGCGGTTCTTTGGACCCTTGAGTGCGGCTCTTTGGCCAGCTTAAGAGTACCCTAATTAAGTTAATAACAATGTACCTACCTATATAGTTAAAGTTTTAAAAATTTGGCTCTCAAAAGAAATTTTAATCATTGTACTGTTGATATTTGGCTCTATTGACTAATGAGTTTGCCGATAACTGATTCCTGTGCTGCTTTGCAGCAGTATTTAGCAGAATACTGTATTGGCAAACTCCCAAAGAAGATTCTATAATTTAATGTGCTTCATTAATCCTACATTGTTTTATTTTTGCTTTGTTTTCTTCTTAGCTAAGAAATCTTTTATGTTGTCTTGGAAAAGCATAACTGTCTTAGTTTGCATTCCTTTGAGAGAAGACCACTAGACCAGGTATAAGTAGTTTTGTTGGGAAATAAATACTACTAAAGGAGAGGGGATGATACAGTGGAAAAAATGAAGTGAAAAGAGAGTTTGTGGTTAAGCCAGCAAACCTGTGATCTACTAGAGCTAACCACCCACCCAAGACCACTTTCATACCTTTGTAGAACACATTTCAGAATTCTTCTACCCGAGTAATGATGAGGCTGAGATATGTATTTAGAAACCAACTTCTATCAGTCATTCTTTAAGGGCTGCTCTAGGTGGGTAGCATTTTTTTTCTTGATGAATCTGATTAAAAGTTTGTTAATCTTATTGATATTTACAAATAACTATTTCTTGGTTTCATTGATATTTTGTATTAATTTATTAAATTCTATTTTGCTTGTTTTTGCTTAGTCTTTATTTTTTTCTTTTACTCACTTTGGGCTTTGTTGTTCTTGTTTTAAAATTTTTATTTAAAAAAATGCATTTAAAGGGGTGACATTTCTCAATAGGAGTACATAGGTTTCAGGTAAACATTGCTATAACATTTGAACTGTTGCTTATGTTGTGTACCCATCACCCAAAGTCAAAACATTTTTCATTACTGTTTATTTGTTTTTCTTTACTCCCTTTCCCTACTCCCTCTCACATAACCCTCGCCCTGGGAACCACTTCACTTTTATCTATGCCCGTTAGTCTCAGTTTTATATCCCACCTATGTGTTAAGTCATATAGTTCTTAGCTTTTTCTGATTTATTTCTTTCAATCAGTGTAACATTCTCAAGGTCCATCCATGTTGTCATAAATGTCACTATGTCATGATTTCTTATGATGGAGTAGTATTCCATTGTATATATGCAACACATCTTCTTTATCCAGTCCTCTATCAAAGAACCCTTTGAATGTGAGGGTGATATGGCTGCAACATCTGTCACTGCATTGATCTCCGAGGTCAATTTGGCTGATCTGGCTAGCTAGGAGGGTGTTTTCTTCTTCCTTCACCACTCCATGTGCTTCCCTCCAGAAGCTGCATGCTCAGTTGAAAGGGACCACCTTCCCCAATAGAGGAGAGGACCATTCTTTGGTCAAGGGTATATGAATAGCTGTGCTCCCTTGCTAGAAACTCCAAACAAGTTCTCAAAGTGTTGATATTTTAAAAATTGATTTAAATGTGAATTTAGATTGTATATTTGACATTTTTCTTGGTTCTTGAAGTTGGTTTATAATACTGTAAATTTCCATCTTAGGACTCTTCTCTGTCCCATAGATTTTGGGTTATTGTGTTCTCACTTTCATTTGTCTCAAGGTATCCTTTGATTTCTCCCTTAATCTCACTTGTTTGCTGTTTTAGCATGTGGTTTATCCTGGAAAATGTTCCATGTACACTTAAAAATAATGTGTATTCTATTGTTTAGGGGTGAAATGTTCTAAAAATATTAATTCAATCCATCTGGTCTAGTGTGTCAAGGCTGCTGTTTCCTTGTTGAATTTGTCTGGAAGATCTATTAATGGGGTGTAAAATTCCCTACTATGATTGTATTACTGTCACTCTCTCTATGTCCATCAAGGTTTGTTTATATATTCATGTGCTTCTGTGTTCAGTGCATAAATGTTTACAAGTGTTATATTCTCTTGTTGAATTGATCACTTTATCATTATGTGATATCTTTCTTTGTTTCTGTGTGTGTGTGTGTGTGTGTGTGTGTGACAAAAACAGAGAGAGAGAGAGAGACAGAGAGAGGGACAGATAGGGATAGACAAGCAGGAAAAGAAATAGATAAGAAGCATCAATTCTTTGTTGTGGCACCTTAGTTGTTTATTGATTACTTTCTCATATGTGCCTTGACGAGGGGACTGCAGCAGAGTGACTGACCACTTGCTCAAGCCAGCAACTTTGGGTTTGAGCCAGTGACCTTGGGCTTCAAGCCAGTAACATTTAAGCTCAAGTCATTAACTTACCCTATGTCTGGATTGGAGTGTTTAATTCATTTACATTTAAATGCAGGGTGAGAGAGAGAGACAGACAGACAGATAAGGAGAGAGAGATGAGAAGCATCAATTCTTTGTTGCAGCTCCTTAGTTGTTCATTGATTGCTTTCTCATATATGCCTTGATGGGGGGAACTACAGCAGACCAAGTGTCCCCTTGCTCAATCCAGCAACCTTTGGGCTCAAGCCAGTGACCATGTTGTCATGTCTATGATCCCACGCTCAAGCTAGCAACCCTGCACTGAAGCTGGTGAGCCGGCCCTCAAGCCAGATGAGCCCACAATCAAGCCTGTGACCTCAGGGTTTCAAACTTGGGTCCTCAGCATTACAGGCCAATTCTTTATTCACTGCACCGCTACCTGGTCAGGCTAAAGTGATTATTGACTGGTACGTATTTATTGCCATTTTATTTTTTATATTTACATTTCTGTTTTTTTTTTCTTCAAGAAGTTTCTTTACTATTTCTTGTACTCAGAGGTGGATTAAGGTTGGTTGAGGCCCGGGGCACAGAAGAAAATATTGGACCCCTTAAAAAAAAAAGACAGGGAAAATAAGAATACACGTTAACCATATTTTTAAATAAATAAAAAAATATTATGTACTATTAATGTTAAAATTGTACATATGAAGCCAAACTGGGTATCATTAGAAAAAAGTATAAAGTTGGGTTTCTGTGGGGTTCTTCAGAAGTTGGGACCCCAAGTGTGTGCCCAGTGAGCCTGCCATTAAATCTGCCTCTGTTTGTACTACTGGTTGTGCGGTAATGAACTCTTCTAATGTTTTCTTATCTGGGAAGCTCTTTGTTTTTCTCCAATTTTAAATGATAGCCTGAATGGATAGAAGAGTCTTGGTTGTAGGTCTTTGCTTTTCATCACTTTAAATATTTTGTGCTAATCTCTTCCTACCCCAAATGTTTCTGTTGAGAAATCAGCTGAAAGTCTATGGGAGCTCCCTTGTAGGTAGGTAACTCTCTTTCTCTTGCTGCTCTTAAGAGGCTGTCTTTGTCTTTAAGTTTTGTCATTTGAATTATGCTATGTCTTGGTGTAGACCTCATTGGGTTTCTCTTGATTGGGACTCTCTGAGTTTTCCTGATAGGTGTATCTTTTTCCTTCACCAGATTAAGGAAGTTTTACACCATTATTTATTTAAATAAGGAGGGGGGAAGAGGACAAGGTGGTGTAATCTAGGGATGGGGAAGGGGGAGAAGAGGTTGGGGAACAGGACATGAAACTGGGCAGAAGGAGGATGGATGGGACCTTCCAGCTGGATGTGTCCGCCCAGGTACATTAATCTCCTCCACTCCCAGCCCCTTCTCCTTTTCCCTCCCTTCCTCCCCCAACTCTCAGCACCTCTGCTTTCCCAAACAAGGCTCACAGTGAACAAGGCAAACTTGGATGTAGGGAACTTCCCCAACACCTTAAAATATTGTTGCTTATATTAGATTGAGAATCTATCTCCACTTCTGGGGACTTGACCTAAATAAATATTTATAGACACAAATGCTCCTGTCAGCATGATGATGGGAACAAAAAATTGGAAATGGCTCATGTTCTATATCAGGGGTTTCAGAAACTCTGACATGGGGACACAGAATGCCAAGAAGGAAGAAGACTGACTAGCAGTGCCCACCCCTAGGGAAATGAGGCTTTGAAAGGGCACATGCCCAGGAATCCTCCTTACCCAACACCCACAAGTGCACATGACAACATACACAGGAACCCACACATGCACACATGAGTGTGGGAACACAGTGTGTGCATGCCAACATAATGTACACACACAGAGAAAGGATGGAATGGTGAATACCCCATTCAGGGCTCTCCTCATTGGAAAGACTTTGTTCTTTACTTGAGTCTGAGTTGCTTTAGACTTTATTATTGTACTTAAATAAACCTGGTTTTTTTGTCCTAAATCCTTTAAAAATAAAAACTAAATATTGTACTTTACTTCATAGATGAGTGATCAATGGATAACACTGAACATGACTTTAATATTTTTAGAACTACCAAAGTCATACATATATTTTTAAAAATTTAGACATCATCTCAAAGAGAAGATAAGAGATTTGCAAGTTCTATCTCAGAGGGATCATCATATATAGCTTGGTGGGTATCTCTTAAGCTCTGTCTTATTATTATTATTATTGGTCTCTGTCACATGCAGGCTCATTTTTATTTATGCTTGTCTGTCCGTTGAAATCACATGTGTATGTTCTAACCAGTGGGATACTGGATGCAGACCATTGGTCCAAGTGTCCCACATGAGAGGACTCCTGAAGTCTTTGTCAGCAAGTAGAGACCCTGCACCCACTTTAGCAGCTGCTCAGCTTCCCTCACCCATGGGGACCAGGATTGCTGGACCCCATTCTCTCTCTGTGGACATTAGCGTTTTTCCAAACATCCAGCTATTTTATTAGTGCTCTGGTAGTCTTAAAATACACCTTTGAAAAATTGGGTAAACATTTCTGTGGGATCACCTTCTAAAACGAGCACTGCCAGGTGAAGGTGATCACCTGTGGGGCTTTGATGAGTCCTGCACGCTGTTCTCCCAGAGGAGGGGCCTTTCTCCCTTCTTTCCAGGAAGCTTCTGAGGCCTATATTTCCTCACTTCATCCCCAGGACTGGTCGCCACTAGACCAGAAGCCTGCCAGTGTCACTGATGGTGACAATGCTCCCTCCCCAGTGTTTACAGTGCGTGTGTTCCAATTGGGGAGGTCGGGCATCGCTGACATGTGCTGCTGGCATGTACACTGCCTCTCATTGAATGTCAGGAGAAATGGGGTGAGGGCTTTTGGTGCAGGGTCTCTTTCTGGGGTGAGGGAACATTCTGCAACTAGACAGTGGCCATGCTCGCCCAGCATCGTGAATGTACTTCATGCTCAGGAATGGCACGATTTAAAATATAAACAATAACTTTTATTTATTACTTAAAATAAATCATGCCATGGAAAAACAAAGGATAAAAAGAGGAAAAAAAAGAAAAAAGAAAATAAAAAATATTCCAAATGACAAAAAAAAAAAAATTAAAACTGAATCACAGCATGGAGAAAAGAAAAACATAACAATAAAAGAAAATTTTAAAAAAGGTCAAAGAGGAGAAGTAAAGCATTCTGTTGGGAAGAGTGCATGCTCAACAGGGGGCTCTAGAACCGGCCCCATGAAAACTTCCAGAGGCAGCTTCTCCTCTGTGGCAAGGACCAGGGCCGGTTCCAGGGATGCTTCCTCAGGCAGGAGTGGTGGGGCCTCGGGCAGCTCAGGAGATGCTGCACAGGCTGGCCGGCTCCAGAGCTGCAGCTGCAGCGGCTGCTGGAGGGGGCATGGCTATTGAATATTGACACCCTCCAGGTCTGCGGTGGCCCCCTGGTCCGGCTGTTGAATATTGACACCCTCCAGGTCTGCGGTGGCCCCCTGGTCCGGCTGTTGAATATTGACACCCTCCAGGTCTGCGGTGGCCCCCTGGTCCGCCCCTGTGTCTGGCTCCTCAGGTGTTGAAACAGAAGTCAGCTCAGCCTCCTGGGCTGGTGTTGGAACTGCAATAGGAGAAAGATCATCCACACGCCTGCATTGCCATGTGTTCCCCAGAGACGACAGATCACAGCCAGAGCCTTCCACAGAAGGTGCAGCCCAGGACCCACCATAGGATGTCCTCCCTGCCTGCAGTCAGCAGATGGGTGGTCTGAGGTAGGTCATTGCTTCTGGTCATTCCCTGGGGCTGCTCCCTGTGTGTCTGACACTGATTCCTCTTGCATGCACCTGCACTCCTCCATCCCATTCTCACCTTCCAAACTTTCTCACTTTTCTGTTCTGCCTCTTTGGGCTCCATGTCCTTCAGCTCAGTTCATTTAGCATGGGCCAGAGCTCCAGGTTTGAGGCACAATCATGAACTCCCCATAGAGCCCATGCGGGTTTGAGGAAGGAGTCCTCCAGCCATCCACGGGCCCTGGTTCCCCAGACACCCAGGTGGCTATGCTCACTTCAGGCCTGTAGCGGTGTGGTGTACCTGTCCCTCACTGGTGGAGAAGTGGTGCGGGGGTCTCCTTCGGCCAGCTGGTGCTCCTCAATATCCTTGGTTGAGTTCGCAATGAGAGTGAATAGCAGCCGGTTGGGAGGCCTTAAGCACTGCCTACCTCTAGTCATCCCTGCTTCTGCCCACTGGACCTTCTGCTCCTGGATCAGGCCCAGTTCTAAGTCTGCTCAGACCTCTACCCACGGGGCATGAGTTTCACCTCCAGAGTTCGGGATAAAACTCAGGCAGAGGGAACTGCACACACTCTATGTCCACCCAGCCAACCTTTACATGGGGTGTGAACATGATTGCCACACAAGGCTTCTGATGATCAGCCTGTCCCTGCTCTGGCAGGTCCTCCCCAGGTGAACTTTGCCCTTCACACACACACACACACACACACACACACACACACACATGCACACACGCACACACACACACACAAACATATACTCTGGGAGGAGACATAGGGCTTCTTTGGCAGGATCAGGATCAGAGTGGTGGCCTGGGTTGAACAGGACTGACTGCCCTGGGATTCTGTATGTTACCTCTGGGTCCCGCTGTGCAAAGGCCCAGTGGCAGCCCCTCCAGATCGTACTATCACTGCTGCCTTTTCTGTGGCCACAGCCTCAGGACAGGGGCAGACAGCAAGAGAACATCTTGTCTCTACCAAGGCCTCTAGCCAAGTGAGCTGGGAAGGGGCTGTTTTAGAATGTGGCTGTCTAGTTACCAGGGTTTCAACTTCTGTGGTCTCTATCATCAGGAGTGAGGCCACTGCTCTGTGTAGGGAGTTCACTGCTCTTGTAAAGAAGTGAAGTCACTACTCTTGTCTGAGGAAATGCTTGGGGTAGGGGACCCAAGCTGTGACCTCCTCATAACTTTTGCTATGTTGTGTTTCTATTTTTATTCATAGAAAAGTATTTTCTGATTTTATTTTTTATTTAGTTCTTGATTCATTAGTTATTTTTGTGTGTTTAATTTCCACATATTTGTTAGTTTTCCAAATATTTTCCTACTATTGGTTTTTAATTTCATTTTAATTTTAGTATATTGGGTAGTGTTGTCTAGAGGTCTGTTAGCTTTAGTTGACCTACACTGTTATTCAAGTCTTCTTTTCCCTTATTGCTCTTTCGTAGTTCTATTAGTGAAAGTGGAAGCCATCATTTACTAAGTTTATTTTCTTAAAATAGTCCCAGGTCTATTATAACCATATTGAGTTGTTATCATAAAATTTACTTGTAGTTTCTCAGGGGGTAAAACAATATTAATTAATTCAAAAGTAACTTTTGAAAAAGTATTTTGATCTTCAAAATGGAATGCTAATTTCTACATAACTTGCTTTAAATGAACAATGTTTGGATTATACCCAATAATACATACATCTAATAAAACCATTGGTAATTACATATACTGCTGTACCAGTGGTTTTTAACTGGAAATTGGGCAGTGTTTTTGATTATCACAACTTGGGAGGTGCTACTGGCATCTAGTGGGTGGAGGCCAGGGTTGCTACTAAATATATAAGAAACAGGAAAGTTACATTTTAAGTGTAACGTTACCTGGTCCAAAATGTCAATATTGCCACTGTTAAGAAACATTGGGCTCTGTGTGGGTGATCCAGCTATTGCAGAATAAAGGCTAAGAGAAGATATAAATGATGTTTATAAAATCATGGAGAGTGTGGGTAAAAGAATATTAAACTTAGTCACAAATCATGAATGTCTTAAAGACAGATATATTTATTAGACATCAAAAAGAATAAGTTGAAAATGTATATACTGAATGGGTTTTAAATTATACATAGAATCATAATTAAATAACTTGTAAGTGCGAAATAAAAATCTCAAGTTCTGTATTTGTCCTACAATTCCTGGTACAATAATCGTAAAGAAATTGAGAGAAAGAAAAAGAAGGCATGAATTTAGATCTTTGTATTAGAAACAAGTATAAAATAGTAAGTAAAAATTAAAAAAATGATTATCAAGTATATTTTAAAAATATTTAAGACCTATTTGTCTAGAAAGAGGAAGAATTTTCTGCTCAAATCAGGGGTTTTGTTACAAAGAGAAAGATGGATGTTTTGGCAATCTAAAAGTAGAGCTTTCCTGGTTCAAATGAACAGACATCTAAAGAAAACACAATGGAGAAGATATTTTTAAAAAAAGAACTTCTGCCATGCCATCCTACCAATCATACTTCCTAAAAACAACCACTATTAACATTTTATATTTCTAGGGAAATAAAAGATCTAGTTTTAAAAACCAGGAAATTTATTGAAACTAAAGGTACCATGAAAATAGGCTTATGTTTGTCCAGGGAAAGATATTTCCATTCTGTTTAGTAAGGAAAGTCTGGAATGATTTAGAGGAAAGCTTTGACTTTTTAATATGCTACCTTGAAAAGCAGCATTTCTCCACCTCAATATTTTATCAGTTAGTTATTCTGGTATCTTTGAGTTTGCAATGTGTATCCTAAAATCTAATTCACTCTTACCCCTATCCTGAGAGGACATAAACACAACCACAGGAAAATGGCAATTTCAATTTTTAAGCCATATCTCTGGTATAGGCATTTCAGTCAAACTTCAAACTTAGATAAGTCTTTCAGGAGCTTTAATTTTTTTCAAAAGCTCCTTAGAAAATCTTTCAGGCAAAGGAGACTTAGAGTCACACATTCCAAAGCTGAGCAGTCAAGGAGAGTGCAGATAATAAGAATTTAGCGAACCATTAGCATGCAGCTGTTTCATTATGTAGAGAATACTTTTTCTGTACAAGTGGACCTCATTCTTTCTGGGCTGCATTTTACTGCAGAACATCTCAGGAACAGGCACCACTGGCGAATACAATGCACCATCCTGGAACTTTTCAGCTAGCTCACCCTCAGTCTTGTATGTGATAAAGAATCCCATGAATTTCATGGGATTCTTTTTTTTATGATAGGCCACTAATCACTCTTGATCCTATGATAAATTTAAATACTAACTAATCCACTTTGAATAGGGATTAAGCTTCAATGTAGGAGGAAAAGATTCATTAGAATTCATTACATCAATTTGTAATTTGAATGATGTGTCTTTTTAAGAAGGTATTGCAGTTTCTAGTGATTGTGAGCTGGGAGCCTACATATACTCATTATTAATTAATGGAAAGAATGACAAAAACTATAATAATTGAGAGAATGATTGTAAGCTACTCTCTTCTGTTAGCTTTTTGAAATATTGTGCAGGTATTATTTTTCAGAAAAATACCAAGATGGAATAATTACCATGGTAGAAGTAAGAATATAACAAACTCAAATTTCTTATGTTACGGATAGTTTGATGTGCATGAAAATAGAATATATGTTACAGAATGCCTTATGTTGATGTATCTCTATTCTTGTTGGATTCATTGTTGTCAAATTATTTTACAAACTTGAGATGGAGATCTAATCATTAATCATTGTCTTATATTTGTCATATTTTGAATGAAAATACCAAACATTATTGAGCTAGAGTTGAATAAAGCTTCTGAACCTGAGTAATATTTTATTTCAAATAATTGCCATTACACTATATTTATTTAAATTTTGATCTTAGGCCTGACCAGGCAGTGATGCAGTAGATAGAGCGTCGGACTGGGATGCAGAGGACCAAGGTTCGAGACCCTGAGGTTGCCAGCTTGAGTGCGGGCTCATCTGGTTTGAGCAAAGCTCACCAGCTTGGACCCAAGGTCGCTGACTCGAGCAAGGGGTTACTCAATCTGCTGTAGCCCCACGGTCAAGGCACATATGAGAAAGCAATCAATGAACAACTAAGGTGTTGCAACTAAAAACTAATGATTGATGCTTCTCATCTCTCTCTGTTCCTGTCTGTCTATCCCTCTCTCTGACTTTCTCTCTGTCTCTGTAAAAAAAATATAAATAAATAAATAAATAAATAAATAAAATTTGATCTTAGGATATTTAAACCATGAAACAGAAATGAATTAGACATTTCTCTTTCTCTTCCACTTAAAAAAATAAAGACTTTGAAAGTAGTCAAGTCATTTCAGAACTAAATAAGGAACATGAAATATTCTGGAACTTCAGTGCCTATGAAAATATTTCGCTCAATTTGAAAAATTAAATAATAGTCTTCAATATAATGTATTATCTTACATTTAATTCCATACCTATATATCATTAAACTTGATGAATTTTATGACTTCTTAAAAGTGACTTTTGTTATCAAGATTGACAGTGAAATAATTGAGAATGTACAGCATTTGATGTATGTTAGACACTGTGCTAGTGCACTATACAATTAACTCAGTCCTCACAAACGTCTTAAAATACAGTCATATCAGAAAACTCATTTTATAGGTTAGGGATATGAGATTCAGAGAGGTTAAACAACTTGTCTAAAGTCACACAGGAAGTTAATAGTGGAACTTGGGTTCAAACCCAGATAACGTGGCAGTAGAATCCATACTTCTATTTAGTCTACAAATTTGCCTTGTTTGTGTTCTGATCTCAGTGATGGTGTCCTCCCAATGATCCATTTCATATACATATGGGCATGTTCTGTTTACTTCCTTTACAAAATAATCTCCCAACCCCCCATTTTTTAGGTCATGACTGATTTTTTTTAAACTTATGTCTCTTTTTTTTTTTTTACAGAGACAGTGAGAGTCAGAGAGAGGGGTAGTTAGGGACAGACAGACAGGAACGGAGAGAGATGAGAAGCATCAATCATCGGTTTTTCATTGTGACACCTTAGTTGTTCATAGATTGCTTTCTCATATGTGCCTTAACCATGGGGCTACAGCAGACCGAGTAACCCTTTGTTCAACCAGATGGGCCCGCCCTCAAGTTGGTGACATCAGGGTCTCAAACCTGGGTCCTCCACATCCCAGTCTGACACTGTATCCACTGCGCCACTGTCTGGTCAGGCTAATATTATGTCTTGAAATGAGCTCAACCAATTCTCATAATCCTAAAGCTGGTACCAATGAAAAATTGCCTTAATTCTCGGCAAGTCTCATAAAATTCATTTGAATCTTTATTTTGCCATCTTATTCTCCACTTTCTTTTTCTACCAGTTAAATCCTGATCTCTTAGCATGAGGTGAACATCATTTTTGTGTCATGGTCTTGGTGACAGATTTTATTTTCTCTGATTTGATCCCCACCACAGTTTCTCCACAGACCACAGCTTGCATACTCATCCCTTCATTTTTTTTGTTTCTGGTCTTATATATCTTTTTATATTCATATATTCTTTAGTTCATATAATACATATGTTAATCAGGATTAGATAGATTATGCTATGGTAATGGTATACTTTGATATTTCAGTGCCCAATGAAGACCCTCCTCCCTCTTTCAGCCCTGCTATTGGGAGCAGGTGCTCTCCAAGGTTTCCATGATAGGAGAAGGTCCCCATGGTAGAAGAAGACAAGGATGATGGAAAAATGCTCACTTGTAACTGCCTTAGCCCTCAAATCACACATATGGTCAAAAGTAGTCTACAAACCCAACCTAACTACAAAAGAGCCTGGTAACATGGGGAAGCACATGGAATATCTGGTGAGTTTTAATAATCTTTCCCATGACATCGCAAGATCTCAAGGTTTTTTATTTTATTTTATTTTTGTATTTTTCTAAAGTTGGAAATGGGAAGGCAGTCAGACAGACTCCCGCATGTGCCCGACCGGGATCCACCCAGCATGCCCACCAGGGGGTGATGCTCTGCCCATCTGAGGCGTTGCTCTGTTGCGACCAGAGCCATTCTAGCGCTTGAGGCAGAGGCCATGGAACCATCCTCAGCACCTGGGCCAACTTTTTGCCCCAATGGAGCCTTGGCTGTGGGAGGGGAAGAGAGAGACAGAGAGGAAGGAGAGGGGAGGGGTAGAGAAGCAGATGGGTGCTTCTCTTGTGTGGCCTGGCCGGGAATTGAACCCAGGACTCCTGCACATCAGGCCGACGCTCTACCACTGAGGGCCGACCACAAGCCAGAAGCGACCTCAAGATTTTTTGATGTATAAATTATAAAACTGTCTTTAAATTTTATCCTGAGAATAAGTTTATGACCTGCTTAAACTGTTTTCTTTTTTTATAATTATTCTTATACAGTGTAGAATACTCTATATCATCAATAGCCTAGGTGTCCCTAAACTATGGCCCACGGGCTGCATGCGGCCCCCTGAGGCCATTTATTCGTCCCCCCACCACACTTCTGGAAGGGGCATCTCTTTCATTGGTGGTCAGTGAGAGGAGCACTGTATGTGGGAGCCCTCCAATGGTCTGAGGGACAGTGAACTGGCCCCCTGTGTAAAATGTTTGGGGACCCCTGGTAATATCAATATTATGATGATAATTTTCTATACTAGTAATGAACATTAGAGGACTCCAAGTCAGGTCATAAGGTGCCATATGCTTTTACGTCCATGAGGATATAAATTAAAAAAAAAAGAGAAAAAATTTGCCAGTATGTTGTGTATCTTCTTTCAACTTCTTTTACCTGATCCTCCATAAATTTTATATACGATACAATGGGGTAAATGTATCAATCAGGCTAATTCCCATGGTCCTAGCCATGGACTCAGTGGATAGAGTGTTGGCCATATGGACATCCTGGGTTTGATCCCCAGTCAGGGCACACAGGAGAAATGACCACCTCCTTCTCTCCCCCAACCTCTCCCCCTCTCTCTCCTTTCTCTCCCTCTTCTCCTCTTGCAACTAGTGGCTCAAGTGGTTCAAGTGTGACCCTGGGCACTGAGGATAGTTATTTGGTCCCAGTATTAGTCTCAGGCACTTAAAATAGCTCAGTTGATTTGAGCATTGGCCCAAGACAGGGGTTGCTGAGTGGATCCTGGTCAGGGTACATGCGGGAGTCTGTCTCACTATCTCCCTCTTTCAATTAAAAAAAAAAGATAATTCCCATAAGAGTATATTACAAGTTAAAACAACAAAGCTATATTTTTTTGATATATTTTTTTTGAGGGGGAAGTTCTCTGGTTTATAGGTTTCTAAGATGGACAAACTGTAACTGATTGTTCAGGCCTACAAAATTGTTTTCCAAAGAAGAATGGAAGTTACACTTCAGAAGCTCTTTGTAAATAGGTAGAATTGTTAATATGCATATATGCTTGCATCCTCAAAAACTAATGAGGGTGTATATTCATATAAAAATTTTGAGGTTATTTCTCTTGAGAAGATAAATGATATCCTTGTGGAAATTGTTTGACCTATTTTTTTTACTCTGGTAAAAGGTTCTTATGGAATGGATCTCCGACTTGAAAGAAACCTCTTTCACGTTATTTAATTTTCTGTGAATATCTAAAATCTTCACTTTCATTTGAAGTTTTAAAGTTTATATCGACCACTGCTTGATCATGCTATATTCTTCAGCTGCTGGGTTAAGTGATACCACTAGCCAAAAGTATAATTTCTATTCCTGTCACAACATCAAGTGATATAGTAATAATAAAAAATGTCTAGAAAGGAAAGTATCAATTTTGTTGGCACTTAATTTAAAAAGAAATAATTGAATTAATCAATTAATTGTCTATATTTCTTCAAATTATATAAATTGTTGGAGAGCAATTTTAATGAATTGATATTTGTAAAACACATAGAAGAGTGATTAATTCACAGTAATTAAAATACAATAATAAAAATAAGCTTTGGACTTTTTAATTTTTCTTTAATGCTTTTCTTTAAAAAAAACTTTTTAAGATTATTTGATAGTGCCTGACCTGTGGTGGCACAGTGGGATAAAGCATCGACCTGGAAATGCTGAGGTCGCCGGTTCGAAACCCTGGGCTTGCCTGGTCAAGGCACATATGGGAGTTGATGCTTCCAGCTCCTCCCCCCCTTCTCTCTCTCTGTCTCTCCTCTCTCTCTCTCCCTCTCCTCTCTAAAAAAAAAAAAAACCAAAAAAAAAAAAAAAGATTATTTGATAGTGACCTTATCCATGTTGGTCATTAGATTTGGTTTTAGCTATATTGATGGATTTTATAACTCATTTATGGAACATAGGTTTTACATATAACTGATTTATTATGGTAATTATATATCTTGTTTAATTTTTTTAAAAAATTAGAAAAAATATAACTTTTATGACATTTTTCCCATCATTCATAGACAAAACCTAAGCTATTAATGCTTTTTAAGAATTTACATGAAAACATTATTGTCAGATTGAAGAGGGTAGAATATCACTACTAATTATGCAAATGAGTTTAGCAGGGGACAATTTTCTTAAAGTCAGTCATTCCACAGATTCACACTGACCTTCCTGTCAGAGTTTCAAAGGCTGAATACAAATACCTTCACTGCCCTGACATTAGCCTCAGTTAAATTCTCTTTTTCAGACCATGCAGAGTGGAAGTCTTGGGTCTCCACCAAATCTTTGTTTATATATTTAAGCAGATCTTCTTCCTTTCTTTTGAAAAAAAATTGGCCTTGCCTTTTGATATTCATGTTACCCTTCCCTATACAGAGGGTGGTGATCTTTCTAGTTGGAAGTTAGAGAGGATCATTATTTGTATAGAATAAGCCAGATGAACCACTAAATTATCAGGCATAAAATAGCTCCTTCATTAACTACAATATGTAGGTAATTCTCCTATTACCAGAAGAAAAATCTTTTTGACTGTGATTTAGAAATTTCTGGATACTTCACTATCTGAAAGACACAATCTATGAAACACTACCAATATAAAGATCAGAGTTTGCAAATTGATGGGCCATATATAGGCTCTTTTTGGCTAGAAGTTGTTCTTTGGCTACCCCTGCATGTTTGGTTTGCCTTGCTTTAAATACATTAGCTGCCCTATTACATTAATAACAAAAACAAACAAACAGTAAGAAAAAAAAAACAGAGCATTAACATAAAGGGACAGATGTATCTTTTCAAAATCAAAGGTCTAGTAATGTTGGACTTGTATGCCCTGCATGTAGCTGTTGGTGTCTAGAGTCTTTAGATGAGACACGTGTTCTGCTGCTGCCCATCCCCAACTCTCAAGTGTCTTGTCAGACCTAATTCTCTCACTGGGATCCCTTTGCAGGACTGGAATTTGTGACCCTCTAACCAAAGATACTCTTGTTCTAAGTGTAGTCTTAGTACCACCCACATCAGAGTCACCTGAGTTGCTCACTAAGTTGATCAAGTTCTGGGCCATATATATTATATATTGCACATGACTCAGGAGAAAGGATTATCTCTCTAAATACAGTATTTGGACCAACAGGATTTTGAACATGTTTTCCTCCTAAGTGTCCTGCTTTGGTACAGAAGACACATGCATTTGCTGCATTCTTGGGCAAACAGAATATAGAAAAGGCGAAGTTGCTGGGAAGTCCCTTTTTAATCCTGGAACTCTATTTATCTCCATCTTTTTTTTTCTCAGACAGATTATATTTGCTTCGTATCTTTCCCTATTGGAAAATCAGTGTGTTCACCTGTCTTACAATTTTAAAGCAAGTCTCCATTAGCTTACTTTTAAATTTCTTACAAAAAACATGGGAATCTTTTTTTTAAAATCTTTTTGTTATCTTTCTTTCATCTAACAAGAGTAACTGCTAGAAAAAACTTTGTTCCTCATGTGGAACTGGAGTTTTATAAAGCTAGATATTGAAGTTTGTATAATTTATTGTGTTTCTGTTTTTACTTTGGTGACCAAAAATTTCAAAACCAAATTTATAACTCAAATTCAATAATTTGATATGTCTCTATGGCTGGAGTATCTGTATTTTAGCTTCAACATTTGGAATCATTGAGTCTGATCTTTTTGAACCTGATCCTGAAAATTGTTTTCAATGTGTTATATATTTCAAAAGGTCAGTTCAAAAGACTTTAAATGGATTTAGGAGTCCAAATATAAAGAAGGAAAAAAAGCCCATAACTAAAAAGCCTAAGAGGTTTTCTTCCTGTAAATATAAGGTTTTAGGCTAGTGTACACTTTAATAATCATTTTTAACTCATGTTATTTTTTTCAATGCCACTGAAAATTATTCAAAACAAATATATTTTAAAAATATTGTTCAATTTACATATTGTGAAATGTACCATTCTAAGGTATATATTTCATGTGTCTTGACAAATGCACATTTCATTTAACCTGTACCACCATCAAGAAACAACATACTTTGATCATCCAAGAAAGTTTTCTCCCTTCCCAGTAAAGCTTCAGCTCTTAGAAATAATCACTATTTAAATTCTGTTAAAAAATAAAACAAAATGAAACACCACCGCCAACAAAAAAACCCAGCTCAGTGAATTGTAAAAGTCTTACTGGCTTTATTCAACAATTCATAAATCAGGCAGCATCCAATCTAACAGACAGTAAGGAGCTTTGCGGAGCTGTAAAGAGTAAACGACTTTGTAGGTAGAATGGAGTAGGAATGAGTTTAACTACATAAAAAAGTGGGTTGGTTTCATAAAGTCACTTTCCTAGGGGATAGCAGGAGTGCTAATCAGGTGATTTATGATTGACTAGTTTAAGATTATATTTCTGGGAAAGCCGAAACTGTAATTAAATTATGTCTCAGTTTGGTGACCTGGGGCTTAGCATAAGTGACTACATTTTGGACTTACTGTCTTATTTTTAATAATTCCCTCATTTTGATCAGATCCTCAGTCTGAGAGATGTGTACAAAATTTAAGGGATTAGTGCTATTCTCAGCTACCACTCTGGAGTTCTCACAGTATTTATTGATTTATTTTTATTTGTTCTGTTTCTATTTCTGTGATTTTATTTGTATGGTATTCACAGGTCAGGATGTTGGGTTTACAGTCTTTAAGTCAGTCATTCTCTCCTATCCTTTTCTGTGTTCTCCGATTAGGGAGATCATTTGCTTGGCGGATAGCTGCTGCTAACATGTACTTAAGGGTTCTGAGAGAATACAGAGCACCAGGGAGACTACTGTAATTCTCATAATAGGCAGAATAACTCCCCATATCTGAAATTCACTTCAGAGTCATGGTATACAAGACCCAGATCAATCAGAATCAAATCAAAGAAAGAGCCTACTGTCGGAGTCACTTTTTCAATCCAATTGGTTTATTCAGTAATCATATGTAGCTGAGTCTCAACTTCCCCAGCAATGCTAATCCAAGTAATCCAAGTGCAGCAAGTGGTGTTGGCCATCTCACAAACACCTTACTCATCTAAAAGATAATCAAGGGCTTTGGCCATAAAGTCTAGAGATTTTTTTGATGGCCAGTTATTGTTTCAGTGACAGATTCTGCAATACCGTCAAGAATTAAGTAGCCTGACCAAGTGGTGGTACAGCAGATAGAGTGTTAACCTGGGACACTGAGGCCCCAGGTTTGAAACTCTGAGGCCGCTGGCTTGAGTGCAAGCTCACCAGCTTGAGTGCAGGGTTGCCAACTTGAGTGTGGACTCATCAACATGGCCCCATTTTTGCTGGCTTGAGCCCAAAAGTTATTGGCTTGCAACCCGAGATTGCTGGCTTGAGCCCAAGGTCGCTGGTTTGAGCAAGGGGTCACTGGGTGGGCTGGAGTCCCCTGGTCAAGGCATGTATGAGAAAGCAATCAATGAACAATTAGGGTGCCACAACTAGGAGTTGATTCTTTTCATCTCTCTCCCTTACTATTTGTCCCTGTCTGTCCTCCTCTCTCTCTTGTGAGCACTAAAAAAAAATTAAGGAAAGTTTCTGATCATAACCTCATTTATACTTATTCTTAGCCAGAGGAATAGAGAATCTGCCAGAAAAGTAAATTTTGAATCATGCATGCCTCCTGAAAATTTCTGTTTCAGTTTGTGGTTTAGGAAAGGTGGCAGTTATGAAAAGCCAGTAAAATTTAAGGGTCTGTAGACTATACAAGTGGTTTTATTCTGGTTATTCTGGCCTTATGTTCACTTTTTGTGCAGAACCTGGATGCAAGTTTCCTTGGGTTTGGAGTTGTTAACCAAAGGCAGGAAAATAGATTCACAGGATTAGGGAGCCTGACATAATAGTGAGAAGGCTGAGTTTTCTTAGAGAAACTGAGGCACTGAAAATCAGGGAGAAGTCTGTGTTGGGCAGAACTACAGGATGACCAGCATATGGAAAATCCAACAGTCATTTGAAGATTGGATTACCACCCTTTGCTATGTCCTGTTATTTTGTAAACAATGGCATTAGCTTTTCAGGCCAGAGCAAAACAAAAGGTAGACAAAAGAATCATAAACTTCATTTTATGATTTAGGAAGAATTAGAAAAAAGATGGTCAGAGAAGAAAGGAGGAATGGAAAGGAAGGTTATTGATCTGATATCTTTTTCAGAAGAAGCAGTCTGTCATGATGTTGGCTACTTCTCTTCCTAGTCAATTTTATTTGAGATCTCCATCTTTTACACAGGACCAGCTGTCAGTTGGAGACATCTTCAGTTGTGAAACATGCATCCAAGGTTCGACATCTTGCAATTTGGCAAAGATATCAGTAGTGGAGAGTACTTTATAGGGTCCTTTCCATGAATCTTACTTTTGCAAAACCATGGGAGTAAAACAATAACTGTCTAGAAATGACAAAAGACTTAAATGTACCCATTGTTAATGATCTGATAAAGTTTATTGCAATCAAATTGACTAGGATATTTGGTTATTTCTGTGATATATAACATTTTAAAATAACTGAAATTACAACTAATAACATTATATCAAGACACACATAATTTCTAGAATGCTTACATGAATGACATGCCTTCAGACAAATATTACTAAGAAGGTTTAGCATCACTTTTTATTTGATAATGCTTCTCATGTAATTTAACATAAGAAATACATATATTTAGTTTAACATTTTACCAGGTAAGAGGTAAATTCTTTGGGATTTTCCAAGGGCCCTGAGGAAATTCTCAAAGTTATTGTGAGGTTAAAAAATTTCCATTTAGAATTTGATTTGGGGAAGTTGTCATAACTTCAAAATAACTTCAACAGGTATGAACGTTTGACTAATAGGATTAAAGATTATGATAAAACAAAAATTATTCATATGAACAAAGTAACAACAGACGATATTTCAGTCAAATACAAAAGGTTACATAGTTATAAGCAAAATTTACCTCTTGTAGTATTGAGAAGACTGGGTTTTCTTAAGAAATGAAAGACCTGACAAAGACAGCAGGAAACAATCTAAATCGTCTTGCTGAAGCATATATCTTTGCTGTCCAGGAAGGTTACATGAAAAGTACAGAGACTTACAGCTTTCTTTTTTTCCATTGCGTGTTTTTGCCCAAGATTATTTGTCCATATATATATATATATATGGTTTTATTTCTCGGCTTTCAATTCTGTTATATTCGTATGTATGTCTGTTTTTCTGACAATAACATGCTGTTTTGATTATTGTGGCTTTATAGTGTAATTTGAAGTCAGGTAGTGTGATACCTCCAGCTTCATATTTTTACCTCAGGATTGCTTTGACTGTTCAGATTTTTTTGTTTGTTTGTTTTTGTTTTGTTTTGTGTTTTGGTTTCATACAAACCTAGTGATTTTTTGTTCTAATTCTTTAAAAAATGACATTGGAATTTTAATAGGGATTGTATTAAATTTGTATATTGCCATTAAATTTAATATTCTAAAAAAATAAAAAGAGAAATTTTCACTATTTCTTACTAAAAGCAGAGCAAAAGTCTAATAAAAAATTGTCTTTTCAGAGGAGAGGGTAACTTCTGATCAGTATACCTTTGATAGTAAATTCATTTAAAAATTAAATGAATCTATTCCAATCTTAGCTAGTTTATTTCTTTTCTTTTTTCTTTTTTCTTTTTTTTTTGTATTTTTCTGAAGCTGGAAACGGGGAGGCAGTCAGTCAGACTCCCGCATGCGCCCAACCGGGATCCACCCAGCACGCCCACCAGGGGGCGATGCTCTGCCCATCCGGGGCATCGCTCTGTCGCCACTAGAGCCACTGTAGCGCCTGGGGCAGAGGCCAAGGAGCCATCCCCAGCGTCCGGGCCATCTTTGCTCCAGTGGAGCCTTGGCTGCGGGAGGGGAAGAGAGAGACAGAGAGGAAGGAGAGGGGGAGGGGTGGAGAAGCAGATGGGCGCTTCTCCTGTGTGCCCTGGCCGGGAATTGAACCAGGGACCTCCGCACGCCAGGCCGACACTCTACCACCGAGCCAACCGGCCAGGGCCTTAGCTAGTTTATTTCTATTAAGATTTTGTCCTATTATTTTCATTCCTAAATGACCAGTCATTTAGTTTTCTTGCCTACTTTCATACACTGTTTCTTCTTATCCTTATTGTTTCCAAGTAGTTTTAATTGATTAGAATTCTAAGTAGTTTATATTGATTAGAATTCATAACCCTTAAAATATTTAATTCCTAGTGAAAAATAAGACATAAGGAATTGTGGACTGTTTTTTACACTCGCATTCTGTGGACTGGCAAATTGATAAACACATATCAGAATTTTTATAAGTATATTCTTCTTCATAGTAAATTCCTCAATGTGGCACATCTTAATTCCTATATAAAAGGAAGCCAAAGTAGATAAACCAATGTTTAGTAATTAATGTTTTAGTATTTTCTTATTTGGAAATGATCTAAACAGTCAATGAATATTCATCATTGAACTTATCTCTGAATAACTTTAAGGTTTCAAGTTACTAGAAAAATTTTGGAAACTATTTAAGTACACATACCATAAAATATAATCATTGCTGAAAAGTTAATCTAAAAAACTCTATTTCACTTACATCTACCTAAATCATTTTAACATGTTTATAGTACTCATGAAAATTTTACAAGACATTAAACAAAGTCATACTAAGTTATTTTATTTTTGAAACATTTTGTAACAAATAAACTCATTTGACTAGTAAATTCAGGTAGAACAAAATCTGTATATCTACATTGTAGTTAACTCTGAAGACATACCTATTTAATTACCAACAATCTTAAACTAACTTTTACTTATCAAATATTATCCCAGTTCACATTAACTTGAAAAATATTTAGGTTAGTTTCAATATTTCTGACAGTCTAGAAATACTTAATTTGTTAAATGCTTTTTATTTTATTTATTTATTTTTTTTGTATTTTTCTGAAGCTGGAAACGGGGAGAGACAGTCAGACAGACTCCCGCATGTGCCGGACCGGGATCCACCCGGCACGCCCACCAGGGGGCGATGCTCTGCCCCTCCGGGGCGTCGCTCTGCGGGACCAGAGCCACTCTAGCGCCTGGGGCAGAGGCCAAGAACCCACCCCCAGCGCCCGGGCCATCTTTGCTCCAATGGAGCCTTGGCTGCGGGAGGGGAAGAGAGAGACAGAGAGGAAGGAGGGGGGGGGGGTGGAGAAGCAAATGGGCGCTTCTCCTATGTGCCCTGACTGGGAATCGAACCCGGGTCCCCTGCACGCCAGGCCGACGCTCTACCGCTGAGCCAACTGGCCAGGGCCGCTTATTTATTTATTTATTTATTTATTTTTGAGACAATTAAATAGAGCTGTTTTATAAATTATTTTTAGCAATACTATCTAGAGGTGGAAAAATATCATGCATCTACCTCATACATATATAGACATATATAAATATACAGACAGACACAAGTGAATCTTAGAGACTTTGTTTCAAGAAATTAGTCATGTGTCAGGTCCAATAATACAAAACTTACTAATTTATAAATAGTAGTTGAATACAATTTTATTTCTGGAAGTTGGAATAAGTTAAGGTTACTTGCTCAGGTGGTTAAGTTTTTTGACCAATATTTGTAGAAAAGACATTTGAGAAGACATTTTTTTTCTCTTCTGATAAAAAGATAGATGGGCTTTGAATTACTTCTAGACCTGCATTTCTGTTCTTCTTCTTTCTTTTTTATTTTTGTTTTTTCCATTGATTGAGAGAGACAGAGTATAAGGAAAAGAGAGAGAGAGAAGCATTAACTCGTTCCACTCAGTAGTTCCATTTAGTTGTACACTCACTGATCACTTTTCCTGTGTGTCTCAACAGGGGATCCACCTTGGTGCCCCAGGACACTTTTTGGATCCTTCTATATGCCAGTTAAAATAGTAATTTTGTTCAGTTTTTATTTTTGGAGCCCTTGAGTTCAAGTGTACTTTTTAAATGGATGATCTTGTCTAAACATTCCCATAATGGCCATTAAAATTCTACATTGTCTTAGTAAGATTTTGCCATTTTTGCAGATATTTATAGCTTTCAGAACAACAGGTCTTAGATATAAAATAAGCAATTTTGCTGCAAGGTGGCATGTTTAATTTTTTGAAATTTGAGGAGCCTGTTTTTTTGGTAAGCCAAATAAATATACAAGAAGAAAATGCTGTTGGGTTGGGAATTTTGTGGTATTTTACAGTGCATTTTACTAACAGAAATTTTCTGGAAACTGTCTCATGACCAATTGATCCTAACACATGAATCTTAAAATTAGGTGATCAGTGCTCTAACAACTTTTAAGTCCTCAACTCATGCCCAGAAAATTTATGGCTTTGGCTTCTGAGATTCTCATAACAATGATCTATTATTCATTTACCCCATGTGCCATTAACAGAAACCAACTGTAACTAAAGATGTAGAACTGTGGACACCAGCAGAAACCAAAGAGATGGTAGTTTAGACTGGCCAAGAGAAGGCCTTAAGTCTGTGTACCACAAGCAATTCCCAAAATGGAACTATGAGATGAACCACTGGACCCAAACAAATGGAAAATGTGAACTGAACCAGAAGACCCCAACAAATGGAAACTTCATACTGAACAAAGGTTTAGGGACTCAGGCTCCAGGTGGAATCATAAGCCAACTGAAGCTGACCTGAAAGCCCTGGACTAGGTGGGAATGCAGATTAACCAAGGGCTAAGGACTGATGCCGTTTTAGAGCCTCCTGCCAGTCCAGATTGATCCATTAACCCTGGACTGGAAAGCCAATTAGACAAGGAGTTCAAAAGAAAGAAATTACTGGATTATAGGTTGATATATGTTTAACTTTCTAAGAAATGCTAGATTTCCAAAGCAATTTTACTATTGTACCATCTCATTACAAATACATGAGGGTCTGGTTGCTTCACATCTTCAACATTTAGTGTTGTCTTTTTCCTTCTAGCTTTCTAGTGTACTAGAGTATCATCTCATTAATTTAAATTTCCATGGTGACAAATGATGTTGAGCAATTTTTCATGTGTACTGTCCATTCATATATCTTATTTAAGAGGTATCTATTCAAGCTATTTTTCAATTTTGTGTGTGTGTAGGGAGGGGTTATATTTCTTTATCTTCATCAGTTGTAAGAGTTCTTTGTATATTCTAGATTCAAGTCAGATGTATGAAGCATAAATATTTTCTCCTATTTTTTAAGAATTTGTCTATTTCATCTAAATCACTAAATTTACTAGCCTAGAGGGTTCAGAGTTGCTTTTTATAAAAATCAAGGAGATTTTTATACTCTCTTTGAGGTCTGTAGAATCTATAGATATAATCCTTCATTGAATATTGATATATATTAAAAATTCATGTTTTTTCTCTTTTTTGGATAAATCTTAAGAAGATCTTTATAAATTTTATTATTTTTTCAAGGGACAAATTGTTTACTGATTTTTCTATATTGCTTATTTACTATTTCACTGATTTTTATTTTTATTTTCTCCAGTTTTGATCCATTTGCTTTGAATTTACTCTGTTTTTACTTTTCTCACTTCTTAACATGTAACGATAGATCACTGACTTTAGATCTTTCTTTCTTTTCTAGGTAATTGAAGATATAAATTTTCCTCTAAGAATGCTTTAGTTGCTTCAGCTGTCAGTTGTATTAATTTCATAGCTTTTGTTTTTATCACTGCTATATTACTGAATTTCTGGATAAAAACTTTTACTCTCTAGCCTTAATTATAGCATTGAAATTTAAAAGACGTAATACTGTGATGCTGCCAGAGCACTGGCAAATAGTTCTTTTAAAATAGTCTGAGGCCCTGGCCTGTTGGCACAGTGGTGGAGCATTGGCCCAGTGTGTGGAAGTCCCAAGTTCAATTCCCGGCCAGGGCACACAGGAGAAGCACCCATCTGCTTCTCTACCCCTCCCCCTCTCCTTTCTCTCTGTCTCTCTCTTTCCTTCCTGCAGCCAAGGCTCCATTGGAGCAAAGTTGGCCTGGGTGCTGAGGATGGCTGCAATGACCTTCACCTCAGGTACTAGAATCACTCCAGTTGCAAGGGGGCAACACCCCAGATGGGCAGAGCATCACCTTTTAATGGGCATGCCGGGTGGATTGTGGTCCAGCACATGCAGGAGTCTGTTTCACCGCCTCCCCCTTCTTACTTCAGAAAAATACAAAAAAAAAAGTATGAAATACCATATTATTTTTGGTAAAGAAGTTTTCATTTGATAAAATGAGCATACTTTTTAGCCTAATTAAAAATAAAATTGTACATTGGAAAATAATAAATCACTAAGTTACATGTGAACTTTATAAACTATTATAATTTTCCTGATGAGCTGGGCTGTCCATTAATATGGACATTAATATGTCCAATTCAGAGGATGAGAGTAAAAAACGAAGTCAAATTACTTTTAGAGGCTGTCATCTATTCCTATTAATCAAGTCTTTGAATAGAATTTTTGATGATCAATTTTCTTAAAGCATCAATGTATGTTTACTTCAGTTAGTTCAAACAGAAATGTAAGGCAGTTTTTGCTTTAAACGTTTTCTTCAATTATTTCACAATTACTATTCAATAGTCTGAGAATCATTGTTCTATTGTAGAATAAACTGGAATGTTGAATATAGCCAACGTAATTTGTTGAATTGATATTAGAGAACTCCTAGGCCAAGAAACACCTCTTTTCCATTTTTCTGTACTTTGTAATTCATCTATTTGGTTATTTAAATAAAAATATTTTAAGAAAAACAAACAGTCCCTATTCCCTGAGTTCCAGCATAGCTGAGTCAGTAGGAAAGAATATGTCCTTCCATCTGTATGGAAGTGTTAAAGTTCTCATCTTCATCTTCTCCTTTTCTTTTTGTTCTTTTCTTACTTTTCTCCTTCTCCTCTTCTCTTTTTCCTTTTCTTCCTCCTCCTGTTTCTTCAAATAGATTCTTATTTCCTTAATGAAAAAAAGTGTACTTTCCTGGATAGTATATACATTTGAATAAAAGTACACACTAGTTCTTATTTTTGTAAAATTGTTTTGGGACATGAATGAATTGCTAATATCAATAGGGTCTTTTTAGATAACTAACACATAGTTTTCAGATCCTGCCATGAGGACCTGGAAGAATGTAGAAGTTAGGCATTTAATACTGGTGAAAGCCAGAAATTAAACCAAGTACACTTGAAAGCATAAGAAATGGACTATTTTTCATTCATATTGAAGTAGAGAAAAATGTAGAAGTCAATAAAGTTATGTTTTAAAAAGGGATGATTAACTTAAAAATGAGTAAAACATTTGAGAAAGAAATTCACAGAGGAAGAAATACTAATAGCTAATAAACATAAAACAATGTTCATCTGTAGAAGACATAAGGGCAATGCATACTTAAGTAGTATATCATTTCACATTCATCAGATTAGCAAAAAGTAAAATGCCTAAAAGTAAAGTATTGATGAGAACCTGGCATACCATACACTAATGGTGGAGTATAAAATAATAAAATCAGTTTGTAGAAAAAATGTAGTGCACTAATTATTCTGGATATTCTCTGGTTATTTTACCAGATCCATTCTCTTTTATTGTGCAGCTTTTGTCCTGGAAGCTTACCTTACTTCAAAGGCTCCCTGGTCTTTTGGCTTCCAGTTGGGTTCAACTAGAGATTGAAGAATGAGAGGAAAGTAAGTTCATGGTATTTGTTTTCTTGTCCTTTTTATTTTTATTTGTTGTGCCCTATCCCTTAAACCATAGATCCTGTCAGAGAGTTCTCTCTATAGCAGGGGTCAGGAAACGTTTTGGCTGAGAGAGCCATGAATGCTACATACTTTAAAATGTAATTCTGTGAGAGCCATACAACATCCCACGTACCTTACGCATTATCCAATAAAAATTTGGTGCTGTCCCAGAGGACAGCTGTGATTGGCTCCAGATACCCGCAACCATGAACATGAGCAATAAGAAATGAACAGAGCCTGACCTGTGGTGGCGCAGTGGATAAAGCCCTGACCTGAAACGCTGAGGTAGCAGGTTCAAAAACCTGGGCTTGCCTGGTCAAGGCACATGTGGGAGTTGTGTCTCCCTTCTCTCTCTCTCTCTCTCTCTCTCTCTCTCTCTCAAATGAATAAATAAAATCTTAAAAAAAAAAATAAACGGATGGATTGTAATACATGAGAATGTTTTATATTTTTAACGTTATTGTTTTTTTTTTATTAAAGATTTGTCTGAGAGCCAGCTGCAGCCATCAAAAGAGCTACATCTGGCTCGTGAGCCATAGGTTCCTGACCCCTGCTCTATAGAGTTACATTTTTCAGATTCTTATAACTGTTTCCTCTCCCTTGCTGTTTGAGATTTAAGAGTGGCAATAGCCAGTGGTAGGATTCAAGTAATTTAACAACCGATTCTCTGTCCTAATGACCGTTTTAAGTATTAAAAAACAATAAACCAAAAGGTAGTTTATTATTTCATGCATTTAATACTTCCATGGCTTCCAAAATGGGTGATAAGATAACCCCTGAAATCTATATTTCTATTGGTTCATTGTGTCCTAGCTTCCTATTGGTTTCACCATTCAGGGAACATCAGTGCACTCCTAATATCTTGGGAAATTTTGGGCATAAAAAAAGCTGGAACAAAATGACAGCTTGTCACCCTCTGGTTGTTTGGCACTTTTTCTCATTATATTATATGTTTGTTTACTGAAGTAACAAATGTGAGGGAATTAAATTGTAACATTTCATCAAAGATATGATTAGTTTTATGAAATGAATAGATAAATACTACAACCATAGTTCTATCAAAATTTTTTCACCTATGGATGGAATGAACATTACTAGGGTACTTAGAATACGCTGTTGCACAGATGAATGTTAACAAACAGTAAGGAATGTAAATTTTAGATTTCCACATTGGGCAGCTGCCCAGGAACCCTGATTACAAGTGCCATTTTAACAACTGGTTCACTGAACTCAACTAAAAATTAGGTATCAGTTCTACCAAGCTGGTGCAAACCCCCTGAATCCCACCACTGGGCAGATCTGAAGGGAACTTGAATACATTTCCATGGTTGGGTAGAGCAGGACTGGCCAGCACATCATTCAATAGGAGATACCTGAGAGGCCTGGTTGCGCTGAGCCACTGGCTGATACAGGCCTGGGGCAGCAGGGTGAACTGCGCACTGCGCATGCAGGTCCTGCACAGCTCTCTGGAGCGTGGGGAGACAAGGGCCAGTTATGACCCTGAACCCAGCCAGGACCCAGTGCAGGAGAGGCTGTGTCACTATTGAGGACTCTTGGGGAAAACCAGGCATCTCCCAGTGTTTAAGGCTGCACATGCTTGAAATCCTCTATTTACCACAAAGCCATATATCACAGGAACTCTGAAGCCTTGCACGGTGGGACTGGAGTTTCCCGGAATGAGCGATATCTAGGAGCCCAGGTTTCTGTAGGGGTCCAGAAGCCCATCAGCAGCACAACCGAAGGGAAGCTGACAGTTGCCACTGTTGAAGCAGCAGTTTACCATCGTACTTTGGGATATATCCTTTAGGCGAGAAGATATCCAGGTGGTTTGGCCTGGCTGGACTTACAGGTATGTAGGGCCTCAGCTGCCCAAGACCTGCTGAACAGGTGAGTACTGTGCATGCACTTGCCTAGCTGTTCAGGGCAGCCCAAGATCTGGAAGAGTTCAAAGGTCATAAGAAGCAGAATCACCAGCTTGGACTCCAGGGGTGTGTCTGGAGGCAGAGGGACATGGGGGAAATGGGAACAAGTCTTTATCATTGTTTCTGTAAGAAGAACAGGGGAGGCAAAGCAAACAGATTTAGGACTGGCTAATTTGAATAATTTCATCTGGCTTAGTGATGTGGGCTGTGCTATCCTGGTGCCTGGTACCTGGCCCTGGGGTGATCAGGGCCTAGGAATATTAATATTGGCTTGGAGTTTAAAAGCTTGAAAGAGGAGGTATGAGTGTGGGGATATGGGCTGGTAGATGATTACTGTATCTAGGAATTGACTGTCCTGGGGATCGAGGAGTAGTTTTCCCAGGATTGTAAGATGCTGAAACCTCATTAAAAAAGACATATGTAATACAAACCCAGATGGTAAGAAAACTAAGATGAACTTATGTCATGGAATACTATTCAGCAATAAAAAGGAATGACTTTTTGATGCATTCAACAACTTGGATAAATCTTATTTAACACATTGGATGGGGTGATGATAATGGTGTATACCTGGCTATAAATAAGCAAGTCAGGGATCCTTGTGATGGAATGTACTGTATCTTGACTATTTCAATGTCAGTCTCCTGGTTGTGACATAGTATTGTGGTTTGCAAGAGGTTACCATAGTGAGAAACTGGGTAAAGGGGAATAGGATCTCTGTTATTTCTTACAACTGCATGTGAATCTGCAATGATTCAAAAAATTGTAGTTAAAAATAAAAAAGATGCCTGATCGGGCGGTGGCACAGTGGATATACAGTCAACCTAGGATGCTGAGGACTAGGTTTGAAATCTCAAGGTCACTGGCTTTCCCATTTGAGCGTGGGCTCACCAGCTTGAGTGTAGGGTCACCAGTTTGAGTGTGGGATCACAGACATGACACCATGTTCACTGTCTTGAGCCCGAAGATTGCTGTCTTGATGCCCAAAGTTGCTGGTTTGAACAAAGGGTTTGAGCAAGGAGGCACTGGCTCGGTGGTCAAGGCACATATAAGAAGCAATCAATGAACAACTAAAGTACCACATCTACCTGTTGGTACTTCTCATCTCTCTCTCTTCCTGTTGTTAAATAAATAAATAAATAAATAAATAAATAAATGAAAGAGAGCCTGGCATGAAATTAGTTATTTTTAACTGGCACATATACTAGTCATTTTTAATATTATTATTTGTATGATGCTAGTAAATTTTCTACTGAATGCATTAGAGTTGATTGATTCATTAATACAACTTTAATTTAGCAATATTTACTGATGTTATAATGTATAAGCTCCCATAAAAGACATGACTACTCATGTAACTAAAAGAAGAAAGGAAGGAAATGATCATTATTATAATAAAAGATAAAAAGGAGTAGTTTAAAGCAAGGTTTAGAGCCAGGAAGATTTGTGTTGAATTTCTTCAATTCCTGTCTGCATTTTTTTTCTTTTTAGAGAGAGAGAGAGAAAGAGAGAGAGAGAGAGAAGGAAGGGTGAAGAAGAGAGATGAGAAGCATCAACTTGTAGTTGTGGCACTTTAGTTGTTCACTAATTGCTTTCTGTACATGCTTTGATGTGTGGGGGGAGCACCAGCTGAGACAGTGACCCCTTGCTCAAGTTAGCAACGCTGGGCTCAAGCCAGCGACTGTAGTGTCACCCTGTTAGGGTGACACTGTTAGGGTTTTGAACCTGGGTTCTTAGTGTCCCAAGTCGATGCTCTAACCACTGTGTGACTGCCTGGTCAGGCCCCATCTGCATTTTAAAGAAAATTATGTCATTTATTCTTCATGAAGTTTATTGTCTTGTGGGGATTTTGAATACCCAGTGAGAACTGTTAAGGAATTGAATGCGTTCATTGCAAGGCTGTGGGCTTTGCCTTGGACTCTTAAAAACAGCAATATCACTTGCTAAGTGATTACATAAGACCTGCTGCTCATCAAAGATCAAATATACATTAAAAATAAAAGTATATAGTTCCGTTTACATACACATTTTAAAGAATATACAGAAAAACATTATACATCTATATGACAACAAACATTATGTGCTTACATTTATCTCAAAATTTTTGCTTTTCTTAAGGATAAATGAATTTTAATTGAATGGGGGAAATTAAAAAGCATTCTTTATACTTTTACTAGTTTACCTGTAAATAGTACCTTAAAAACCTGCATACAATGTTGGCTTCTGAGGTTCAGAGATAGTAATATATTCAACTGGGGTGAGTTCTCCAAGTCTATGATATGTATATACTGAGGAAATACAATAATTTCTCTAAACACATTTTATGTCACTGCTGAGTGAGGATGCAATGGTCTTCGAGGCCTGGTCTGCAATCACACCTGGCAACCACTCTCCTCTTCTCACTCCTTCTCAGAAAACAGCAGTTTAAACAATCAGTGTTAGCTTTATTCTTCAGATCTGAGGCTGGTTGTAGTTTTACTGTGAAGAAATCCTTATAACTGTGAACTTTCTAAAAGCTTCAAAATTTATTTAAGGAACTATGCAAAGTAATAAAAAGTTATTTTAATTAATAGACCTGAAGGTAACTATGAATTTCTTTTAGAAAATTAATGTTCTTCACATTAGTTTTACAGTTAACATTACCTGGTGTTTAAGCTCTTCAATCAAAACACAAGAGTACTTTGCTTGAATGTTTAAAAGTTCTATCTCTCCAAAGTTTTTAGTTTCCTTTTATACATCAATATAATTATATTTATAGAATATTTATTGAATGTCATCTTATGTCTTCCAGGTATATGATACATTTTCTAGCAAGTTGAAAAACGGACTGCTCATAAGATTATCAACACACTAGATACAAAAAGGAATGTGTCCCAGAGGGAATTTAGGAACCTAGAGGGGAGGGAGGGATTTGAGAATTTGACAAAGATGCAGTTCCCTGAAGGGGCGCCCATCATCCAATTTAGCAGCTCAATTACTAGTTCTGCATGTGGCAAGGCCTTCTGGAGTTT
The DNA here is from genome assembly GCF_036850765.1 of Saccopteryx bilineata. Classification (NCBI taxonomy): domain Eukaryota; kingdom Metazoa; phylum Chordata; class Mammalia; order Chiroptera; family Emballonuridae; genus Saccopteryx; species Saccopteryx bilineata. Next base: position 53,999,667 of record NC_089491.1, read on the forward strand.
CTGATAAAGATGAGGAGAAATGATTAGCTTCAGCTTAGCCATAATACAAAAGTCTATTAAATATCAGATGTAAAACACAAAAGTCCTTTGAATCAATTATTTATTTTCACTTGGCTTATGATTTGCTTGAGTCTTTTTAAAATTAAACTCCTACTCCAAAAAAGAAAAAAAAAGACATCTCTCTTGCAAAACATTTTTGGAAAGAGTTTTGTCTCTGGAAAATAGGTAATATACGTTCTTGTATTCAGTTAGTTACTGGATAACTAACTGATATAGTTAAAAATACTGGATAATTTCTTTTTTTTAGCAGATATCTATTTAAAGCTACTTAGTTAGAAAGTATGTCTATGAAGATTATGTATATAATTATGGAATTGAACAAACTTAATATGTATTGTTACAATGATTTGTTTTTATTTTTAAATGAATTTTGTTGACATCTATTTAGAGATAATTTGAAAACAGACACATCACTTAGGAAATGTTTTATTATAATTATTAGGAAGCATGTTATTTACAATACACAACATATATCAGATGCTTTGAAATATTTTTTAGTAATTGTTTTATTCAAAATTTTACTTACTGAAACATTTTTAGTCCAAAGAGAAAACTAGGAAATGTATCCCTCTGAGACTAAACTGAACATCTGTGGCTTGTAGAATGCTGAGAACAGAGTTAAAATTAACATGTATGTTGCTGTTCTATTATTTAGATATTTTTTTAACAGCTGCATTCTGCTTCCCTGACCCTGCCTAGAAGCATGCTGCACTCATGTAAGTGGACCCTGCCATGTGACAAAGTGTCAAAAGAGAACATACAAAACTCTCTTCAGATTACAGAAACATTTTTTTCTTTTTATTTAAAAGAAGAGGAATTTCTCCACTGTAAATCTAAGCTAGCACAAAGTCTGTCTTATCTATAAATTGTAGAGTTAAAAAAAATAGTAAATATCTACTCACTTCACATGTCCTGGAAAATGAATGCTTTAAATAAATTATTTTTAATTATAAAAAAACCCAAAGCCCTTCACTCACAGGTAGGCATTTTTATGCATATTTCAGAAATGAAGAAACTCAGATTAAGAGAATTTAAGTACAATAATTTGTAGAAAATCACTACAGCTGAGTAGTAAAGATTTGAACCCAAAGTCCATGCCCTGACCACTAATTCTGTTTCTTCTGCTGTTGGAGTCTTTGGAAAAACTGTAGAACCCTTTCCATTTTCTCAAACCAGAACCTAAATACATCTTACAGTGTCATTGTTGCACTATTGAAGAAACGGCTCTTCCACATGGAAGGGTCAGTGCTGCTTCCCAGTCAGCTGGTATCTGGTGGCTACTTCTTCAGTTCAGGCTTTGGATGGAAAGGTTGGAAGGTTTGGATTATAGAAACCTGGGGTCCTTCTTTTTTCTTATTCATACTCCTATTGTTTCAGGCCATTTACATTCAAGGAGCAATTGAGGACTCCCTCAGCACACCACTAGGGTTCTCCTGTGGGGCTCTCCTTGGTATGCAGACATAGATGAGGACCCTTGAAAATGGCTGCTGCCCAGGGTAGGAAGTTGACCCCAGTGAGTTCCCTGAGTCTTGAGAGAGGAGCTCGGTTATAAGAAGAAAGAGTGTTCTGAGACAGAAAAGGAGAAAGTAAGTAAAATTGGATTTAAATGGAAATCTGATGTTCATTTGAATTTGTTCCAGTTAGGCTTGAAATGTCTGATGTATTTGAATTTTCAAGTTTAGAACAGTATTATGTGAAAATGCCTTGATAATTCCAGAAAAGAATATGTCTGAGGGGAATGAAGGAGTAAAGGTGTCTTTTATTACTTTCAATTTTTTCTTAAATCCATTTAATTATAACAGCAGCTTACATCTTTAATAGCTTGTCGGTGCACTTCGTGATATATAACTTCATTTTATTCATCTTTCTTGTAGGCAACGTACCTAGTTTTCTCCATTTTGTTGATAAGACAACTGAAAGGCAAAAAGATTATATTAGTTATTACTATTAATACAGGCAGTAAGTCAGACAAACAGTAAATGACTATTTTTAAAAAGTGTATCTATATCTATGTATATATTTATATTGATATCTGTCCATAAGTATACTTTTAACATTTTATTTTAACTTCAAACACATACATGTATATATCAGCATAGGCTAAGATTTTTTATTTGCATATTTTTTCATGATTAAAGTTACCTATGTTTCTTTTTTTTCTTTCATAAATAACAACCATATTAAATCATTGTTGGGCAGATAAAATGTATTATGCTCACTTTGTTAAAGATGGTGCTGCCTATGTAGAAGCCGTCGCCCAGGTGATATTAATGTGTGTTGGGGGCATGCTGTGGGCAGGCAGGATCCTTGTAGCCTGGGGCTTGGTTTTAGGACTAAGCCTTTCCCACCCTTTTTGATGTGGGGTGGTGCACTCCCATCATGCCTCAGATAAGTGACTTTGTATTAGAGACTTCCCTATTTTGTATATTGGATTAAAAGTTTTGATTTCTGTACTATAAAGTGGAGCAGACCGGGAGCTTGCTCTCTTGATTCCTGAGATTAGCATTAGAGAGCAGAGCAGAGTAAGGCTACATGGAGGAGGTCAGGAGAAGCAGCCAAGATGGTGGAGTGCTGAGGGAGAAGCCAGTTTGTGCAGAATTTGTGCAGGGAGAAGGAAGGAGATGAGGAACAGTGGTGAATAAGTCTGGTGAGCTAGAAACCTTTGATTCTAGGAAACCTGGATAAGTCAGTAGCTTTGTGAGCACTGGATGTGAGTGGGTTTTGGAGCCCAGTGTGTGTTTTTACTTGCCCGCCGGGTGCAAGCTGGGATTAAAGATGATGGTCCATCAATTTTCAGCTCCGTTGTTTTATTACCATCTGTCTGAATCCAATGTGAATCTGCATGGGCCAGGTGGCTGTGATAGTGGCCACGGCAACTGGCCTTACAATCATCTATAATTTTCAGGTATTTGGGGGGGGTGCTGTTCAGTACTTAAAACATTTTTAAAGCAATGAGTGCAATCCCCTTCTATATTTTTATATTTTTTATAGTTATTTTACAAATATTTTAATATATATATATATATATATATATATATATATATATATATATATATTAGCAATTAGCCTTTACGGGCCTTACCAAAAATTTCCTTGGCATTTCCAGATCTATAGTCTATTGGAAATACTTAATGAAGTTGTATAATTATAACAAATGCTACAGACACACACAGGTTTGGGAACAAAGACATCTGATTCTTTGTAAACATAGCACAACCTGGTGGGGCAGAAGTGGGTAGGTGTACTCACACTTTGGCTGCTAGCTGCGAACATTCAATGTGCCAAAGAGTATAGATTTTTTAGAGATGGAAAAACAAGTTTTAATTTATTTTGATTAAAATAGTTCAGTTGTAATAAGAGAAATTGAGAAGAGATAATTCTGAATGTAGGCTGTTGGTCAAATAAGTTTGTAAATATAACGTATATGTTTATTTGCTTGTGGTTTGCATTGGGGGCTGGGCAAAACCAGATATAGTGGTCTGTGAGGTTGCAGGTTGCCTTCCTGCTTGGGAGGGGCCATTGCCTTGCTAATGTTTACTGGAAGGGAGATTTCTTCCCCCACCACCAAGAGGTGCAGAAGGATTCTTTTTTTTTCTCCTCCCTGATCCCTTGCTCTCCATGGGAAAAGCAGGTTTTCTGCTTTTGCCTTGGCTTTTCTTGTGGCTTGCCTGTCGTAGTGAGACACTAATAAACAGAATGGCCCACCATCCTCCAAATCTGCTGTTTCTTTACTGTCTGCTCAAATTTAATGAGAACCTGCATGTGAATGTCCATGATAGCTGTGGTGGTCCCTGGCCTTACCCAGGCAAAATTTGCTAGAGTAGTCATAATATCCACTGATTAAACCAGTAATTATTAAGTACCAAATATGTTCAAATACACAATTCTAGGAGCAGGAGAAATAGGGTCCATAGTTGGAGGAGAAGGACATTAAAGAAATTAAATTTGTCAAATAGTGAAAAGTTCTTGGAAAAGATAAGTGGGCTTTAAGAGAGAGTGATTTTAAGGCCTCACTGAGAAGTTGCTATTTCGGTAAAAATGTGAAACACGGAGAGTGAATATACTTTAATGACATTAATACAAACAAAATGCAATGGTGTTCAAAGGAAGCAGTTTTAGTTAAGTCTGGGGGGACCAGTTAGGGGAACAATAGGTGCAAGAAATGGTAGAACTGGTAGATTTGAGGCTTAGCAAAGAGCAGTGTGTGTCAAGTAAATTGGGAGAGGAGGGAAATATTAAATAAGACCAGAAAAATAATGAGGGGGAAGAGTAGGGATGCTGTTACAAATAGAATCATCTAGTCTCTTATTAGGACTTTGGCTTTTACTCTGAGTAAAATAGGAAGACATTAGATGATTTGAGTAGATGTGGAACCTGATTTAACCGGTGACAGGATCATTCTGCATGCTCAGTTGACAGTATCCTAAAGAAGACCAGGAGTGAAAACAGGCAGGCCACCTAATCAGTGAGTTTGTGTGAGAGACAATGATACTGTCCACAATTTCAAGCAATGGAATTACCAGTGGTGTTGGAAAGTTTCTTTATATTACTGTTAGAAATAAGTCAATAGGCCCAAAATAGAGTTGCTTATTATAAGGCCAGTAGTCGTGGCCCCCATCACAGCCACCTGGCCTGTGCAGGTTCGCATTTGATTCGGACAGATGGTAATGAAACAACAGAGCCAAGAACTGGTGGGCCATTAGCTTTAATCCTAGCTTGCATCCTGCAGGCAAGAAATACACACAGTGGGAAAACACTTTCCTTTCTATTCAGGGCTCCCAAAGCCACTGACTTATCCGAGTTTTTCTAGAATCAGAGGTTTGTACCTCACCAGCCTTATTTACCTCTGTTCCCCATCTCCTTCTCTCTTCATAAACTCTGCACAAACTGGCTTCTCCTTCAGCACTCCGCCATCTTGGCTGCTTCTCCTCTCCTCCACGTAGCCTTTCTCAGTTCTCCTCTCCTCCAGCATGGGCTCCTCCTAGAACATAATCTCTTTTCCCCTGAACAACATGATCTCTTTTCCTTTTAAAACCTTTTGGCACGAAAGCCCTCCCCCAACACACATTAATATAATCACGCCCATCCCAAGCAAGAAAGGCAACTAATATTATCACCTGAGTGACAGGCTTCCACGTGGGCAGCACCATCTTTAACAAAGTGAGCATAATATATTTTATCTGCCCCACACTTATGCTAAGTCCCAGGTCATCAATCTGAGATTTAACTTAATGGACTCTTAAACCAGTCAACCAGGAATCAGCTGACAGGCACTAGTAAAGTACTGTAATCTGCCTAGTATATCTCTGCCACCTCCTAAAGGAAAGCAAACTTGCAATAACCGATCCATTTTAGCCTAGTAGGACTTCCTTGTTCCTACTCCTTCTGCCTATAAAAGTCTTTCATTTTGTACAACTCCTTGGATTTTTTTTTTCTCTGCTAGACTGGATGTTGCCTGATTCATGAATCATTAAATAAAGTTAAGTTCCTTAGAATTTACAGTTGAATTTTGCTTTTCAGAATTATCAAAAGTTTGAAAATAAGAAAAGTGAAGACAAAAAAATAAAAAAAAACAATCAAAATATTTAAAAGTAGAAAATTGTCTAAATTATGTTGTGTCCTAAAGCAAATATTATAGAAATATATATATAGTACATAGAAAAAAGTCATGTCACATTCAGTCATGATACACGGTAGTGGTAAGTAATGTAGTAGGTTCTAAAATAGACAAGTAATATTTTCACAAATGCAAAGCAAATCTATGTTATTTAAACATATAAGGCAAAAAATAATATATAATATATATAATAACACATGGATTATAGATATTTTTAAATGTTCTTATTTTTCTCTTCTGCATTTAAAAACATTTTGCACAATAAACATGCTAGAAATACTAGCTCATACATTTCTTTGTTTAATCAATACTTTTTTTTAAAATAGAGACTATCTTTAAAATTCCACTTTTGAAAAAAGTTTAAAAACATTACTGAGATATAATTCTTATCATACCTCTCCACAGTTTTATAGTTAGAGAGAAATAAATATATACCAGTTCACATCCCAATATATCAAATATTATGCCAAAGCAACTAGAGAAATAAACAATACTCTGAGGGGTTATGAAGTGACAAGTATTTGGGTATCAATGGCACTTTTTTAAAATTTTTTGAGAGAAAGGGATAGACAAGACAGACAGACAGGAAGGGAGAGAGATGAAAAACATCAACTCATATTTACAGCACCTTTGTTATTCACTGATTGTTTTCTCATATGTGCCTTGATGGGGAGGGGAGATCTAGCCAAGCCAGTGACTCCTTGCTCAAACCAACAACCTGGGGCTTCAACCTAGTGAACTTGGGCTCAAGCCAGCAACTATGGGGTCATGTGTATGATCCCATGCTCAAGCCAGCAACCCCTTGCTCAAAATGGTGAGCACGTACTTAAGCTGGTGACCTTGGTTTTTTGAACCTGAATCCTCAGCATCCCAGGCCAATGCTCTATTCACTGCTCTAATACCTGGTCAGGCTAGGTGTCATTGACATTTGAGTTGGGCTCTGAAATACTGGGGTGATGTTCTGAAAGTTTGTGAAATAGCTTTCTCATTTGAGGGAAGAAATTTGCAGAATTATAGAGTCAAGGATGCATATAATGTCCTTAAGAAAATAAATTATATAGTATGGCAAAAGTATAAAGAAAGTATATAATTATAGTATAAGAAAGTTTATGTGTAAAAGCATATAAGTATAATGTAGTATAAGAAAGTATATAATATAGTAGAATGGAATCAGACATGAAAAATGGCAGACTTACTATGATAGAAAATTGTTGTCATTGAAGAGTTGTGTACATGTGCCATGTTTAGAGATGAGACACATTTGCATAAATATACTTAACCTCTATACATTTATATACATATATTACCTCAAATGTATATTCAAGTTACTTGGATTATTAATTTTCGACTTGTGCCATAAAATTAAGATTTAATGCAAAGACAAATATACCCTTACAATTTCCCCCCCTTTTTGAAATATTTACTGATTTACTCTGACCTCTATTAATACAAATATACTATTTGTGAATTGAAAATTTTAATCTTGCTCCTCATGTATTGAATTTCTTCTAAGAAGCAATGGAAGGACTCTATTCCATTATATATATAAAATTTAATTGGAAGAATGAAAAGAATTTATACCCTCCAGATAGTAGTGACGTGCATGGAGGGGTGCTGAGCATCTCTGAATTCCCCTTGACTTGGGGCTCTGGAATGAAGGCAAAGCCATCATCATGGCTGCCCTTTGTCACATTGCTGCAGTTTGCAAATTTGCATTAGTCAACAGCACTTGGAGGTCTGATTACTTTCTTGCGAACATTTGCTCTTGGCTGTAAACTGGTAAATAAACAATGGCTCTGCATGAGAGAGCAATGACATTTTGGTAATTCTAGGGGAAAAAAAGTCATTTTGAGCATTTGACTATAAAGAGAGGAAACCAAGATGTTACATTTTACAGTCGTTTGTCCCGCCCCTCCCTCCCCCCATTTGTAACTGACAGATTGGATTTAACACATAGAAACTGGAAGACTACTTGTCTTTAAAAATGGACTAATTACTTTTGGAACTTAAGGGAAATAGAAGATTCCAGGATATTTTTGTTTTGAATTTGAAATTGGGGACAGTGCATGCACAGTTGTTTGTTTTCACACTTTATGGGAATGAATCACACCATGTCGACCGTGAGATTTAATTATGTATTTAGCAGAGAAACTGGAGTTGTGCCAGTGCAATAGCTAAGCTGCTGGAATAGCCTGTGCACAGCCCCTTCCAGTTTTCAGACATTGCAAACCTTTCCTAATAGTGTGTTTAACATAAGAGATGGAATGGTGTTGATGAGATGCATCAAATCTCAGCTCAGCTAGGAAACAAAATGCTGATGTCCAAAGAAGGACATTTTTATATAACGGGGAGCAAAGCTGCTGAACCTTTGGGCATAGGGTCTAACTTTAACTGAAGCCATTCGAGCAAAACATGTCATCTCTGCCTGTTCTCATTGTTCTTTTTGTCTATAGTTAGGTGCATGAACTCTCTCCATTCTAAACCTTCACACACACACACACACACACACACACACACACACACACCCCTTGTTGCAGTATTTAGAGCCTGAAGACCAAGGAGTAAAATAAAACTGGAATTTTTTATTTAAAAATTTACTATTATTTTTAATAAGTCTGTTTCAATACTCAACTGAGAAGTGGATTGGCTGAAAAATTCTTAGATTGGCAAATGTTCAAAGATATTTTTTTTCCTGAAAACAGCTGACTAAATAAGTTTATTTATGAAGGATTCACAAAAGATATTTAAGTAAACTAAAATGGAATAGGCAAGACTGTTTTAAAATTGTTTTATTGTTTTTTTATAATTTTAAAATTTATTTTTATAGAGTTAGGAGAGAGAGAGAGAAGTGGAGAGGAACAGGAAGCATCAATTACCATATGTGCCTTGACCAAGAAAACCCAGGATTTCAAACTGGCAACTTCAGTGTTCTAGGTCGACACTTTATCCACAGCACCATCACAGGTCAGGCCAGGCTGCTTTGATTTTGCTATTTTGTATTGCTTTTTTTCATTAATATGTTAGAAACCTAATAGAAGTCATAGATTTGTTAGCATGAAAGAGCTGGAAGGCCACTTAACTAATTTTTTTCTTGTTTGCTATAATTGTATCATCCCGGCTGTTTAACCAAGGATGATAATGTAGAGTTTTACTGTTTATGGAGGAAAGTAATAAAAACTAAACCTTTCATTGTAAAACAACAACAGCAAAACTGAGATCCAAAGATATGACCTCTAACATTTATATTCTTATGAATATTTTATCTGCATTTTTTCTATTCCTAAGTGAGGATGGGAATTGTACACTAATGCCTTATGATTTATAGTAAATCCTATTTGGGAATAGAATTTGAGCTTTTGATCCTTGGTCCCTCTGTCTATAGCTATTGAATTTATCCTGCTACAGTCTAGGTTATTGTTTGTGGGATTGTTGGAATTTGATCTCAGGGAATCTTCTGATAGGCAATCATGCAGATGTATTTTTAACAATATGACCAAAAAGGTGAAGGGGATTAAAAAGCACACACTGCCATTTATCAAATAATTCTGGGGGATGTAAGTTACAGTAAAGGGAATATAGTCAATAATATTATAATACTTGTTTTTGGTGGCACATAGTTATTAGAGTTATCATGCTAGTCACTTTGTAAGGTATGTAAATGTCTAATCACTATGTTGTACACCTAAAACTGAAACTAATGTAATTTGATTTGTAACCTATAGTTTAAAAAAATAACATCTGTTTTAGATAACTCAGTTGAATGGAATTGCTTGTGATTGGGAATTAGACTTTCTCCGTATTGGTGGTGTTTAAATGTCACCTCTGCTGATACTGGATTATAAAACAGTTGTCCAAAGATGAGTCTTTGAAAATATGTAAAATTAGTTTTTAAATAAAGGAATTAAGAAAGCTATTCATGACCATGGATAGGCCTCTATGGTTGACAGGAAGTGCAGCAGCATTCCACTGGGAACCCCCTTCAAAGAACTTCTGCCTCAATTGAGGAACGCTGATTTGTTCAAGGTCACGCCCCTGTCTAGGGCTGGATGTGGGCAGAGTGTGGGAAGGGGACACTTAGAAAGGCCTGGCCTCTCATCATTTGGGACAGCTACAAAATTAATTCTGTCCACAGAACGTCCCATGAATTCAGCTGAGACCTCTCCCTCTGCTTGGCCCTGCCTCTTTCCTTTCCTTGTTACAGATGTTGATCACAAAGCTCCCCCAATCCCTCCTGAGGCGGGTTCTCAGGAAACTCAACTGCAACAGCCTGGGTTTGTACAAGTGAAAGGGCAAATCCTTGCTGCTTTGTGTCCCAGATGTACAGTGTGGGGCCTGTGGCATAATCTCCCTCGGGACGTATGGTAGCCAGCCTACCTCCTTATACCTGATTTGGGTGGTCCTTCTGACAATATCTAGCCATATGTATTAAATCAAGCTCTATTCTAACTACCTTGAAGAGCATCTCCCCCCCCCCCCATGAGTGGTACAGTCATCATGAGATCCAAAGGATGTGAAATGATTTCAACTGAATTTAAGCCATGATCAATACCTAACAGCATATCCTTGACTTTGGGGCTAAGTGCCATACTTTGAGTAACTGAATTCACATGTCAATAACTGTATACACCTTATTCTATTTCCCAGAAGATGTTTCTTTGGATCCCAGATGTTGAAAGCATCATCATGTTAGAAGCCCAGAAATGTTTTGTCATTTTTGTTATGTGTGAAGAATAATATTTAAAGTATTTATCTGAATTTGTTGTTTTCTAATTTGCTTTGCAATTTCTATCGTTTATAAGCTCAAGTTGGTTTTTCTGTGTATTTTGTGTGTCTTATTAAACCTGTCACTGTGATTTTATTTTGACACTCCTGGTATCAATTTTCAAAAAACACCTGTCTAAAGAACAACATAGGGCTCACACCACAGGAGTGAGTGAGCCAGCCTTCTCTGCCAGGCATAGTAGAGTTCTAGCATCTGTGTGTTTAGGCCAAATGATGCTTTAACCAGTTTGATTTAATTTACTTTTTCACACTGGAGGCAAGTCATAATGTAAAGATGCGTTTACAAAAGACCATTTCTGCGAAACCAAAACCGATTTCAAAGTGTTCCTGAAACGTGTAAATATTGATTATTGAATCAAAGCTTTTAGTTTAGCAATTCTTTCATCATAATGTTAGATTACTAACACAGATCTTGGTTAACCATGACTAAATAATAAGTGATATATCTGCGTAAGGTGAAGAAGTTAATCTACCTCTTTAAGTGTCTTTTCTTAGTTGGCTATGGCTTAACAATACTAGAGAAAATGAGCTTTTTATCTCTGGAAACGATTCTTCTTTATAAGTATTCTTTCTCTATTTTTTTGGCATTTATAAAGACATGCTCACTTTCAAATAAAAAAAGGATAATAATTGGTAAATGGGGCGACTCTCAGTCTACACACTCAAATGTCCATACAGTGTTCTCTCTCTCTATTTTTCAGTGAGTGGACACACAAAAAAATATTCTGAGAGTCATTCCTGATGTGATTACAGGAGGCTTGATTTCTTTTTTCTTTTCTCAGAATTTCTCTGTCTCTTTTCTGAGTTGGGACATGAATCTTGGGCTTTTTGCAGAAATAAAGTATTATCATCATAAGACATTTTTGCTATGGACTAAATGGTGGGGTCCTTGAGAGATAATTAGCTTTAAATGAGATCATGAGGGTGGGGCCTCATGATGGGTATTCTGTTCTTACAAAAAGAGTTTAAACTAGTTCCCTCCTCTACAATATGAGAACACATGGAAAAGGAAGTGTCTCTCACCAGGAACTGATTCTTCTGACACTCTAATCATGTACTTCTCAGCCTCAGAACTGTCAGAAATAATTGTCATTTATTTAAGCCACTCAATTTACGGTATTTAGCTGTGAGATCTGGGCAGGCCACTTCACTTCTCTGTCCTTCAGTTTCCTAATCTGTAATATGGGAAGGCAACTTTTAAAGTACTTAAAACAGTTTCTAACTGTTTTTTGTTATTTAAGTGGTTTTTCACAACAATGATTATTGAAGAAAATATATGGATTATTGAAAATATATGTCATCCTCTCATTCCCTCCTCATTGGCAAGAAGGAAAGAATAATAAAGAGGAGAAATATTGAACTGACAGCTATTTATCTAGAGGGAGTGGAATTAAAACCAAAAGGAACTAAATTTACTCTAAATTGGTAAGATTAAGTTTCTTGACATCAGAGGAAATAGGTGACTATAAATTTATTTTTCACAAATGGGTCAAAGTATCTATAAGTTCATTCTTGCTATGATAATTAGATAATTACCTTTTCAAAATAACATGTGGTTTATAATACATCAGACACAAACACAGGATTATTAGCAAGGACTAATTGATTCTAATTAGGTTGATACCTAATTTGATTTTATGTTTCCTCTATGTTTTATCTCTAAACTGAAGACTCTCATTTTAACGACTCATACAACATAATGTGTTAAAGATTTTTGGAAAAAGAAATGTATTATTCCTTATACAAGTTATTCATTCTAATCATAAAATGCCACAGGCTTTCTTCTCCCCCTACCTCACCCTGCCGCCTTTCAGAACTCTATAGGGAAAGAAATGGTAGGGAGAGAAAAGTCCTTTAAGACTTCCTCCTTTTAAGAAATGAGACTCTCTTTTCCCTAATTTCATTAAAATAAACATGACTTGAGAAAGAACAAGAAATACCTGCAGGTTTAATTCTAGTTTCTCTCCATCTGTTAGACCCATATTTTTTGCAATGACCTAGCAGCTGTGCTGCAAAGACACCCTACACTTGTGTTTTCTTTTATACATTTTTAAAACTCAAGCTTTAGTAAATAATTCAGTATTTTGTTTATATTAGACGCAGTTACCTTTTAAAAATGACATTTAAAGCTCTGTTTTTTTTTGTTTTTTTTTTGAAGGTGGCATATTGGCAATTGAAGTGAGACCACTAATTACATTGTTGACCTATGAAAAGATTTGGAAAAATGTTCTGGTTTAGGACTGATATAAAATTATACCAGGAAAATCACTTTTCAGTGACTCAGAGTGGGCCATGGTCTGCTACTCTGAGTAGAAGCAAGCATATTTTTTAAATATAGTCTTAACAAAAGGGATCATAGGATTATGAGACAAATCAAAATTGACTTGGTGATGATATCTGAACACAAAGTGGTGCTTTATTTATTCTTTTAGTCATTTAACTCTTTAATAAGCACCTGTTATGTTAGGTACTCTTGGAGGATCAGGGCAATGCACTTACACATTGAAATACAGATCTTGCTGTATTTATTACATTACCTTTTAATCCCTTAATAAGGGTGATATAATGTGTCTCACTTGAGGGGAAGAAGCCAGAGAATTAAAGAAGGTGAGAGGAGAATATGTGTTGTTCTTGAAGCCTCTGTGGAAGAGTCAACTTTTCAGCCTGAGTCTTGAAGTAGATAGAATTTCATAGCATGTATTTTAGGGGAAGGAACAGCACTGGTGCATCCAAAAGAGGCAGGAAGTGGGAGGTGTGTACAAGGTGCGTGCGTGGTACAGATAAAGTGAAAGATTATTAAATAACAATATTTCTCAATAATTTAAATAATGAGGTTAGCAAGGAGCTTTCACATTCAAGAGTGATTCTTAAAATGTTCCTGTGAGTATATAATGACCAAGAGGTACTTGGTAGTATAGCCAGAGATGGCCAGCTATAGGATTTCAATTTCTTTAAAGCCTCACCTTTTCCCCTAATTATTCATACATAGTTTGTATTTTACTCCATAATACCTATATAGTTGTTTTAATATAAAAAGAATGTCTTAAATTATTTTCAAGAAAATGCCACAATCCTGTGGCTGCATATAGCCCTTAGTATAGTGAGTGTCTCAAAGCCTGGAAGGTATGAGTCCTGAGCTTGCGAACCATGGATACATCCTTGCTTATATATAAGCAGTAGAAAATAATAATAGCAAAGAAAATTAACACCAGATTGTGGTTGACCTTGAGTAATTAGTTCTGGGCTAAAGTAATTGGAATGAATGTTCTAAAATTTAGATAATGGGAGAATGATAGACATTTTTAAAGCAGGGCAGTTACAAGAACTACTGTTCTTTGGGCAAGCAGGATTAACTTGGTAGCAATATTTACAGTATATTAGCCAGGAAGGAAAAAGAAAAGAGAGAGGCCAACTAGTGACTACCAGTGAAATTCGGGGTAGTTGAAGAGATAGGCAACAGAAGAGAAGACAGCATAGACCTTGAACAGTTGAGACTTGAAAATTGAGTGGATGTTGGTGGACAGTGGTAAGAGAGAAACAATATATTTTTCTTTCTCAGGGTAAACTAGTAGGTTGGGTAACCAAAGCATCCATTAAAAGAGGAATTTTAAGAATCAGAAGAACAAATTTTAAAGTAAAAGATAATAAGTTCTACTTGAAACCACAGAATTTGAGACTATTAAGAGTCATTCTAAAAATCTGTCCTTTGTACAGTTAAAAAGTATCTCCATTTGTCTCATTAAGGACACATGTATTTCCAATAAAGTCTTAAATGTATATAATAATGCTAATCAACATTTCAAACATTTCTATATTTATGTAGTTATCATTTTTTTATTACTAATGATAATTCAGATTTTTTAATATTAGAGATTTAGGATCACTAGCAATGAAATTAACCTTAAATTGCAGTTAATAAACAACACATTTTTGGTATAGAAAAGTATGCTAAGAGATTAATAAAATACTTCCAAAGATAAAATATATTTTATTAGAATAAAATTATATGAGAGAAATAAAATATGAGTTCAAGAAGAAAAAGAAAAGATAAAATTTCAAGTGGTAAAGAGTAGCTGGCTTGTTCATGTGGGTTTAAAATAGATGACAGGGTATATAAAATTGTTATGTATATAGTTTTCATTGGATACATGAAAAGTGATGAGATTTTTATTGTGAAATATTAATATTTACAATATCTTGAAAATTGCCTGCTTTTCAGTTATTTAAACATATAAAATTTTTAGATATCAACTTCAAAAATTTAGGTTGAGTAGATAGTTATTCAAAATTATTTTAGAAATACATAAGCAAAAAAAATTGAAGCATACAGCTCTGGCATAATTTGGAAAATGGTAAGTTTGTCTCATAGCTATTCTGGAATCATCTCTTTGGATGCTGCTCTTCTGAATTTGTGTTTCTTTTTGCTTCATGTTATTCTGCTTAGACAATGCCTACTCTGTGCCTGGTGTCAGCATGGAGCTTTGTGACTGGTGTAGATAGAGGGATAATTCAGTGAAATACTGAACACCTACCAGGCCTCAGCCTGGGTCAAAATTCTTGGTTCTGTTTTTTCCTAGCTGTGTGATTTTGGGCAAGTCACCCAACTTCTCTGAGACTCATCTGTAAATAACTAATGAGGTTATTGTCAAGGGTAAGTAAGATGATGTCTGCAGATTACTTTGTACTGTTTGATATACAGAAAGAACTCAAGAAATAGTAGTTGTTTTCGAGGCAACCAGATCTTTCAGAAGCAGGTGAGTTTATAGAGGTATGTCATTTTTTTTTTTTGCTTACCATTTTTTTAAGCAAAACAAATCTTTTTAAAGTGCATTACCAAAACAGTTAACAACAAAATGATAACATATTTTTCATGCCTTTTTTGCCCACCACATTAAATATCTTTTTAATTATTGAAGTATTTCTTTTTTTTTCCCCCAGAAACAGAGAGTCAGAGAGAGGGATAGATAGGGACAGACAGACAGGAATGAAGAGAGATGAGAAGCATCAATCATTAGTTTTTTGTTGCGACGCCTTAGTTCAAGGGTAGTCAACCTTTTTATACCTACCACCCATTTTTGTATCTCTGTTAGAAGTAAAATTTTCTAACCGCCCACTGGTTCCACAATAATGGTGATTTATAAAGTAGGGAAGTAACTTTATAAAATTTATAAAGCAGAGTTACAGCAAGTTAAAGCATATAATAATAATTACTTACCAAATACTTTATGTCAGATTTTCGCTAAGTTTGGCAGAATAAATCTTTATAAAACAACTTACTATAGTTAAATCTATATTTTTATTTATGTTTTGGTTGCTCTGCTACCGCTCACCATGAAAGCTGGAATGCCCACTAGTGGGCAGTAGGGACCAGGTTGACTACCACTGCCTTAGTTGTTCATTGATTGCTCTCTCATATGTGCCTTGACTGTGGGGCTACAGCAGACCCAGTAACCCCTTGCTCAAGCCAGCGACCTTGGGTTCAAACTGGTGAGCTTTGCTCAAACCAGATGAGCCTGCGCTCAAGCTGGTGACCTCGAGGTCTCGAACTTAGGTCCTCTGCATCCCAGTCCGATGCTCTGTCCACTGTGTCACTGCCTGGTCAGGCTGGAGTATTTCTTAAGTGTGAGTCAGAGCTCTCTAAGATAGAAGTCAGTAAATACTCTTGCAGGGAAGACACAAGTCTTCTACGAATGGCTCTACAAATCTAATGCATTTAGCCAACACTTGGGTTGGGAGTTAAATAATATGACTACATTTTCCTGGGGAGAATTAGCATGAAGTGTTTGTTGTCAGTTTTACATCTTATGTAAAAGTGGTATTGGTGATGGAAGTGGAGTCATGTTCCTGGTGGTCATGTAAATTTCAACATCTAGGTCAATGTGGCAGCAGTAGTGGGTGATCTAAGACTGGTTTCAGTTGTTGGACATCTTTCTTGGATATTTAGCATCTAATCTGAAACCCCAGACTTCTAAACATCTATCTAGTCTAGTGAGTCTCTAATATTCTTTCAACAAACTTCTTTGCTTCCCAGCCGACTACCTCTCCGGCTGAAACAAACATACCATAGATGGCTTTACAGGGCAGGCTTTTAAAGGAGCAGGGTCTATATTCTTCTGACCTCTTTAACAGCTCTATCTAATCTCCACCTTCCTCAGACTGTTTTAGAATCTCCTTTCATAACATTGCATCCTCCACACATCGTTCCATCTCGTTGATGTCTCCAAAGTTGTATGAGGAGTTACACTCTTCTGGTCTTTTCAATCAAGAGTTATCAACTTTTTTACTTGCCATCAACATTCTGGAGGAATATGAAATTGTACCCATTATAGCAGTGATGTTGATAGAGTGAGAGTGGAGTGAGATGGGGGCACTGCAAACTGATGAAACTGGGGTAATGAGAACATCTTATTGGTACATGTAATCTGAAAAAGCCCAGAGCAAAATCCAATTTATCATTGTTTACCCCTCATACTATTCCTTAACTCCAACGCTAATCTAAAGTTGAGATGAAAATGACAGGCCATAGAGACAGAAAAATGTATGCGTTCTCTTTTGCATAAGTAGATGTAGAAGAGAACAGTAACACCCAGGGAAGGAGAGCTTCCGAGAGTCACTCTGTCCTATAATGCATCCATCTTTGCAAAATACATAAGATCAAACTTGAAGACAAAAAAGCTGAATGTTTTGGTTAGCAGGTATAAAAACTTAGTTGTGTAAGCCACTTTATTTATTTGTATTTATTTTTTTTTAATATTTTATTTATTGATTTTTTAGAGAGAGAGGAGTGAGAGAGAGAGACAGAGAGAGAGATAGAAGGGAGAGGAGCAGGAAGCATCAACTCCCATATGTGCCTTGACCAGGCAAGCCCAAGGTTTCGAACCGGCGACCTCAGTGTTCCAGGTTGACACTTTATCCCACTGCGCCACCACAGGTCAGGCTGTATTTATTTTTAATGGGTTGATATTTACTGTAGTCAACCTTTTTGACCCCTCTAAGCTTCTTCATTGACCAAAACATTGCTCATACCACATGGTACATATACCTTTTAAAAGGACTTCTTCAATTATAGTGATAAATGTATTATACTTTTCTTTAAATTTCCTCTGATGTACTACTTAATGAATAAATGCATTGCAGCCTGTTTGTGAGAGATGGGGGCAGAGCAAATGAGGCCTGCTGTTTCAGAAAGCTCTTGATTTTATCTCTAATACTCAAGATTTTGAACTTGGATATTATATTAACCTTAGATATGCTAGTAATCAAGTGTGGCCAGACGGCTGTCTCCTGATTACACATATGAGAAGATAAATATGGTATTTATGCCAATCAAAGTCAACTTCAATTCACTTGTTGACTTGTCCCAAGCTTAAGAGAGGGTTCTGCAAACAGAAGCAGCTTAAGAGATGTCAGCTAGTAATGATAAAAATATTTACCCCCCAGCCATCTTCAGGCTAAAACTGCACAGCCCCACAATACATTTGTTAAATGTGAGAAAGGCTGCAGAAACTTGGCAGGTTTACTGATATGTCATAACTTATGTAAGAATTGTCTGGTCTCTGAATAAAAAAAAATCTCTCTCTCTCTCTCTCTCTCTTTAAATTGTGAAAACAATGTCACAACATTACTGAGAGTTTGGCAAATAGAGAAGTAGATATCAATCATATTTCTAACACTCAAACATTAAACCAAGTGCAATATTTGTGGCATTTTTTTCCTTTTGTGTTTCATTTAAGTGGTAAGTTTTCCATTTTTGCAATCATAGCATACTCATAACAGTTTTGTTCCTTCCTATTAATGTGAGCTTCAGAAGGATTATTGTATTACTATGTTGACTCACAATTATCCATTTTTAAAAGTTGTGTAGTTTTTAATCAGTGAGATAGACTATAATTTATTTATCCAGTCTCTTACCTGTGGGCATGTTATTTTCTTTTACCACTTTAAATTAAGAAACATGTTTCAATGAATATCTTGTGATCCTTGTGTTTTCTGCCTTTTGAGTAATTTCTAGAAGATAAGTTTCCAGATTATATGATAGCTTTTAAAAAAAATTTGTAAGACCAATTATAGGGAGATGTTGGAGAATAAAACCTACTCTTAAGTGGGTTGAGGAGTGAATTGTGGTGAATGAAGAACTAGAAAATTTTTCTGCTGATTGTAAAAAATATATTCAAGAAAAAAAAAGATAGGATCTACAGAAATTATTGAAAGAATGAAGTCCTGGAGAGACAGGAAGGTCTGGGGTTTAGAACAGCAAAATCTCCATGGAAAATAATGGCACAGGAAAATCGTCTCTGCCATCACATTTATGTGAGGCAAATCAAAATTTTAGATATGGATGCAAGTAACCCTATTGGTTTGGTGACAAGAAGCTGAGAGAATACTTCAGTGATTCTGAAGGTCATCTATTAAGAGTATGTCTAAATTAGCCAATATTAAAAATGAAAAAGAATTGACAAGTAATAATAGATGCCATTTTCTTCTGTGCATTCACTGTGTGCTTGCTGATATGCAAAGTGCTTTATATTCATTGTCACATACTAGTTATATCATTTTCCACCAATCCTTACCATCACTGATGTGGGCAGAATGAATAATCTATTCAAGTCTGGATGTTGGTCAGGTGTGTACAATGGAAGAAAAATGCTGAAAGACAATTGATGCTAGTATAAGAAAGGTTGAGGTGAGAGAGGATACATCTTAGCTAGTTAGGAGAAGTCGTAAAAGAGCATGCATTTCTGAATATACAGTGCAGTGCTAAGGACGAATTTGCCTCAGAGAATTGGCTGATTGGCCCATAAATTAAAGGACAGTTTATGGGACTAAATCTTCAGTTGTCTTTTGTATTAACAAAAGAAACCTAACTCTGACATTGGTGTTTTATTACCCCTCTAGGTGAGCAGTTCATTCTTTTAAGTAAACTTCCAAGGATATATGGGTAGAAAACAAAGTAGAAAAGTAGACCTTGAATGTCTTGACTTCTGATCATAGGAGGAACCCCGTGTAGGGTTGTTGGGGAATGTGACCCTTCCCCCTTCCCAACCTCAAGGCTTTGTGGGAATGGATCCTGACCTCAGGGCATGAGATCAGGGTAGTCAAACTGAAACAGGTTTTACTAAGAACAATGGATCTGAGTCACCAGATATGTATCAAGGAGGAGCAATACAGAACACCCGCCCCCAAACACACACACACTTACTGCTTAGCTTCCCTTAAGTAACACCCAGGGCTTAGTTATTTAAACAACTACACTCAGCCAGGCATGGGACTTCCACTGACCTGCTGCCATCGGTGCTACCCATGTATGGAAGTAATAAAGGCTGTATCTGCTCCATCTGGTCCTCCTTGTGGTTTCTTTGGGATCGAGCAGCAACACCAGATCAGTTTTCTGGGTCTGGACCTCCTGTGTTACACCATTAGTGTCATCTTGAAGGAGACTTGCCTAGTATTACTGTATAGGCTTCAGTGCCAGCCTGCTAGAGATACAGCTTGTATCTGCCACTTATCAAATGGTAAGATTCAGCTAATATGCTTTATTTCACTCATCTGTAAAATAGTAATGATAGTGGCATTTGCCTCAGAAGATTGTTATGAGGATTACAAAGTCAAAATATAAAGCACTTAGAAACACTAAGTTTGAGCTATCTGTCATAATATGTTTATTATTATGCATACCACTTTTTGAGATGCCTAAGTGATAGCAATATGGTAGGCACTTTATTGTTAGCCCATTTAATCTTCACAAAAACATTCTGAAATAAGATTATTTTCTCCATTTTGCAGATTTAGGAATTGAGGCTTAAAGAAATGAAGTTACTTGCCTGAAGTCATCTCAATTTATAAATAACAAAGCTAGAATTTAAATCTGAGAGTGCCTACATCCAGTCTTAGACAACTTGCATGAGCAGGTGAATATTGCAAAGTTTGTTTGTTTGTTTTCTAACTCTGTTACAAAGTTAAGCTTGTTTGGGGAGCTATAGCAGATATTAGTGACCCATCCATATTCCCTGAAATTTCTGTACCATTTCCTGATGTCAGCCCTGGTATGTTCTCCCTCAATATAGGCAGCATTACTGTCTTCTTGGCAGAGGGCTGCTTTAGGTTACTGAAACCAGTAGTATATCTATAGGTTCAAGTAAGTCCTAAAATAAACAGAACCACCAGGAGAACTTGTTAAAAACAGATTTTTGCCTCTAACTTCAGAGTCTATGATTTAATAGGTCAGTGTTGGGGTATGGGTGGCATCCTAGAGTTCCCATGTTAATGAGTTTCCCAATCTGGAAATTGCACTCTATGACCCACTGCCCTCAAGTCTCCCTTTTTATTACTCTAAGTACTCAACAGTACTGGGACAGCAAATATCATTGTATCATACAGAAATAAAATAAAAAAATCCTACTGAACAGAATACGTACTTCCTTTGACATACTATTGTCTAATATCTCTTTTCTCATACTTTTTATTTTTCAAGTTGTTTTAAGTGTTTTATTTTTCAAAGTGGGATCTAGCTCAACTGTATTTGAATGCACGTATCCAGTCCATTCTCTTCGTGTTTTTGTTTTCATCTTTTCAAACATTTTTTGTTTTGTAGTGTTTCCTTTTCACTTTTCTCTATTATTGTTGGTTTGATAATGATGCTGTTGGTCAAACTGTCCTCCTTTAGTTTGGAGGATCTACTCTGAAAGTATTTTTATTCCAGGAATGGTCACCACCTCCTCCCTGATCTCTTAACGAGGTTTAAATGATTCTACTATAATATCTGCACAGTATACCAACTTCTCCCTAGACTTTTATTAAATCACAACATTGAGACTTTCCCTCTTCTTCCTCTTCCTCCTTTAATCAAAGGTTCACGGTCTGCGTATGGTTACTTTGAGCTTCATTGTCTCAGAGAAGGCTGGCCTTGACTGTGGGCTATTCTCTGCAGGGGTGTGCCAGCATTTGCAAGGATGGTCAAGTTCCCCAGACCTAGAAGCATCCGGGAGGCTAGCTATTGTTCCACCACTTCTGTGACTGTTTAGGAAGCAAACTGAAATAAAAGAGAGGGACAGAACCAGTGGTAGGATTCAGCTGCTTTGCACTGGTTTGGTGGAACCAATACCTAATTTGTTGAGTTTGGTGAACTGGTTGTTAAAATGGCACTTGTAATCAGGGTTCTCTCTAAGGTGGGTGCCTGGGCAACCACCCAATATAGAAAGCCGAAATTTACATTCCTTACTCTTTTTTAATGTTCATCTGTGCAACAGTGTATTTTAAGCACCTTCAATTATGTTTATTCTGCCCATAGGTGAAAAAATTTTAAGTGAGAATGTCAATCAAGAAGCAATATGGAAATATATTAAGTAACAGTTTTATTGTTTTTTGTCAGGTATTATTTAATGTATTTTTCATTAATATTTTTAAAACTCTATAACATAATCTAGTTTTGTGTACCTATTTTATTGTTCTTATTTAAGTATTAAATGCATGAAATAATAAACTACCTTTTGGTATATTATTTTTTTATACATAAAACAGTCAGTGGGGCAGAAAACCAGTTGTTAAGTTATTTGAATACCATCACTGGCCAGAACCCTTTTTATGGTATTAAATATTGAATGTTCTGTATTTTTTTTTAGGAAGTAAATGATTTCCAATGACTGTGGTATGCCTCATAATAGCCCTGAACACCCTTTGTGTGCACTGACCTACACTTAGCGACCCCTGCTCCCTGATGTTTATGTAGTTGGTCTTTGACTCTTGGGCTTTCCTGAGATCTCTGGGTCTTTGACAAAGCACAGACATGTGTCTGCTTACACCTACAGGAGCAGGGAGTTACCCACCTATTCTTTACATGAGCAGAGCATGTTGTCCTCTAGTAAAGGTAAAGGCAGTTTGCTTTTGGGCCTTGTAGTCAAGTCACATCATTCTCTTTACTGACCCCAGCATCATGTGCCGTCTGGTCTCTGAGAAGATACAGCCATATTTGCTTGCCCCTTTGAAAGATTACTGTACCTTTCTAAATAATTTCAACATGTTTTCTTTTAAAATGTTAAAGTGAAGGGTGTACTGACTCTGCCCTCCTCTTTACCTACCAAAAACCCTTTAAGTGAGTCCCAGACATTATGAAATGAGTTTTGTTAAGTGTAGGCTTTATAAGTATGAAAAGCAGGAAATTTTCATGAGCATCCATCATTGAAATTCTCTTTTGTTTGAGCACAAAGCCTATATCAGTGTATGAAACAGTTAATGAACCCCAATTGTAGAAAAAAAGAAATAAAACTTTTAAATAGAATTATAACTTTTTTTTTAGTTTAGTGGCCATTTTATCTCCAAAATACATTGTCATCATTAACATATTTTAACATCTCTGATTGTCATCTCTTTTGGAATTTTGACACGACTTGTTTGATTTATTTAAATTGTTTTAAACATAAACGTTTGATTATAGTTTTTCTTTTTTAACGTATGAAATGTGTTCAAAGGCACAGGGCCCTAGTAATGAGTTTTAGCTCATCCTGTTACATGATGTAAGATACAGAAACTGAGAAGATACAAATCATAGCTCTTATCACTCTGTGTGAACAGAGCTCATCCTTCCTAAAACTGAGACAGAAGAGGGAAAGATGGGAAACTCTGCCTACCTCATTTGCTCACTTACCTCTGGGGAAAACAAAATCTGACTCAAAAAACTTATGATTTCATTTTTGAATGAGTACACTTCTCCAAAATGTGTTGTGTTAAAATACTAATCTCATCATATTATGTAAAATAGCAAGTGCATTGGACCTGATGTTGGAGGATCGTTAAACTGAAGAATAGTCTAAAGATACAATTCCTGATTTGAAAACTTTTTAGTTCGCTGACCTGGGGAAATCAGTTCATCATTCCGAATCCCAGTTTCCTTTTTTTCACAAGGTTGTGGTGAGATTCAAAGATGACAGGCATACAACCCTTTTCTAATTTACTTTTTAACACTTTTCAAAACTATAAAGTACTACATAAATCTAAGGTATTGTTTCATTTCTCCAAATATTTGTCTGTGGTCAGGGAGTTTTTCAGTTTTAAATGATGCAGGTACTCCTATGGAAACACATTCAGAATGAATGTACAATTAATTAATTGGTTGACTACAGTGATAACAGAAAACACCTAAATTTGAATCTTTCAGAAAGACAAAAATCATTATTTTCCATGTAATATCTTCCCAGAGCTAACTCCACAGATCTTTGACAAGGTAGAATTATGACTACAAGCCCTCCGCAAACACTCTCAACTAATTGCCATATGTGTAAATTCCACTGGAGCTTTCTTCAAATCCTACCTTACGTTCCAAGTGACATCCTCTGCTAGAACTACATCTACAGCCTACACATATTCTAGCTTTAGAAACAACGGCCACCTGTTCTATTTTCCCCATCTGAAGGTCTATTTCCTTGTTATTACATACCTCAACAAAGCAAAAGAATATAGCCAACTCTAAACTTATGGTGAGACTCAAAAGAGGCAATATGCCAAAGGCAGGCTTAAAATTAAAATTTTTGTCTTTACATATTCATTTGTGAAGGCTAAAAAAAATGGTTGTTAATTATTTAAACTGTCGAGGTTATCAAATTGAGAAAGCATGAGAATACCTTGCATTTTATTGAAGTAGCAAACAGAGTTTGGAGATATTTTAATCTTTTTATATCTCTGAGACTTTATGACCTTTGAGAAAAAACATGTGGCTTTGCCCCAAATAAAATGGAAACAATACAGCAAAAAACTCTTAGGGGGTAAAAACTGTAGTTGACCTAAAGTGTTTTGGTTTTCTTGATATTACATCATAGTTCTCAAAACTGGTTTTCTTTGAAAAACAAAAAGAAAACAAATACCACTGAAACTTCTCTATGACCTGCTAAATCAACTTTCAAACACTGTAGTATAGATTATATAAGTCTATCTCTCTATCTATCATCTATCTATCTATCTATCTATCTATCTATCTATCTATCATCTATCATCTATCTGAAATCTTAGAATAAAAGATAGGAAACCTCCCTTAACACTTACTTTTATCAAGTACTTTTCTTTAGTAGGCTCATAATTGTCACCAGAGTTTTATTTCTGGTTAGAATTACTCTCAAGCATTATAATTTGGTCGGCTATCAGGAAGCTGTAAAAGCTTGAAATGCTCTTTTAAAATTTATTTTTACAAAGTTTATCTCATTGAAAAAAAAGAAAAAATAATGTAATGTTGTCCAAAATTAAAGCAATATTCATCTACTTTTGGCATTTGTCCCAAACATTTTAAAAATATTATATCTCTTTATTTTTTGTGTTACTCTAAAATTATAAAATTTAGACATTCTTTTTCACTTCTATGCTGTCAGTTGATTATATGCAAGTCTCACTTTAAAAGTAATAAAGTCATATAGGGACATAAGATAGAAATGTGACTGTTATCCAAAAATCTAGCTTTCTTTCTCATTGTAACCCTGAGCCAACCTCACCCTCACTCCAGATAGTTGAAACAGACATAAGAGAAAGTCAGAAATTGAAAATTTTAAAATGAGCCTTAGATCGGGGCAGACAATGCTGGTTTTTAAACCAATAGCCATTTCTCCGCTTCTGAGTGAAAAAAATGTCAATTAGGTCAAGGAAGCAGAAGGTCAGAAATGTGTGACCAGAAGGCCATCCCTTCTCCAGCTCTCCAAGCGTGAGTTGTCTAGGTCAAGCAGAGTCATGTTGTACCCCTTTGCCAGTGGTTGTTGTAGAGAATGATGTATGACAAGTTCAGATGAGACATTAGATGAGATTTCCAGGGTAGTTTCAGAGACTCTGGGAAAGATCTTCCTCTCTGATAAAGAGGGATATGTGAGAACTGCTCCTCTTTGGCTTTTAATTATTTTTATTTTTGAACACTGTCCAGTGAGGATGTGTAGAATGGCAGAAGTTAATTGGTGAACATTAAAAGAAAACTTAGAGGGTAAAAACCCCTTTATTAAGGACAGTGGCATGGAAAATGGAGAACCACTGAATTCTGTGGCCACCATTCTGCTGCATTAACCTGATTTTATACTTTTTGTTATAAGAAGCAATCAGTGTACTGATGGCCTACTAGTCATTGTTTTTTTTGTTATTGTTGTTTTTGTTACTTAAAGCTGAAATTATTTTATTGATATAGATGCTCTCTTTTGCCAATTGGCCTGTTGTGACAAACTCATTCTTCTTTTGTTAAGGTTACCTATTGATTTCTTATTGTGATTTTAAAATATTTTTTAACTCTGAATTCAGCTTGGAGGAGGAGATTTCAGTGGGTGTTCCTTTTTGCCCTATAGGATAGTTTTACATTTGTTTCTACATGTTTCATCAGTTGTAGGCTCACTTTTATAGTAATTTGATGACCCCTTTCCTAAGGGTAATACTCATTCAGATCTACACTTGCAACTTGAAAGCAGACACCCCGTTAGAAATGCAGAATCTTGAGCCATACTAAATCAGGACCTAAATATTAGCAAGATTCTCAGGTGATTTGGAAAGCTCTGTAGTAAAGGAATCTTGGGATTCTAAATTTTAACAGATGAGTCTATTTTTATCCATGGCCCCAAGAAGAAAGAAGCATTGAACTTTCTTTTCCTAGCAGGCACGAAGAGTTCTCGATTCCCTATTTCAGAACAGGGTTGGCCTTTGTGACTGCAGCTCATGAGGCACGGTGACCCTGGGGCCTGGGCGGGCTCCCTGAGCAGTTGCTGAGGTCCTAGTTTCTACACTCCCATGAGTCCCTGGGCTCTGCCAAACAGAATGACCTGATTTTGTGTTCTTTCTTTGTTTTGTACCTTTCAGTATGTCCACATTTTCTAGGTTTTTAAAAATAGTGGTTTTTCTTTTTAGCATTTGCACATTTTTGGAGAGGGAAGGAATGTGACTGCTCTATTAACAAAAAATCTTTATTCTAAAAGGTTTAGCTCAATGAAATTCCTCTTCCTGAGAAGTAGGAAGAGTAAGCAAAAGATATGAGAGAAAGGCCATTTTTTACAAAATAATGGAGTAATGTAGGCTTAATTGTGACTTACTAAAATTAAAGTGCATAGATGTACTGTAAAATTAACAAGGAGAAAGGAAGATAAAACAAAGAGAAAGTTGACTAAGCTGACAAAATTAATAAAAGGTAAAGGAAGAAAACTAATGATAAAGTATACTAAATATTAAATATATATTTTAAATAGTGAATATGATAGGGTGAATTACACCTTTTATGTTAGTTATATCAGCAAATTTGCATATATTTCTATGGCAAATGCATAATCATAATGGTGTAAAAATGCAAAGAAAATTTAACATTTTGTAGTTTTTATAAAAAGACCTATAAAACAAAGTAGTTTAGAAAAGTTAAAAATATAAAAAAAAATTGATCACAATGTAACAGATAAATGTAAAAGTAAGAAGAAAGAAAAGGAAGGAAGGAAGGAAGGAAGGAAGGAAGGAAGGAAGGAAGGAAGGAAGGAAGGAAGGAAGGAAGGAAGGAAAGCATTTAGGCAAAGCAGAATTTAAGGTTAAAATCATTAAAGAAGGCTGCTGAAAAAGGCTTTGGCAGGCCTTTGGTGTGGTTGGGTGGAGGGATTATACACCTGGGATACTGATCTTCGCTCTACTTATCTTTTCCTAAACACTGAAAGATATACTAAGATGTTTTGTACCAGTTCCTTGTATCTGGTGAGTAGGCAGGAAAGGAGCCAGAGTTTCTAAGCCTGGGTGACCATGGCAAAGGGAAACTTTTTTCTTAAAAACACAGAGGAATGCTCACTTCAAGCAGGTGATATTTATAGCAGCATTATGTTCCTGACGGGACATGATAACCTTGGAGATGGAGGAGATGCTGTGGTGGTGCCTGCTTCACTTAACTATTTTCATATATTTTCTTAGTTTTGCCATTAGAAAACTTTCCACCAGTCTTATGATGTCTGATGAAATGTTTCAGTCAATTCCATCACCATCTCATTTGCATTAAAAAGAGAATTAGTAAAATACAATGACATGAATCAAACACCAAATATTTCTGTTCCAACAAATATTATACAGGAAATGAACTCAATTTTAAAATAATATTTTTTAAAATTTTCCATTTCATTACAAACAAAACCTAACAAATGACCAGGCGGTGGCACAGTGGATAGAGCATCAGACTGGGATGTGGAGGACCCAGGTTCGAGACCCCAATGTCATCAGCTTGAGCATGGGCTCATGTGGCTTGAGCAAAAAAAAAAAAAAGCTCACCAGTTTAGACCCAAGGTCGCTGGCTCGAGCAAGTGGTTACTTGGTTTGTGCCCACGGTCAAGGCACACATGAGAAAGCAATCAATGAACAGCTAAGGTGTCGCAAGGAAAAACTGATGATTGAAAAATTCATCTCTCTCCATTCCTGTCTGTCCCTATCTATCCCTCTCTCTGACTCTCTCTCTGTCCCTATAAAAAAAAAACCTAACAAGATGTGGCATATGAGTAATGAAAATAAACATGTCATAAGAGACTTTATGTTTTTCAGATCATGAGGAATCAAGTAAAAAAGGAAAACTGGAAACATCTAATTTAATTATGACTGCTCCATGATTTTCTCCATTCTTTTAAGAAAGATAAATATGAGCTGTAAAAATTAGAGAATAAATTAAAAAATTATTTTGAATAACTCATCACAGAAAAATTAAAAATAAATTTATAAAATATTTCAAGAAACAGTTGATGAATAACCATGTATTGGAACCTGTGGTGGAATCCCTGAAATAGGGCTCATTCATACCCCAAGCCTTTATATAGATGCATCATTAAAGCTTATATATCATAAAAGTAAATTAATTATATCCACCTCACCTCAATATGTTAAAAGCCTTTTAAAAGCAGAAGACAATGGACTAAAATACCAGAAAAACAATAACAAAAATCCCAAATACTCTAAAATAATAATAACAAAATAAATGCAAAAATAAGTAAATACACTCATTACTTGCACTTGCCATTGCTGTCTTTCTTTAAGTCTATTTTCTCCTCTTAAAGTAGCAAATTGTAGCCTTTGATTTATATTAAACACCAGTTCATTAAGGTTCTAGCCAGGGCAATTAAGGAAGAAAAAGAAATAAAAGCTACCTCTCTTTGTAGATGACATGACCTTGTATATAGATGATTCTAAGGGATTCAGTAAAAGCTATTACAATTAGTAAATGAATTTAGCCAGGTTTTAGAATTCAAGATGACTATACAAGAGTGAGTAGTATTGCTATACACTATGAATGAACATTTCAAAAATATAATTGAGCAAACAATTCCATTTATAATAGCATTAATAAAATGCTTAGGTATAAATTTAACATAAACATGCAAGACCTACACTATTGAAAACTATAAAACTTTGTCTAAATACATTAATGAGGATTTAGATAAATGGCCAGATATTCTGTGTTCATGAATTGGAAGATTTGCTATTGTTAAAATGGCAGTATCACAAAATTGATATGCAGATTTGTTGATAATACTAATAAAATTGCAGCTGGTTTCCTTGCAGAAATTGATAAGCTGATCCTGAAATTCATATAGAAATTTAAAACAAATTAAAAAAATTTTTTTAAATAAAAATGAAATTGAACAACACACATCACATAATTTTAAAACTTACTGAAAATTAAAATAAGACAGTATGATACTGGCATAAAAAGGAGCGTTCACAAGTAAAACCATAAATTTATGGTCAGTTGATTTCTGGTTAAGGTACCAAGATAATTCAATGAGGAAGAATAGTCTATTCAACAATTAGAGCAGGGAGAACAGGATATCCACATGCACAATAATGAAATTGGACACATCTCAAATCATACACAAAATATACTAAAAAAATATAAGCTTAAATTTAATAGAATTATAAAATTCTTGGCAAAAATAATTAGAGTAAATCTTGACCTTGAGTTAGATAGTTATTTCTTATATTTGACTCAGCACAGATAACAAAAGGAAAATTAATTTTAGCTATGTCAGAAAACAATTTGGACCATAAGCAATCAAAGAAAAAATAATTTTCATTACATCAAAATATATAATTTTGGACTGAAAAAATGATTTTCAGCAACTTTTATGCTGCACGTAATACCGTAAAAAAACTCGAAGGGCAACTCACAGAATGGAACATATTTGCAAATGATATATCTGACAAGGGTGTTTAATGAAAAACTACAAAGACATTTTACAACTAAATTGAAGACAAATGATTCAATTAACAAAAGTCAAATGATCTGAATAGGTGTTCTGCCAAAGAAGATATATAAATTGCCAATAAACACATGAAAAGATGCTCAACATTATTAGAAAGTGAAAATCAAAATTATGATGATTTAGTATTTTATAAATACAGGTACTAGGATGGCTATAATAAAAACACATACAGACAAAAACGAATTATAGAGAATGTGGAGCAATTGGAATCCTTGTCATTGCCGATACGACTGTAAAACTATGTCACTGACTGAAAAATAGTCTGGCAATTTCTCAAATGCTTAATGGAGTTATTATATGATCCAGCAGTTCTAGGAATATATTCAAGAGAAATAAAAACAAATGTCCACATGAAATCTTGTATATAAATATTTATAATAACATTATTTATAATAATCAAAAGATTGAAACAACCTCAATGTCCATTAACTGATGACTAAACAAGTGGTATATCTATATACAATGGAATATTATTCAGCCATAGAAAAGAGTGATGTGCTGATAAATATCACAATTTGAAACCTTGAAAGCATTAGGCTGAAGGAAAGAAGCCAATTCCAAAATGCCACCTGTTGTATGATTCCAAAACAGGCAAATCCATAGAGACAAAAAATTGATTAGAATGGTCGCCTTAGGGGCTGGGGAGTGAGGATTAGTCAGACCAAAATGGGGAGTGATTGCAAGTGGGTATGTATGTATATATTTATTTATTGTGGTGGACAAATGTTCTAAAATCAGTTTGTGAAAACATGAAAAAAAATTTGAATAATAATAATAAATGGGTGAATTGTATGTTATGTAAATGATTTGAACAGATCCCAAACAAGTTTAAAACAAAGCCTCCCATTGCTGAAGGCTTCAGTTCAAAAACTAACTGCACTATTTTATGGAGAACTGCCCCTGGAAGGAATGGCAATTTATACCTCTCTGGGACCCATAAGAAAACAATGATTTTCTTTATCCTCATACATGTTTTGCATCTCCAGAACACACTTGCTTATATTCCATCTTAGTGTTCTTCTAATGATTTTATAATGTGTTTATATCAGTCATTGTTGTACACATTGGCAGATGAGCAAACACAAGTCTGGGGAATTAACTGGCTTTCCCAAAGTCATGTCTCTGCCAAATAAAAATCCAAGTCCAATGTTATTGCATCATTTCTGGCTGACACGGATTTTTCCCAAGATGACTACTAGCCAATGCATTTCCCTGCTACACCCACCATGTCAAATACCCTATCGGGCATGTTTGAAATCTTTTTCTAGTTTACTATTTTCTTTTTTCTACTAAGAAGAATATTTCTTTTCTTTTTTTTTATAATCAGTCAATTTTGCTCATTGGATATTAAATTAATGTTTACTGATTATGAAGTTGACTAATACAAGTAAAAAAATAATAACTAGAATCAGGTGAGTATGGACTCTGAGATTTCAGCGAGAACTAAGGTCTAGAAGATGGGCAGGACAAGGAAAGGAGAGAGGAGGGATTAGAAACCTAGGTATCAGGCACAAGAAAAAAAAATCTTTCATGTGAACTCATATGAATCCCTGCACACAGTACCTTTATCTGTGAGGCTAGAAACCTGTCTCTGTGCTCAATAACAGCATATTCAGGCAGAGATTGGGTGTGACCATCTGATGGAGTTGGAATGGGATAGGGCAGAAGGGTTAGTAGTTCAAACATTTGTTTCTTTCAGGGGCTACAATTTTGTTTTTGTTTTTGTTTTTGTTTTTTTTTCATTTTTTCTGAAGCTGGAAACGGAGAGACAGTCAGACAGACTCCCGCATGCGCCCGACCGGGATCCACCCGGCACACGCCCACCAGGGGCGACGCTCTGCCCACCAGGGGGCGATGCTCTGCCCATCCTGGGCATCGCCATGTTGCGACCAGAGCCACTCTAGCGCCTGAGGCAGAGGCCACAGAGCCATCCCCAGCGCCCGGGCCATCTTTGCTCCAATGGAGCCTTGGCTGCGGGAGGGGAAGAGA
This sequence comes from Saccopteryx bilineata, assembly GCF_036850765.1. NCBI lineage: Eukaryota > Metazoa > Chordata > Mammalia > Chiroptera > Emballonuridae > Saccopteryx > Saccopteryx bilineata. The sequence continues at coordinate 54,031,329 of NC_089491.1, forward strand.
GAGACAGAGACGAAAGCGCAGCGGAGGGGTGGAGAAGCAAATGGGCGCTTCTCCTGTGTGCCCTGGCCGGGAATCGAACCCGGGTCCTCTGCACGCTAGGCCGACGCTCTACCGCTGAGCCAACCGGCCAGGGCAGCCAGGGGCTACAATTTTGTACTTTGTGAAAACTTGGCAAGGTGCCCAATGCCTGATTTTTTTTTTTTAATTTACTCCCTTTCTCCCTTACCAACTTACGTTGCATGGCAACTGGGAACATGCCTGATCACATAAGGAAAATTCTGATTGAGGCCAAGCATGTACGAAGCCCTAGTTCAACTTTGAGCTTTGCCTCTGACCCAGATACTTACAACCTAGAGACCTGAAAGCCACATGTGGAAGTTAGATGTAGGAATGGGAGGGAACTGACATCTCTGCAGAAAGAGATAAAAGTGAAGACGAGTACACTTCGTAGTTTTGGGATTTACTCGACACCACTCAAGTCCATTAAAATTGGTTTCTCGAGGTGAAGTAATGGCCACATTTCAGCATTGCAGAAATGACTTATATATGGCTTTGTGTACCACAGACATCTTTTGAATGGTGGCAAAATGCAAATCCATGGAATAACAAAATGCATCATAAGGGCCATTTTTTGCTTTTCTTAGAAAATATTTAGTTTTTGCTCTTATTGCTTGATATAAACAACTTTCTTGGCATTCAGAACTTATTCAGAAATTACCAGGTTGTCAAATGTGTGTTATTCTAGCTTATTTCACTTGACTGGAGGTAAAGAATTAAAAACAAATTGTTATTCTGAAATTGCAATGTTGTCATATGAATGTTACCATCGCTCATGTCATTTGACTGAAGATAAAGAATTAAAAACAAACCACAGAGATATTAGTTTTATTCCGACTCGATCTGCTGAACACTATTCTCACAGAAAAAAAGCACAGGTAGCAAAACTTCATCTTCCCCAAATGCACTTCAATATGTTTTAAGTGTAAAAACCTAATTTAAAATAATGTCAGCATCTTTGGGCTGTGGAATATGAGGCTCAGCATCTTTAAATTATTTAAGAGGTCCACAGAGAACCAGTTATGCTTATAACGTCAGATTTACTCAAAGAAAGGGGAGAGCAAAGCAAAGTGTTGAATAAGGGTTTCCTCTGCAGTTTCATTGAGTTGTGTCTGCATTCTGTAATTGCAACAATAGCCATACCAAACTTTAAAACAAAACAAGATATGCATGTACATAACGTTATGAGATCTATTTAATGTGTTAGTTTTGTAGATTTAAAACAAGTATTTGTGTGCTAGCTTTACGGCTTCTCTTTTTGGCTTTTATTTACCAGTAATAGCATCTACCTAGAAGATATACTTGAAAAGAAAATGACCCTGCCACTTCTAAAACTTGACATTATTTTTTTTTTTAAGACAGGCAATTTTTAAATATATACTGCCTTGTTTCTCTCTTTTTCAGTGGTCTGGATAGAAAAGAAAAAGCTTTGTTTTTCTTAAGGAAAAGAATACTATATAAAAATTTTAGCAGCACATTATACTACAAAATTCCATTTATCATACAAAAGAGAAGTCATAAAATATGTAATATAATGCTCAGAGGACTTCAATGGTCTGGAGTGATAAGAAAAGACATTGAGACTTTTTTGAAACTAATAGTTGTGTCTAACATGAGCATGGTAACATGATGAGAGCTTATTGCCAATATATACATTATTAGAGTTTTTCCTAAAGTCTTCATGGTGATTTAGAGACTATTATGAGTAATTTAGTGTATGTAAGCCTTGTGTATCTGTCATCTTCTAATGGTGACTCAACGTTTTTTGAGAAATACAGTTTACTGGAACTAATAATGGCCACTTATCTGAAGAGTCCATTTCCATATTAAGGCAACAGGTAATGCAGAAAGACAAGCTTCACTGGGATGGTCAGAGGGAACTGCCAAACTCAGAGAACCATTAGGCCACTCCTAAAGAAACTGTAGTTTCAACACTTTTTGTAATCCATCTGATAATGATCTAAATTTATAGTTATTTCAGGATTTAAGAAAGAACAAAGAGATCTCTGATTACACAGAAACTTGCTTCTATTCTGTGCCTTTTTAAATTCTCTAAGTGGACTTTCATGAATATATTTTCTATCAGCCTGATGGCTTGGTACAGTTCAATTAAAAAGTAACTTGAATTTGGGCGGTCTGCATTCTAAGGATGTTGGGGATGTGAGGTGTGACAGGTCCCTTTTACCGTCTAAGGAGCATGGCTGGATCATGATGAGCTTTAGGGAACAACCACACAGGTTTTGCTAAATTTTTTTTTTTTCTCTGGGAAACCTTCAGGTATTGTTTCTGAAAGACGAAACTCTGCATTCTCAACTTTCATTCACAGTTTATCAACAATTATGGAATGGCTCATGTTGCTGTATCAAAACTTGTCCTGTAGCTTCTACTTCCCGCCCCCTTTGCTCACCTTCTCTCCTGCTCCTCATTGCTGTCTATTGAACAGGAGGTCCAGTTCCAATCCCTGCCTCTTTCTTAAGTTACCCTGATCTAGGCTCTATTTTTTTTTCTTAATTTACTTTTCACTGAGATTTTCTGGACCTTCAGTTTTTCCTAACTTTCATTTATAATTTTTACTCCATCTACTTTAAAATTCTCTTAAAACACTTACAATACTCATTAGCTAAATGGAAGTTAAAAGATTAAAAATGATGGAAAAGATATAAGGGGAAAAAACATGCAAAGAGAGAGGAAAAGGAATTCTGAACCATTTCCATAGTGAAGCCTGAATTTAATCTGTCTCCTGGAAGCCAAAGTAAAGTGGGAAAGAGAACAGAGTACCTAGCCATCAATATCAGACACTTTAGCAGAGATAAACTTTTTCAGTATTACACTCTAAGGGCAGAAAAAAACCTAATACTTGCACTTTCATATGAAAGGGCATTTAATAAAGTTTTAGGCAATGTCTTTAGCAGTTTTACAGCAGATGCAGAAACATCTCTCTATGGTTCTTTATTAGAACAGACACTGATATAAAATGAAATCATAGTAGTAAAGACACTTCTACGGGGACTGAGATAATACAGTTTTCAATCATGTTGCTTTCTTGTGACCTAATTTGATACAATAATAAAATGGAGATAACCGAAGTGATTCATATTCTGGATGGGTAGCGGAGATGAAGCATGTACCAGTATTATCTTGTGATCATCTTCAACTACATACACTACCCTGGACTCCTTCCTACAGAGACTTTCTGGTATAGCCAACCTCAGAGATAAATTCCACATATCACTGAGTAATCATACATGGAGAGAATCTCTTTTCTTCACATGAGTGTCTTTTCATACATGGACCCACACTTGTACAGTATTTATCATTTAGCCTTTAAAACATAACGAGAAATCAAAACACTTGTTTAGTACATCCTGATGAGCTGAAAATAGAAGAATGTATTCATTGCATACATTACAGTTTTCTAAAACTTTAAGTCGTCACATTTTTCAACCCCCATATAAAGTTTAGAAGGTAGTGCAAGTAATTTGACCCATTTAAAATTTCTTCTGATAACAAAAATTATATGTTATTAAGAGAGAAAAAAAGTCCCAGCAGAATTAAGGAAGGTTATCTGTGGGCAGTGGGAGGGATGTTAGAGGAGTACCAAATAATGACTGAGGAAATAGTAATGCTGAGTTATGATAAACATTTCTTTAAAAGACAAAATTTTAAAGTGACTAAAATCTCAGGATACAAGATAGTTTAGTTTTTCCTCTACTATTCAAGAATGAGGATACAAAAGAAATTGATTTCTGACAGCAAAACAAGATCCCATTATCCACACATTTGATTTAAATGTGTGAGTCATAATATTCACACACATTTACTCAAACTCATACTCATAGACATATACAAATAACTAGGATCATAATGGACATACAGTCCTTTATCCTCCTTTTCACTTAATATATCTTTATGTTACATTTTATTTTAGTGAGAGGAGGGGAGGCAGAGAGAGACTCTTGCAAGCACCCTGACCAGGATCCACCCAACAAGCTTACTAGGGGGCAATGCTCTGTCCATTTGGGGCCCTTGTCTGTTGAAACCAGAGCCATTTTTAGCACCTGAGGCGAAGACCAGGGAGGCATCCTCAGCACCTAGGGCCAACTCGCTCTAATGGAGCCTTGGCTGCAGAAGGGGAAGAAAAGAAAGAGAGAGAAGGAGAGAGTGAGAAGTGCGAGGGGGAGGGGTAAAGAAGCAGATGGGTGCTTCTCCTGTATGCCCTGACCAGAACTTGAACCTGGGACATCTACATGCTGAGCCAACACTCTACGCCTGAGCCAACCTGCCAGGGCTATATTTTTATGTTATAATAGGATAATTCCCCCCCCCCCCAGTTATTTCTTCTATAAAACCTAATGTTTAAATTCTGCATGGTGTCCGATTGTACCATTCAGGTGGTTTATAACTAGGTGAGAAGCAGATATTTTACTGCAGAATTATAGGAATCTTGGAAGAGTCCTCATATGTAATGTGATCAGAATGTATTTCTTACTTCTCATAAAAAGAGGAAACACCATATATTGTAGCTAAAATAAGCTTTTCATGTGCCCTTATTTCTATGGATGGCCAAATAAAGCATAAATATGAAACTTAGGAAGATAATTCATTTTCTTCTGCTTTTAAGGCATTGTCACATAAGTGTTCCGTCAATTCAGAGTTAAAACTCCCTGTAAGGTTGTGTTTTACACACTCTTTGAGTCTGTATGTATCTCCCTCCTCCTTGCCAAAGACCCGTTTCACTGGCATTGTTGCAACAGTGTCCCCAGAACTGCACTTGCATCTGGCAAGTTCCTTATAACTCTTTCTTCCCACCAACACTCCCTGACTTGTTGCCAGCTCCTGAAACCAAAATTGATCCTTCTTTGCACCAGTCATAAGACCATGACACTGAAGAAAATTCTTAACATTACAGACTGTCATCCACATATGGCCCGTTACATGTCATTTTCTAAGAGCATCTCTCACCCTTCACCAATTCTTCTTCTTCTTCTTCTTCTTCTTCTTCTTCTTCTTCTTCTTCTTCTTCTTCTTCTTCTTCTTCTTCTTCTTCTTCTTTTTGTATTTTTCTGAAGTTAGAAGCAGGGAGGCAGTCAGATAGACTCCCTCATGTGCCTGACCGGGATTCACCTGGCATGCCCACCAGGGGGCAATGCTCTGATGTAGCAGGAGTCATTCTAGCACCTGAGGTGGAGGTGATGAAGCCGTCCTCAGTGCTGAGGCCAACTTTTGCTCCAATGGAGCCTTGGCTGTGAGAGGGGAAGAGAGAGATAGAGTGAAAAGAGAGCGAGAAGGATGGAGAAGCAGATGGGCACTTCTCCTTTGTGCCTTGACTGGGAATTGAACCCAGGACTTCCACACACTGGGCCAACACTCTACCACTAAGCCAACCGGCCAGGGCCACCTTTCATCAATTCTTAAAACACTTCTGCTTTGTCTCTGGAAACCTGTATCTCTTATCATCGACATCCTTTATTTACTCATTTTCTGTGACTGTTGCTTTGTTTGCTTGTTTATCTTTTCCTCTAAATGAAATTGACTCTCTTGTAATGATTTCACTTTTTAAATTTCCATTTCCTTTCATTTTACTGGGACCTAGATTTTTCTTCCCACTTCTAGACCATTTGCTCTCTCTTTCCTCTAAAAAACTACACATAGTTTACAATCTCACGTTATTAGACTCTTCTCTCTACCATGCATTGTTGCAGTCATATATTGTTTATTTCCTATCCTTGTTGAAGATTTGGTTAGTTCTATGATTACTGTCTCCAAAACTACTCTTGCCATGGTTCTTTTGCTAACTTCACTGTCCATGCATATTGTCTTTACACTCTGCTCTTTTAAATCATTTAGCTACTCTTCAACAATAAATCTCATTCTTAACTTATCTCATTCACTAACCAATCCCATGGCAGTCTCTAGATTTTGTTGTTACTAATAGTTCTAATCTCTCTCTAATCTCAATTTCATATATAACACCACACTCTATCTTTTTGGCTGTAGGTTTTCCATTCCATCAGGCTAGAGAACCTATTATCTTACCTCATTTCTGTTCTCCCTGCCATCCCTCACTCACAGTCCAGTGTTCAATTATTTTCTTATTTACTTTTAAATACAAGATCTTTCATTTTAAGTTCTGTCTTGAATACATCCTTAAGGGTTTCGCCCTATCATGGTTTGTGTTACTTATCTGGTGAAACACAAAACCCTAATGACCCTTCTGTGTCTACATCAGCTTAGACAAATTTTGCTAGAGGAAAACACATGACCAGGCTTCATTCCATGACCACTTTTCTGATGTAGGTCTGTTTTACTGCCCTGAAACCAGGATAGATTTCTTGACTTGTTTATATCTGTAAATAACTGTCATATCATCTTCTTTCCTTAAATGTTTATCACAACTTCTAATTTCTCACTCAGTTGAAGACATTGCTTTTTATTTTACTGAAAAAACAATAGAGGCAATCAGAAGAAAAGTTCCACAAACGCTCAACACCATGGACTTGCTTCTTGCATCTCTGTCCATCTATTTCACTTTGCTTCCTATTACTGGGAATGAATCCAGTGTGTTCCTACCTAAAATTAATCCCTTTCCTTGTCTCCAAGATACCATCTTCCTTCACCTACTTTAAATGCAGTACTTTTAAAATTCTCTCTGTCTCTCCATTGTTGAGTTTTCTCTTTACAAATTGTTTCTATTAGCACCAAATACATATTATTTTACTTGCATATTGAGAAGAATTGCTACAAGCTGAATGGCTTAAAACATGAATTTATTCTCTTACACTTCTAGAAGTCAGAATCCTGAAATGAAGATGTCAGCATGGATGGAAGCTCTGAGGAGAGAACCTGTTTCTTTGACTTACTCAGTTTCTCATGGCCAAAGACGTCTTCCTCCATCCTCTAAGTGCATAACTCTGATCTCCGCTCTGTCATATCATCTCTTCTGACTCTGACTTCTTGCGGCTTCATGAAATAATTCAGAATAATATTCCCATTTTAACATTCTAAACTTAATCAACTTTTCCCTGTAAGGTAATATTTGCTATGTAAGGTTCTAGGGATTAGGAGGTGGAAATATTTGAGGGGCATTATTTAGCATAACACAATTTTCAAATGTTGAGAATTTTGAAAGTTATAGGCTAGTTATTTGGTAGAATTATCTTAATCTGAGTTTATCTGACATTTCTTTATTATATCCTATCAGATATGTAAATGATTTCAATTTTTTATAATGATCTATTAAATTTAATCTCTGGTTTGAAGAAGTGTCATTCAGACCTTGTACTGTAAAGCTACCGTTTTTCCCTTCATGGTTAATAATAATTTTGTGACAAGGCACATTGAGACCTACAGATATCCTGCTATTCATCAAACTTACTTACTTTCTGTCTGTTTACCTATCTGTTTAAGCATGGGTTCATAAATTCCTGAAATGTGTTATAAACTATTATTATCATGATTTAATTTCATGGTTAAGTTGTCTCCCAGTTCTGGGAGCTGATTCAAGTTGGCTTTTGCTTTTATTTACTTTGTTGATAAATTCTTTTTTGTTTGTTTGTTTGTTTTTTTGATAATTGAATATTTCCTTACTGTCTGGTACAGTAAAATATTGCAGGCTCGTGTTATATTTTCCTGCCCCCAGACCTGGAAGCAGCCATTTTTCTAAGGAGTTTTGGTTCCGGTATTTAGAAACTAAGGCTGAGTGCTCTCTGTTCTCATGTATTGAAATGTTACTTTTCTCAGGCACTCATATTGAACAAAGATAGAAAGTACATATACACACACATCAACATATAAACACATTTATATTCATTTTGAGATCACAGGCTATCTTTATTTCAAATCCAATACTATAGAGTTCTATTTAGTTTCACCTTTGTTATCTTTGTAACTCCTTTCTCTGGCAACAAGAAACCTGGCTGTCACTGTTCTCAGTTTATTTATTTATTTATTTTCATATATCTATTTATTTGTTCAGCTCTCCTATATGTAGCTGATCTCCCATCACATCCAACACCTCATCCCTCTTCACCTCAGCTGGATCTAATCATCTAACCTAGGACATCTGCTTCTCCTGAGTAGGAGCTTCATCTTGCCCAGGCCCAAACACCCACTGGAGACCTCGTCATCTCTCTAGGTACTGTACACGGTTGTCACTGCACATGGAGCCTAGTTTACCTCTTCAAGCTCCAATAACCCACACTGAATGGTCTCTACCCCTGTCTCCCTGACCCCCATCATGTCAGCATATGACCTTGGAGACTATAATACCAGGACAATACCAAACTGTCTTTCCTATAAGGATACTCTCATTATCCAGATCCAATTCCAGCATCTTTCACAGAATACTGTGTCTGTGTCTCCCTCTGCCCATGTGGACACCAACCATGCTTGAATTTATTTGATGAATTTTGGACAAAGTTGTTCTAAAAGGGAAGTAAAGAGGGAAAGGCAGAGTAAGGGTAAGAGCTCCCCTCCCTTTTTTTCTTTAACATTATGGTTTTTGGGGGAAAAAATGTCACCAGGATGCTATGCTTTTGATTATAAAGTAATTTTTTTTTCCTTTAAGCAAAGTAATGGTTGTCAAAACTAATATCATTTTTGTGGCAAAATGTATAAAACATAAACTTTACCATTTTAACCATTTTTAAATGAACAGTTCAGTGGGATACAACATATTCACATTACATTGCAACCATCCCAGAACTTTTATATTATGTCAAAATTGAATAGTAACTCCTCCTTTGCCCCAAGCTCCTGGTAATGGTTATTCTACTAACTTTCTATAAATTTGACCATTCTAGTTAGTTCCTGTATGTGGAACAATGCAATATTTGTTTTGTAGCTGGCTTATTTCAGTTAACATAATGTCTTCAAGATTTATCCACGTTGTAGCATGTATCAGAATTTCACTGTTCTTTATTAAGGTTGAATACTATTTCGTTGTATGTATATACCACATTTTTTTTTGTTTTTGTTGATGGACATTTGGATTGCTTTCACATTTTGGCTGTTACAGATAATGTTGCTATAAAAATTAGACATTGGTATACAAATATCTGTTTGAATCTCTGTTTTCAGATTTTGGGGGTATACACCTAAAAGTTAAACTTTTACATCTTTTAGTAATTCTACTTTTAATTTACAGGAACCACTCTGCTGTTTCCTACAGTGGCGGTACCATTTCATAGTCTCACCAGCAATGCACAAGGTTCCAATTTTTCCATATCCTCTCAATACTTATTTTCTGGGTTTTTGTTTTGTTTTATAACCATTCTAATGGGTATAAAGTATTGTTTCATCATAGTTTTGATTTATGTTTTTCTAATGATTATGATGTTAAACATCTTTTCCTATGTTTATTAGTCATTTATACATCTTCCTTAGAAAAATAGTTGTTTAAGTTATTTGCCCTTTTTTATTGCGTTGATTATAAGACTAGCATCTTGACATAGAATTACTGGTACTCTTCTTTCTAGTCTATTCTAATCCTTTCTATCATTGAGATAATAATATATCTGACTTGTTTTTAATAGTGAAGAGGTTATAGACCAGGGGTAGTCAACCTTTTTATACCTACCACCCACTTTTGTATCTCTGTTAGTAGGAAAATTTCCTAACTGCCCACCAGTTCCACAGTAATGGTGATTTATAAAGTAGGGAAGTAACTTTACTTTATAAAATTTATAAAGCAGAGTTACAGCAAGTTAAAGCATATGATAATAATTACTTACCAAGTACTTTATGTCAGATTTTCACTAAGTTTGGCAGAATAAATCTTTATAAAACAACTTACTATAGTTAAATCTACCTTTTTATTTATACTTTGGTTGCTCTGCTACCACCCACCATGAAAGCTGGAATGCCCACTAGTGGGCAGTAGGGACCAGGTTGACTACCACTGCTATAGACGAAGGGAAAACAGACAAATGCTGAAATGAAAACTATATCAAAATAGGCCTTTAAAATATTAAACCAGTTGAAAAGCATAAGGACAGTTCTGTTTGGGAAGAAACAGCATTTTAGTCAATAAACAAGTACATAATTTGCAAGTTCTCTATGCTAGGGATTATTCTGGACACTGGAAGAAATATTTGTTCATAAAATATATTTAGGTGGAAACCTGATCAATTATGTAAACAGCAGAAAAATAAGCACACTTTAAAATATTTTATTTTTATCTTCTCTTCATTGAAAGTGTAATTTGTATGCACATTGGTGTAAATAATATACTCAAGACATATTCCTTGATCAAAACTCAGTACCTATTGCCGTTTGTATTTAAAGTTTGAGTACTACTTAGTTTAGAAGAAGTAAAATGCAGGGAGGTGCTAAAACTTAAAGTATGATATTGTTGGACTACACAGAAAAATTTCACAATTATTTCTCATAGAACTGACCTCTCAGTTTTCTAAAAACTTCCATTTTTGAATGTTTTAGAATAAATGAACATATGTTTGAAAATAATTTCTTCATCTCTAATTCTTGTGGTTACTATCAGCATCTCAGAGAGAAAAATCATAGAGATGGGTAAAACTTCTCAGCAAAATATGTCACAAAAGGTCACATATGGACAGTTATTTTCATGCATTCTTGTTTTCTTATTTTCATTTCAATAATTCCACCATTTTCCCCCTATTATAGTTTGGAATAATACTAGGGAGTTACTCCACAAATAATATATTTTTTTATTTGAGAAAAACTTACAAAAAAAGATACTTAAAACGTATTTGTGTCTTTGTATTCTGGGCTTCTTCTGGTACAATCAGTATGGAGACACAAAAGTCTTGCTAAGGAATAGTTAAGAAAAAATTGTCTGCCTTGTCTGATATTCTATGTGCAAATGAAGAATGGGTTTTAGTTCTTTTTTAGATGTGTCTCTTTTGACATTACCTATAACAGAGTGTAGATATAACAAATGCATTAAGCACAAAAGACAAATCATGCCTAATGTTCTTCACAAATAACTATCCTTCTTCCTCTCCATAACATTCTTTTTTCAGCCTCTTATTTTAGTATACTTTTGGTTTTGTTAATGAACCATGCTAGCATTTATTCCTAGTTTGTGCATTCTCTTTACCAAAACTTATTTCACTTCTTTCTAAGTATCCCCTTATTTTAACAGATTAATTGTTTAACTGTGAGGATCAAAGCAAGAACCAGGATAATGAGTGCTTCTGTGTTTACTCAAGTGCTTAATATATTGAAAGAATTTTACATTAAATTAGGGTACAAATTAATCATGTTGGGGTACAGTGCTAAATAACTATTTATCCTCATTCTGTGGACCATTAATACTAAAGTCAAGCTATTCAGTCAGAATGTAATTAAGACATATTTAAAAAATACCTTACTGAATGGCAAGAGGCCACGTCACTGCAACTGCTGCTTCAGAATCTGCTAGTAGAAAACAAAATGCTTTGTGAGGCACTGCTACCTCAAGATCTCTTAAAGACCTTGCGAAGATTTATTTTCTCTCTTTCAAGAAGTTTTTCTTTATAAGACTTGCTTCAGAGGAAGGGATAGATAGTGTCTGAGTTTAAAAGAAAGGCAGATTTTGGGAATTGGATAGCCTATTTTTGAGAGTGTGATTAGTCCACTTTAGTAGTCAGTGCTTTTTAAATCGGCAAGCATGTAGCTTCCATGAACTTCAGAGAACTTTCTCTCCCCCCTGTATAGCAATACTCTCTTCAACAAGGGCAAATAACGTTTCTTGCAACGTTAATACAGAGCATCAGGCAAAATTTTGATTTGATCTAATTACATTTATCAGCTTTATTATTTCTGAAGCCTTGTAAGCTATCCTAACCTTTTACTTAATATGGATATGAACAGAAGTCAGTAGTCATGGAAAGAAGATCAGTGACCTAAAATAGTTAGAAGATCCATATTTACAACAGATTCAAATCTATTGTAAAGTAAATATTCCAGACTGGCTACCGTGAGTTTAGGTAAGGGATTATACCAAAATTTTCATTAGTGTCTGCAGATTAAATGAATAAGAAACATTCAAATCATACCTTTCTTCTTAACTTTTCAGGGTTCTCTTACATGTCACCACCTCTTGGTTAATATATTGACTAATTTATTTGTTCATATTTTCTTCAAAAATATTTAGTCAACATTTACTGTGTGATAGGTACTGCCCTAGAAGTGAACCTAAGGAGATATGGCACCTGACTTCATGGAGCTTAAATTTATATATTACTTTAAAAATAATAGAAATAGTTTCTCAGTGCTCTCCTAAGAGTTGGAAGTCATCCTCAAATTATTATACCAATTAATTCATGTTAATGACTTTACCAGACAATAATGACTCTGATTTGGAAGGCAAGGTCCCTGGACACAATGTTTTGATTATCAAGCCATAACTTTGAAAAAATGTTTTTAAGTACTTACTACTTTATTTAAAAAACCCAAAGAATAAGGACAAGTTGGTTTTAATTATAATATAGTCTACTTTATTAAAAATTAAGAAGGGATGTTAATTATTACATATAATTAGTGCTGTGATTTTGGTACTTTTTTTAAAAGATATATTCTTGAGCCCTGGCCAGTTGGCTCAGTGGTAGAGCATCGGCCTGGTGTGCAGAAGTCCCGGGTTCGATTCCTGGCCAGGGCACACAGGAGAAGCGCCCATCTGCTTCTCCACCCCTCCCCCTCTCCTTCCTCTCTGTCTCTCTCTTCCCCTCCCTCAGCGAGGCTCCATTGGAGCAAAGATGGCCCGGGCGCTGGGAATGGCTCCTTGGCCTCTGCCCCAGGTGCTAGAGTGGCTCTGGTCACAACAGAGCATCGCCCCCTGGTGGGCAGAGCATCGCCCCCTGGTCGGCGTGCTGGGTGGATCCCAGTCGGGCGCATGCGGGAGTCTGTCTGACTGTCTCTCCCCATTTCCAGCTTCAGAAAAATACAAATATATATATATATATATATATATATATATATATATATATATATGTATATTCTTGGTTCAAAGTATTACATTAAGATGGGTTTTTTTTTCTATTTTTTTCCAATCAAAGGAGCTGATATTGTATGATCTACTCTGCCAAAACAGAAAAAAATGAGAAGACTTTGTCTATTACCATATATATCTAAAATGATTATGACATATGATAGAAAGAATAATTGCCCTGAAGGATGTCTACTTCTTACTCCATGGACCTGTGAATATGCTACCTGCATGGCAAAAGGAATTTTGCAGATGTGATTAAGATTAAGGACTTTGAGATAGGAGATCCTATTGTATTATTTGGGTGGGCCTGGTCACATAGGCTCTTAAAAGTGGTCAGAGTGAACATGAGGATAGTAGAGGGGAGAGATAGATGATATATTCCTTGCATTGAACATTGTTGAAGGAGCCACAAGCCAAGGAATGCAGGATACTCTAAAACCTAGAAGAGGCAAATAAATAGGTTCTTTCTTAGAACCACCAGAGGCAAATAAAGCCCTGCCTATACCTTGATTTTAGCCTAGTGAGAACCATGAGAGACTTCTGACCTAGAGAATGGTAAGATAGTATATTTGTATCATTTTAATTACTAAGTTTGTTGCAATTTGGTATATCAGCAATAGGAAAATAAGCTACATCACATTACAAGCTTTTTACTTATTCAATTTCACTACTCTGAATTGAAATGTACACACTGGGAATGTTATTTTTTTAAATAAATATAGTAAATATGTTGATGTCACTTTTTCCCCAGTAGATAGACACACACACACACTTATATCTATATTCTCTTAAATTTGTTTATTAGTTTAAAGTTAAATTTAAGTTTAAGTGTTTACCAAATGTGACAATTTTATTTCACAAAATAGTAATAAAGTTGTTAGAATCTCAAAATTAGATTTTCAATGTAGTAGTCAATAAGTACAGTTATTAAGTAATTATTAATCAAATTATTACTTTCCAAATAGTTTTTAATGAGGTTTTCATTATAACATTTAGTAAGAATTATTAAACTTATATAACTAAATAGTTCTTCCAATTAATATAATACTCTTACATGGACTGATTAGACATGGGTTACCAAGAAAATTATTACTAACATACTAGAAAGAATTTCTGCAATCCAGAGAAAACAAAATCTATATTTTACTAAATTTGTCTGATAAAATGAATTCTGAGTGTGTTGCCTAATAAGCCTAATAACATTTAAGGTAAACTTAAAAGATTATGAGGGCGGGGTGTAGGCACAGAGGAGGAATTGATATAGGATCCAAAGTGAAAGAAGCCATAGGCTATAAAGTTCAGTGCAAATGAAGACAGATGCAACCCAAAGACATTCACCCAGCTGTCACTCCAATAGAGGCTCTTTATACTAGTCTGTATTGGATTATTTAACCATTTGGCCTTCAATATTACTACTCTGGGATATAGTTATATAGATTTTAAATCATGTTGATTTGTCTAGACCGATTTCACTCTACTTGGAGTAATAGACACAATTCTACCAATAAATATTTGGATTTAGTGTGGGGTTTCCCAGCCTCAATTCAATGGTGAATTTTATTTAGTTTGAGTGGTCCTCTGAGTACCCTGATATATGGTTAAACTTTTTTCTGGGATTGTCCTAAAGAATGGTTCTGGATGATTCAATTAACAATTAACATTTGTATTAGCAGATTGAGTAAAGCGGATTGGTGGGCTTTATCCAATCTAGTAGAGACTTGAATAGAACAAGAAGACCCACCCTCCCATGAATAAGAGGGAACTCCTCTTGCCTGACTGTTTTGAGCTGGAAATATTCTAGCCTTCACACTTGAAATTAAGCATCAGTTCTTTTTTGGGCATTAAGCCAGCTGGCTTTCATAGTGGAACTTATACCACTGGCTCTTCAGATTGTTAACTTTGGGCCTTGTTAGTCTCCATAATCAATCATGTGAGCTTATTCCTTATAATAAATTTTATTTTCATTCTCCCTTTTTTTATTTCTGTGTGTAGGTACATATGTATGGATATATGCATATTTATGTGTATATATCTTATGCATGTGTTTGTATATATAAACACACACACATTTCTTTATTTGTTTATTTATTTATTTTTTTGGTGAGAGAGACAGAGATAGGGACAGATAAAGACAGACAGACAGGAAGGGAAAGAGATGAGAAGCATTAATTCTTTGTAACGGCACCTTAGTTGTTTATTGATTGCTTTTCTCATATGTGCCTTGACCAGGGAGCTACAGCAGACTGAGTGACCACTTGTTCAAGTCAGTGAACTTGGGCTTAAGCTGGCGACCTTGTGGTGTTTAACCTGGGTCCTCCACTGGCTGTGGAAGGGGAAGAGTAAGAGAAGGGGAGAGGGAGAGAGAGAGAAGCAGATGGTTGCTTCTCCTGTGTTTGCTGACCGAGAATCGAACTTGGGATATTCATACACCAGGACAAAGCTCTATCCACTGAACCACTGGTGAGGGCCAGCCCTTTACTTTAAGTCTTTATGTATCTTTCATTCCTAGGTGGGTCTCTTGTAGACAGTATATATATGGGTCTTGCTTTCTTACTCATTCAGCTACCATATGTCTTTTGATTGGAGCATTTAAGCCATTTACATTTAAAATGATTATTGATAGGTTGTATTTATTGTCATTTTTCATTTTAACTGTATATCAACATACTGGACAATCTGGACAGAATGGATAAATTCCTAGAAATATACATTCTTCCAAAGCTGAATCAGGAAGAATAAGAGACTATGAATAGACAGATTACAACTAGAGAAATTGGAGCTGTAATAAAAAAATTCCCAATAAACAAAACTCCTGGAACAAATGTCTTCATAGGTAAATTTTATCAAGCATTCAAGGAAGAACTGACACCTATTCTCCTTAAATCATTCCAAAAAATTAAGAGGAGGGAAGACTCCCAAGATTATTTTACAAAGCCAGCATTATTCTAATTCCAAAACCTGATAAAGACACTACAAAGAAAGAAAATTATAGACTAATATCTGTAATGAACATTGATGCTAAAATATTCAATAAAATATTAGCAAACTGGATCCAGCAACACATTAATAAGATCATATATCACGATCAAGTGGGATTTATTCTGGGGATGTAAGGTGGGTACAATATCTGCAAATCAATAAACATGATACACCAAATAAACCTAATGAAGGATAAAAATGACATAAACATATAAATAGATACAGAAAAAGCCTTTGATAAAGTCCAGTACCCATTTAACATAAAAACTCTCAGCAAAATGGGAATAGAGGGAACATATCTCAATGTAATCAAGGCCATATATAACAAACTCACAAACATTATACTCAATAGGCAAAAACTAAAAGTTTTTTCCTTAAGATGAGGAACAAAACATGGATGTCTCTGCTTTTCCACTCCTATCTAACATAGTACTGCAAGTCCTAGTCACAGCAATCAGACAAGAAGAAATAAAAGGAATTCAAATTGTAAAGGAAGAAATAAAGCTGTCATTATTTGCAGATGACATGATAATGTATATAGAGAACCTTAAAGATGCCACCAAAACTACTAGAGCTGAGTAAATTAGCAGGATACAAAATAAATATCTAGAGGTCAGTTACATTTTTAAACAACAATGATGAACTATCAGAAAAGGAAACTAAGAAAACAATACCATTCACAATTACTTCAAATAAATAAGAGCAAATTTAATCAAAGATGTAAACACCTGTACTTGGAAAATTATGACACTGAAAAAAGAAACTGAAGTAGATACAAAGAAGTAGAAACATAAATTATGTTCATGGATAGGAAAAATTAACAATCTTAAAGCATCCCTATTACCCAAAGCAGTCTACAGATTCAAAGCAATTTCTATGAAGATACAATGGTGTATTTCACACAACAAATACTTCAAACTAGAGAGAATACTTAAAAAAATTATATAGGAGAACAAAGTTGGAGGAATCATGCTACCTGATATAAAATTATACTACAAAGACACAGTAATCAAAACAGCACGGTGCTAACATAAAAACATACATATAAAACAGAATAGAGAGCCCAGAAGTAAATCCATACCTTTATAGTCAATTAATATTTGAGAAAGGAAGCAAGACAAAGGAGTAGGGTGAAGCTGGTCTATTCAATAAATGGTTTGGGGAAAATTGGACAGATATGTGCAAAAAACATAAAACTAGACCACTTTCTTACACCTTACACCAGTGGTTCTCAAACTTTTTGAAGTCAGGGTTCATTTAAAATCCTACAAATAATTATAGGCACACTATATACAAATTTCTGAGAAATATGTTATAATAATTAAGTCAAATATTAAAGAAAAAATATAAAGTCCAAGTGTGCTTTTATGGTAATTAAACAAAATAAATATGACAAAATTAAATTTATTCTAACATTAAAAAATATTTTTATGTTACATTTTTTGAGTTATGCTTTTTAGAATTTGTAAAAAAGGGGTTAATAAAATACACACACACACACACACATTCTTAGTAAGATTTAGTAAATTTGGTAGGTCCTGGTGTGAATGTATTAAGTTTTTTCATTCTTGTGTTTATGAGAAACATGAGCCTGATGTGGCTTAATGATTTCTTCAATGTTTGGGCATATATTTGAAAAGCAAACTCTCATTTTGTCATCAATACATTGAAGAATTCCTCTGTTTTTACTCTTAATTGTGTTGAGGGTAGAAAATCCTAACTCACATAAATAGAATGTTGAAAATTGTAGTAAAATGTTCAAAGCTTTTTAAGATATTGCCTCATATTCTTCTTTTATAGAAAAAATCACTTGAAGCTTCCATGATCGGGTTTCTAATCCAATCATATTGTTCAGTGTTAAGTGATAGAAAATACTATAAATTAAATTTTGCCTGTCAGCCTTCAAGTCCTATTTTATTTACACTTAACTTTTGTTCACTTCCAGAATCGGATTCTTCAATATCACACTTCTTTTTGAGAAATCTACCCATTTTATTTGGGTGTATTTATCTAAAAATAATATCAAGTAACTATATTTATTTTTATATCTGGGCACATACTGTGAACCAGTGCAGCTAGTAATTCCAGGTCCTGAGTAGGAATGTTGCAGAATTAAGAAAATACGGGGTCAGGAGGGCCCTGTAATTGCTGCTGGCAAGAACAAAGTGTGCCCAAACACCGCATATTGCTTTATTTATAGGGCAAAGTGGGCCATTAGCAAATCAATGAGATCTTTGATCATGTTCCAAGGTAACCCAAGAATTTTACCAAGTGCAGAAAACCCCCACCATACATATCATCTTAATTTTACACCAAACAAAAGAGAGAAGAAACTTGCTTCCAGTCTTTTCGATGAACATGGGGGGTAGGATAAACAATCCAGTACCACATCTTAACAGCCTCATCAGGCAAGTGAGGTGGGGGGTTGGGCAGATTGTCAGTTTACAGCCAATTCCCCACACCTCTGTCCCCCCCAAAATCTAAACACCAAAAGCCCTGTTGGTTTTTTGGTCCCCAACAGGCACATATTTCTCCGGAATACCATAAGGCGCACCTGGAAATCTTCTAGGGTGCACTGGTGTGCCCTGGCACACACTTTGAGAACCATTGCCTTACACAATAGTAAACTTAAAATAAATTAAAGACTTAAATGATAGACTCAAACCCACAAAAATCCTAGAAGAAAACATAAACAGTACAATCTTGGACATTTCTCATAACAATATTTTCTTCTGATATATTATATTGGACAAGGGAAACAAAAGAAAATGTAAATAAATGAGACTACATCAAACTAAAAAGTTTTTGTACAGCAAAGGAAACTGTCAAAAATTGAAATGACAACCCATTGAATGGAAGAATATATATATGTTTGCCAATAATATATCTGGTAACACTTTAATATTTAAAATTTATAAATAACATATAAAACACAACATAAAAAAATACAGTCCAATTAACAAATGAGCAAAAGACCTGAATAGACATTTTTCCAAAGAGGATGTACATATGGGCAATAAACATATGAAAAGATGCTCAACATCATTAATCATCAGAGATGCAAATTAAAACCATGAGTCTGTATCCATTTTGTTTATTAGTTTATTTTATTCATTAGATTCCACATATGAGTGAAATCATATGGTACTCGTTTTCCTCTAACTGGCTTATTTCACTTAGCATAATAATCTTCAGGTTTATCCATGTTGTTGCAAAAGGTTACTGACAGCTGTCAGAGGGCAATGGGGTTGGGGGCTGAGTG
Organism: Saccopteryx bilineata; assembly: GCF_036850765.1. Taxonomy (NCBI): domain Eukaryota; kingdom Metazoa; phylum Chordata; class Mammalia; order Chiroptera; family Emballonuridae; genus Saccopteryx; species Saccopteryx bilineata. Next base: position 54,050,576 of record NC_089491.1, read on the forward strand.
AAAAAGGGTGAAGGAATTAATAATAAAAAAAAAGATCATAGAAACCGACAACCAGTGTGGTGATTATAGGAGGGAAAGGGAAGTGGGGGGGAGGTAGAAGTTGGTAAAGGAGGGATAAGTGGTAGTGGAAGGAGGCTTGACCTGGGGAGGTGAATGTGTGGTGCATTGTACAGGTGCTGTACTATGGAATGGTACACCTGAAACCTATGTAATGTTATTAACCAATATCACCCCCAATAAAGTAAAAAGAAAATCTAAGGAAAAATTAAAAATAAAATAAAATAAATACGGGGAAAAACACACAGTGAGATGTCACCTCACATGTGTTAGAATGGCTGTCCTCAATAACAAGTGCTGGCAAAGGAGTGGGGAAAAGGGAACCCTTGTGCACTGTTGGAGGGAATGCTGATTGGTGCATCCACTATGGAAAGCAGTATGGAGTTACCTCAAATAATTAAAAGTAGACCTGCCTTATGACTCAGAAATTCAACTTCTGGGAATAAACCTAAAGAATTTGAAAACACTGATTTGAAAGAATCTATGTATTTCCATGTTCATTTCAGTGTTATTTATAATAGCCAAGATTTGGAAGCAGCCCAAGTGTCCATCAGTGGATGAAAAAGCTGTGGTACCTTTACCTAGAGAGAAAGGTAAATGGATTAAGCAAAAAAAACCAACAATAACTCATAGACACAGACAACAGTATGGTAATTACCAAGGGGAAAAGGGTATGGGATGAGGGGCGGGCAGAAGGGATAAAGAGGGGGAGGAGACTAGACTTGGGAGGTAAACATAGAATACAATATACCAATGATATATTATACAATTGTACATCTGAACTTGTATAATTTTATTAACTGCTATCACCTCAATAAATTCAATATAAAATGAAAGTAAATAAAAACAAAACAAAACAAAAAGTTCACATTCAACAAATAGATAATTTTAAGGCAAAATAAATGTCATATATGGTTTAATTAATCACCCTATTTTCACATACCTTATATCCCCAATATTTTTACAAACCTTTGCAGTCAGTTAAATAGATATTATTGGTTATTATAAAAATGAGGAAAATGTGATCAGCAAGATTACATAATTGGCTAAGTGCACATCACTACAAAGTGGCATGGCTGGGTTTAGAATCAAGAACTTTCTGATTTTTATTTCAGTGCTCCCTATATTATTTTACTATAATGCTCAGAAGTTCCAAGAGCAGTATTCTACAGTCCAAGAAATGAAAGTGGAATTCAACCATAACCTGTTTTCCTAACAAATGGTCTTTTTCTATTAGTGTCTCAGTCTACAAACATAATCCTATTTTAGAGTCCTAAGCACATGTTTTGGCCCTGTGATGCCTTTTGTTACACACCAGCCAAATATATGAGCTAACTAACTGTGAAGAGAAACTCCTCTTAGAAGATGTGATGTCTTCACATACCCATGAAGGAAAAAAGAAATCCTTCCTCTCTTATCTGAATGATGTTGCATAAACAGAGCGGAGCCATGCATTATTGCAGTCTGCCTCCTAAGCAACCCAACAGCGGAGTTCATGGACATTAATACTCCATTTGTTTCCAAGAACGGAGCAGCTGACAGTGTGATGGGATGATGTTACATGTGCACACAAGCCTGCGGCAGCAAACCAACTATGCACAGCTGGTATGGTCTAATTTTAGAGCTCTGGAGTCTCATTCGTGGCCCTCTAGAAAAATTCCCCATGTTGGATGCAATGTGAGTGAAGAAAGAAAAGCATGCCACACAGTGTTTTAACCTCTAAAATATTGGAGACTATATCCATGAGTGTTTGAACTATAATGGATTCACTATAAAATAGCATTCTGGACAAGTTAGATTTCCTTTTCCTTCTATTCCCATTTTAAATTGTTTAGTTTATGGAGAATAAATAATTCTAGAGCAAAAAATTCACTGATTCATTCCATAATCAAAAGGACCTCCTTTTTTTTTTTCTTTTCTGTTAAGTCATATCACAGGGTCAAGCCAACATAATTGTTTTTTCTTTTTTTTTTTTTTTACAGAGACAGAGAGTCAGAGAGAGGGAAAGGTAGGGACAGACAGACAGGAACGGAGAGAAATAAGAAGCATCAATCATTAGTTTTTTGTTGCGACACTTTAGTTGTTCATTGATTTCTTTCTCATATGTGCCTTGACCATGGGCCTTCAGCAGACCAAGTAACCCCTTGCTCGAGCCAGCAACCTTGGGTCCAAGCTGGTGAGCTTTGCTCAAACCTGATGAACCTGTGCTCAAGCTGGTAACCTTGGGGTCTTGAACATGGGTCTTCCGCATCCCAATCTGTTGCTCTGTCCACTGCGCCACCACCTGGTCATACAAGCCAACATAATTTAACTTAATTTCTTAGGTTTTCTGACTGGTTTCCTCTAAACCAGGAATCTATGTTATATGCTTATGTCATCATATATATTTTAAAATTGCAGAAAACCCTGTTAATATTTCAAATAGCTTGTTTAGTAATACAGGAATTTATGCTGACATTAAAAGCCATCCTGAATTGCTGCTAGGGATATTTTAAGAATCCTCTATTACTAATGTGACAAATAATGACTTTAATGGCATCATAAACCAGAAATATGAAAGCATTATTTAAAAAAAACTGCTTCATAAAAGAATTATCAAGTAACTATCAGTTAAGCTGTTTAGACATGATGAAAGTTCAGTCTAAACACACTGGACCACTTCAGATACACTGAACTAGCAATATCATAAAATGTGGAGGTAATGAATATTATTGCTTCAAAAATTGTCTTTGTTAATCTTACTCGGAATAAATTGTGTTGGTTAGGGAAATCCTTCTACCTTATGAGACCAATTCATATTTAAAAGCCTTTTTATTATTATGAAGCATTTGTTCATTCCATTGCCCAGATGTATAGTTCATATGCAGAAACTACATCACTTACTTTGGCTTAAATATTGAAATAGGACACTTATTTCTTCTATATTTTAAAGATATGGAGCTCTGCATTAAAGAGTATCATTCCATTAATTATTTAAACTATATGTGGTGGTTAAACATTTATATCCCATACACATTTTATCTTCTACTCCCCCCCCCCTACAATTAATGGGTCCATAAGACACTTGAGTGATATGAACTGCTTTAAGTTCTGGTAGATTATATATTATTGCAATAGTCTCCATCTTTGCAGAAGTATAGCATCTGTCAATGCACAAATGAAATGGCTTTAGAAATTCATGCCATTTCTGTGTGGATTTACTTAAGAAAAATATTGCCATTGTTCTCTTGAAAGTCAATTTCTTGCTCTTCTGTATCAAGAGAATGAGACATTCATGTGATCACAAGATGATCAGATATCCTGGGTTTTCAAATTATTAAGTTATATTATTGAAAATTTGCTTTTGCACAGCCTGACCAGGCGGTGGCACAGTGGATAGAGCGTCAGAACGGGATGTGAAGGACCCAGGTTTGAGACCCCAAGGTCGCCAGCTTGAGCGTGGGCTCATCTGGTTTGAGGAAAAGCTCACCAGCTTGGACCCAAGGTCGCTGGCTTGAGCAAGGGGGTTACTTGGTCTGCTGAAGGCCTGCAGTCAAGGCATATATGAGAAAGCAATTAATGAACAACTAAGGTGTCGCAACGTGCAACGAAAAACTAATGATTGATGCTTCTCATCTCGCCGTTCCTGTCTATCCCTGTCTATCCCTCTCTCTGACTCTCTCTCTGTCTCTGAAAAAAAAATTGACTTTTGCAAAAATACCAATTTAAACAATATTCTAATTTTTTTTAATTTATTTATTCATTTTAGAGAGGAGAGGGAGAGACAGAGAGAGAGATAGAGAGAGAGAGAGAGAGAGAGAGAGAGAGGAGAGACAGAGAGAGAGAAGGGGGGGAGAAGCTGGAAGCATCAACTCCCATATGTGCCTTGACCAGAGAAGCCAAGGGTTTCAAATCAGCGACCTCAGCATTTCCAGGTTGACGCTTTATCCACTGCGCCACCACAGGTCAGGCATAAACAATATTCTAAATTGTTTATTCTATAACAATATCACAGCTATATTCTTGAGAAGAGAAAACCCACAAAGAAATAGAAGATTGTAAAGAATGAAAAGTATGTAACATAAAATGGAAATATTAAGGTTCTGATAGAGGCAGACAGCGGTTTAAATGGCCCTGGTGAGACCAGCAGCAGGCATTGAGGTTATAGCAAGGGTAGCGTCTTCTATAGAAGTGGTTGTCAAACTTGATTGTGTGTCAGTCTCACCTGAAGGGCTTAGTAAAACACACATTTCTGGGCCCACTCTCAGAGTTTTGGCTAGTAGGTCCCAGTTAGGGCTTCAGAGATTTCATTTCCAACAAGTTTCCAGGTGATGTTGATGCTGCTTGTTTGGAGACCATGTTTTAAGAATCACCTCTTTATAGGGTCTGCTCTGAATATATTATTTGTATCACATTCAATTTCATATTCTGCTAATGATTTCGATAGAGTATAGAAAAATTGATAATAATTAAACTTAGTTACTAAACTTAGAATTCAGAAGCTAGTGTGATCTTCGTGCATCAGTTAAGACACATGTGACCAACCATCCATAAATGGCCTTTGGTGTGTTTCTACCCCACCCATAAGTCAGCACTCACTACTTCATTGTATTCTCAAAAAAGCTACTCAACTCTGCTATAATTAAAAATGTAGATTTTTATTTAAAAATTTGTTAGATTTTCTGATTGTAAATGTAAAGTATGTTCATTGGAAAAATTTTGAGCAGAAAAGAATAAACATAAAAATAAAGGTAGCCGTATTATCAGTAGCCAGAGATAATCACTAGATAACTTGTAGCAATGGATCTAGATTCTACTGAACATTTTATTCGTAAGTAGAAAAGAGAATTTAACTTGATTAACACCTTGCAAATGACTAATAAAAATTTCTGTTTGACAGTAGCCATTGGTCTCGTCCATTGCTTCCCACTTTGACTGCCAGGTGCTGATATTCATTTCTTTTTCAGCTCTTTTCTCATAAGGTCTCTAAACTGACCTTACCCAGTTTCACTTAAGAAGCTTTCCTCTGCCTCTTTGTATTCCCCTTTTTTTTTCTTATGCAAAGTTATTTTCCTTCCTCATGGCCTTAAGTCCTGCACTCTCATAGCCCTAGCCTGTTTTTTTGTTTTGTTTTGTTTTTTGTGGCAGAGACAGAAAGAGAGAGAGAGAGGGACAGATAGGAACAGAAAGACAGGAAGGGAGAAGAAGAGCAGCATCAATTCTTCACTGCAGCACCTTAGTTGTTCATTGACTGATTTCTCATATATGCCTTGAAAGGGGGGCTACAGCAGACTGAGTGACCCCTTGCTCAAGCCAGCGACCTTGGGCTCAAGCTGGTGAGCCTTGCTCAAACCAGATGAGCCTGTGCTCAAGCTGGCGACCTCGAGGTTTTGAACATGGGTCCTCTGTGTCCCAGTCCAATGCTCTATCCACTGCACCACTGCCTGGTCAGGCCTTCAGGGCCTCTTGCTAAAAAGAACTCTCCAGTTACAAGAATCTGCTCTTTTTAGAAATAGGGGAGTTATGAAGAAATCCTTTTATTTCTGCTGGAAATAAGATTTTTTTTTTCTGGAAACTAATATGGCAGTCATATAGTTATTTGTATGTATAGTGAAAATATAGACTCTAGAAAAGTTTGGGTGTTGTATTACTTTTCTATTGCCATGCAGTCTATTACCACAGAATTACCAGACTGAACTATAGATTTTGTTTATCCCACAGTTTCTCTCAGTCAGATCTAGACATAGTATGATTGGATTCTTTGCTCAGGTTCTATCTTCAGGTGTTATGGATAGAATTGTGTCCCTTAAAGACATTTGTTTAAATCCTAATACCTAGTACCTATGAATGTGCTTATTTAGAAATAGAGTCTTTGTAAATATAATCAAGTTAAGATAAGATCATGGACGTCACGGAAATGGCGCCGAGAGAAGCGCGTCTGACAGCTCTCCCCTAAATCACAACAAATTTATCACCTAGAAACAGAAAAATTTATCCTCGGAGCATTCCGGAGTTCCACACAAACTGATAGCGAAAGGACTGTTATCACTTGAATCTGAGAGACGAGGGTGTGGAGGAAGCTACCACAGCGACGCTCATTCAAGCTGCGAGGGAGTGCGCCTGCGGTGAGTCAGCCCATATACTTGGGAACCGCGAGCCGCGGCGAGCAGCCGACGCGAGCCGCCACCGCGAGCCGCCGCGAGCCCCCGCGAGCCGCCGCGCCGCGAACCGCCTCCGCGAGCGGCCGCCACGAGCCGCCGCCGCGAGCCGCCGCGAGCAGCCAAGCACGCGCCGGTCCCGGTCCCGTTGAGCACCGCTGACGTTCCCAGCAGCCCGCACACTGTGAGTGGGGGTCGCCGGCCACCGGTGCCCGGAGTGCCCCATTCGCGCGCGTGCCTTGGGCATTCCACGCGCCCAGGGCGCCCTGCTGGCCCGCACACCCAGGGGGCTCCATTATCCTGCGCCTGGTGCGGTCCAGCCGCCAGCGCGGGACGAGTGGGAGAGGCTTGGGAGATTCTCTCCGTGGGCGGGGCACCTCACCCAGCCATTCAAGCTAACAATCAAGCGTTGGGGGAGGGGCGCGCGCAGGCAGCCTAAAATACCTTCGGAAGCACAGCTGCGACCCAATCACTGAAATTAGCTTAACCCATAAAATCTGCGCACCCTCGGTTCTAATTGATAAGATCTCTCTCAGTTCAGCGATCCAAGACAAGAGGCGTGATATTTTTTAAGTGCCTCTCGCTAAAGGGGCGGGGGCAACTTCTGATTGATAGAGCCTCCATATTCAGGGATAAACGCTAACAAGAAGGACTTGGCAGATAATAAGGTCTATACTACACTAGTCGTAAGCAGAGACTAGTGCCTCTTCTTCCCTGCAAAAACAGGCTACAAAGTGTGGAAAGCCTGGGTTGAGAGGTCCAACTAAATGATAGGCGCTGAACAGTCACCTTGACAACAATTGACTCCCACCCCCGCCTGATTACACTGGAGGCCCTGACTGTTCAGCGCCTTTCCCAAAGCCTTGCACTGAGTGGGGATAGAGTGGGGATTTCCCAGCTCTTTGAGCCTCTTACTCCCCAGGCAGAAGCAGTTGCAGCCTTATAGCTGGATCACCAGGCTGCTAATTCAGAAGGGGGACTAGGAGAGAGAATCCAGGAAAGCAAACTCTCTCATAGTTGGACCCTGCAAACGCCAACAAGCCTTTACTTCCAGCAAGACTAAAGCCAATTATATGACATTGCCATAGAATCCATCAACTTCAAATCCCTACCTAAGAGTGACACAGGGGCAGAGCCTGGGGTACAGAGTCACAGACCAGGAAGAGGGAGAGAAAAGAAAAAGGAAGAAGTTAACCTCTCAAAATCAAGAAAAACCCACAGACTTTACAACTTGATCCACTAATTTTTTTTGTTGTTGTTGTTGTTTGTTTCTTCTATCTTTTTGCCTTTATTTCCTCCACCTCGGTCCTTCTATTCTCTGCCCATCTTATGCTTCCCCTTTCTTGAACTACACTACCCATGAGTGTTGCATTTTATTTTCTTCTTCATCTCACACCTCCTTTAAGGTTATACTCCAAAACACTTAACTCTCACTCTCTCCTCTTTTGTTTTGTTTTTTTGTTTTTTTTTGTCTTGCTTTATTTTGTTTTTTTCTCCTCCTATTTTATTTCTTCCTTCGTTTTTCTCTTTTCTTATTTTTTCCTTTCTATTCGTTTTTTCTTTTCTCATTTTACTTCCTCCCATATAATCCTCAATCACGAACAAATTAGTTAATTTGGGACTCAGGCTTTTTTTTGGCTTTATTTCTCTTTTTTGCTTTTGTTTTTTATTTTTTTTTCTCTTGTTTGTGTTATTTTTTGTGGCATTTTGGTCCTCCCAACCCAAGGTCTCCATTGTATTTAGTCTTCGCTCCACTTAATACAACAGATTTTTACTTATTATTTTTAGTTTTTTCTTCTTTATTATTCTTTTTTGGTCCTTTTTTCTGATTCACCTCTTAAATCCTCTCATTATATCTCTTAGTTGACCATCACTTACAAGCAAATCATCTTATGCTTGTCTAAGATTTCTTCCTTTTTTTTTTTTTTTTGCATTTAGTAGGTCCCTACTCCCTTTTTTTGCCCCTTGAACTCTTCACCCCAAATCAGGCCCTCCATTATAGGCACGATATTTCCCTGAGGAGGGGAGAGGAGGGAAAGAGAGAGAGAAAAAAAGGGGGAAATAATAAATTATTACTGTTTTTTTTTGTGGGGTGTGTTTACCCTTTTTTTTTTCTTTTACTCTTTATTAATTCTAATTAGTGCTATCAATAAGACCACCCTCAGATGCAATAAGAAAGAGGAAATCGAATATTATGGATACAAAAGAAAGAGAGGTAACACAAATAGATGTGGAAAAATCTATGGAGAAAAGACTTAACATATTGGAAGCCTTGGAGCTAAATGACGAGAATTTAAAATAGAAATCTTAAAAATACTCAGAGATATACAAGAAAACACAGAAAGGCAATATAGGGAGATCAGAAAACAACTCAATGAACACAAAGAATATATTACCAAGGAAATTGAAACTATAAAAACAAATCAAACAGAAATGAAAAACTCAATTCACGAGCTGAAAAACGAGGTAACAAGCTTAGCTAACAGAACAGCCCAGATTGAAGATAGGATTAGTGAAATAGAAGACAAACAACTTGAGGCACAACAGAGAGAAGAAGAAAGAGACTCAAAAATAATAAAACAATGAGAAAGCCCTACAGGAATTGTCTGACTCCATCAGAAAGAATAACATAAGAATAATAGGTATATCAGAGGGAGAAGAGAAAGAAAATGGAATGGAGAATATACTCAAACAAATAATAGACGAGAACTTCCCAAGCCTGTGGAAGGAACTAAAGCCTCAAATTCAAGAAGCAAACAGAACACCAAGTTTTCTTAACCCCAACAAACCCACTCCAAGGCACATCATAATAAAGATGACACAAACCAATGACAAAGAAAAAATTCTCAAGGCAGCCAGGGAAAAGAAGAGTACAACATATAAAGGAAGGCCTATTAGATTATCATCAGATTTCTCAGCAGAAACTCTACAAGCTAGAAGAGAGTGGACCCCAATATTTAAAGCCCTGAAAGAGAGGAACTTTCAGCCAAGAATACTATACCCATCAAAGCTATCCTTCAAGTATGAAGGAGATATAAAAACATTCACAAATACAGAAAAGATGAGAGAATTTATCAACAGAAAGCCCCCACTCCAGGAAATACTAAGGGGGGTTTTCCAACCAGATTCAAAGAACAAAAGAAAACAACACCACAAGTAACAGCTCCACCAAGAACACAATAAAACCAAAATTAAACTGTGACAACAAAGGAAAAAAAGGGAGGAGAGGATGGAGATTAACAGTAGCAAAGGATGATGAAGTGCAGAAATACTTATAAGATAGGGTACTACAATGAATATGGTAGGTACCCTTTTCATTACTTAATGGTAACCACCCTTAAAAAAACCACCACAAAAACACTTGACTTAAAAAAAGGTAGCAACAGAGGAAGAAGTATGGAACACAAACAAACAAAAACAAATGATAGAAAAACAAAAGAGAAGAATCAAACTAGATACAAAACTAACAGAATGCAATTTATAAAATGGCAGTAGGAAACCCACAAGTGTCAATAATTACACTAAATGTAAATGGATTAAACTTACCATAAAAAAAGACACAGAGTAGCAGAATTGGATTAAAAAGAAAATCCAACTATATGCTGCCTACAAGAAACACATCTAAGCAACAGGATAAAAAACAAATTCAAAGTGAAAGGCTGGAAAACAATACTCCAAGCAACAACACCCAAAAAAAAGCAGGCGTAGCAATACTCATATCTAATAATGCTGACTACAAGACAGAAAAAGTACTCAGAGACAAAAAATGGTCATTTCATAATGATTAAGGGGAAGATGAATCAAGAAGACATAACAATCCTTAATATATATGCACCAAACCAAGGAGCACCAAAATATATAAGACAGCTACTTATTGACCTTAAACAAAAACTAACAAAATACAATCATACTTGGAGACCTCAATACACCGCTGACGGCTCTAGATCGGTCATCCAAACAGAGAATCAATAAAGATATAGTGGCCTTAAATGAAAGACTAGAACACCTGGATATGATAGACATCTACAGGACACTTCATCCCAAAGCGACAGAGTATACATTTTTCTCTAGTGTACATGGAACATTCTCAAGAATTGACCATATGTTGGGCCACAAAGACAATATCAGCAAATTTAGAAAAATTGAAATTGTACCAAGCATATTTTCTGATCATAAAGCCTTGAAACTAGAATTCAACTGCAAAAAAGAGGGGGAAAAACCCACAAAAATGTGGAAACTAAACAACATACTTCTAAAAAATGAATGGGTCAAAGAAGAAATAAGCGCAGAAATCAAAAGATATATACAGACAAATTAAAATGAAAATACGACATATGAGAATCTCTGGGATGCAGCAAAAGCAGTAATAAGAGGAAAGTTCATATCACTTCAGGCCTATATGAACAAACAAGAGAGAGCCGAAGTAAACCACTTAACTTCACACCTTAAGGAACTAGAAAAAGAAGAATAAAGACAACCCAAAACCAGCTGAAGAAAGGAGATAATAAAAATCAGAGCAGAAATAAATGAAATAGAGAACAGAAAAACTATAGAAAAAATCAATAAAACAAGGAGCTGGTTCTTTGAAAAGATCAACAAATTGACAAACCCTTGGCAAGACTCACCAAGGAAAAAAGACACAGGACTCAAATAAATAAAATCCAAAATGAAAGAGGAGAGATCACCACAGACATCATAGAAATACAAAGAATTATTGTAGAATACTATGAAAAATTATATGCCACCAAATACAACAATCTAGAAGAAATGGATAAATTTCTAGAACAATACAACCTTCCTAGACTGAGTCATGAAGAAGCAGAAAGCCTAAACAGACCAATCAACAGGGAGGAAATAGAAAAAACTATTAAAAATCTCCCCAAAAATAAAAGTCCAGGCCCAGACGGTGAATTATACTAGTGAATTCTATCAAACATTCAAAGAAGACTTGGTTCCTATTCTACTCAAAGTCTTCCAAAAAATTGAAGAAGAAGCAATACTTCCAAACACATTTTATGAGGCCAACATAACCCTCATACCAAAACCTGGCAAGGATGGCACAAAGAAAGAAAACTACAGACCAATATCTCTAATGAATACAGATGCTAAAATACTAAACAAAAGACTGGCAAACCGAATACAACAACATATTAAAAAAATAATACATCATGATCAAGTGGGATTCATCCCAGAATCTCAAGGATGGTTCAACATACGCAAAACAGTTAACGTAATACACCATATCAACAAAACAAAGAACAAAAACCACATGATCTTATCAATAGATGCAGAAAAGGCTTTTAATAAAATACAACACAATTTTATATTTAAGACTCTCAACAAAATGGGTATAGAAGGAAAATATCTCAACATGATAAAGGCCATATATGATAAACCATCAGCCAACATCCTATTAAACGGCATAAAACTGAGGACTTTCTACCTTAAATCAGGAACAAGACAGGGTTGTCCACTCTCTCCACTCTTATTCAACGTGGTGCTAGAAGTTCTGGCCAGAGCAATCAGACAAGACAAAGAAAGAAAAGGCATCCATATCGGAAAAGAAGAAGTAAAGCTATCACTTTTTGCTGATGATATGATCCTATACATCGAAAACCCGAAGGACTCCACAAAAAGATTATTAGAAACAATAAACCAATACAGTAAGGTCGCAGGATACAAAATTAACATACAAAAGTCCATAGCCTTTCTATATGCCAACAATGAAATATTAGAAAACGAACTCAAAAAAATAATCCCTTTCACGATTGCAACAAAAAAAATAAAATACCTAGGAATAAACATAACAAAGAACATAAAGGACCTATATAATGAAAATTACAAAGCATTGTTAAGGGAAATCGAAAAAGATACAATGAGATGGAAAAATATTCCTTGTTCTTGGATAGGAAGAATAAATATAATCAAAATGGCCATATTACCCAAAGCAATATACAAATTTAATGCAATTCCCATCAAAATCCCTATGAGATTTTTTAAAGAAATGGAACAAAAAATCATCAGATTTATATGGAACTATAAAAAACCCCGAATAGCCAAAACAATCCTAAGGAAAAAGAATGAAGCTGGGGGCATTACAATACCTGACTTTAAACTATATTATAGGGCCCGGATAATCAAAACAGCATGGTATTGGCAAAAAAATAGACACTCAGACCAATGGAACAGAATAGAAAGCCCAGAAATAAAACCACATATATATGGTCAAATAATCTTTGATAAAGGGGCCAACAACACACAATGGAGAAAAGAAAGCCTCTTCAACAAATGGTGTTGGGAAAACTGGAAAGCCACATGCAAAAGAATGAAACTCGACTACAGCCTGTCCCCGTGTACTAAAATTAATTCAAAATGGATCAAAGACCTAAATATAAGACCTGAAACAATAAAGTACATAGAAGAAGACATAGGTACTAAAATCATGGACCTGGGTTTTTAAAGAACATTTTATGAACTTGACTCCAATGGCAAGAGAAGTGAAGGCAAAGATAAATGAATGGGTCTACATCAGAATTAAAAGTTTTTGCTCAGCAAGAGAAACTGATATCAAAATAAACAGACAGCCAACTATATGGGAACTGATATTTTCAAACGACAGCTCAGATAAGGGCCTAATATCCAAAATTTACAAAGAACTCATAAAACTCAACAACAAACAAACAAACAATCCAATAAAAAAATGGGAAGAGGACATGAACAGACACTTCTCCCAGGAAGAGATACAAATGGCCAACAGATATATGAAAAGATGCTCAGCTTCATTAGTTATTAGAGAAATGCAAATCAAAACTACAATGAGATACCACCTCACTCCTGTTAGATTAGCTATTATCAACAAGACGGGTAATAGCAAATGTTGGAGAGGCTGTGGAGAAAAAGGAACCCTCATTCACTGTTGGTGGGACTGTAAAGTAGTACAACCATTATGGAGGAAAGTATGGTGGTTCCTCAAAAAACTGCAAATGGAACTACCTTATGACCCAGCAATCCCTCTACTGGGTATATACCCCAAAACCTCAGAAACATTGATACGTGAAGACACATGTAGCCCCATGTTCATTGCAGCACTGTTCACAGTGGCCAAGACATGGAAACAACCAAAAAGCCCGTCAATAGAAGACTGGATAAAGAAGATGTGGCACATATACACTATGGAATACTACTCAGCCATAAGAAATGATGACATCAGATCATTTACAGCAAAATGGTGGGATCTTGATAACATTATAAGGAGTGAAATAAGCAAATCAGAAAAAAAACAAGAACTACATGATTCCATACATTGGTGGAACATAAAAATGAGACTAAGAGACATGGACAAGAGTGTGGTGGTTACCAAGGGTGGGGGGGGAGGGAGGACATGGGAGGGAGGGAGGGAGAGAGTTAGGGGGAGGGGGAGGGGCACAGAGAACTAGATGGAGGGTGACGGAGGACAATCTGACTTTGGGCGAGGGGTTTGCAACATAATTTGATGACAAAATAACCTAGACATGTTTTCTTTGAATATATGTACCCTGATTTATTAATGTCATCCCATTACCATTAATAAAAATTTATTTAAAAAAAAAAAAGATAAGATCATTAGGGTGGGCCCCAAACCCGCATGACTGTTGTTCTTATAAGAAAACGAAAATGCCATATGAAGACAGAGACACACAGAGAGAATGGCATATGACAGAAGCAGAGATAGGAGTGATTCACCTGCAAGCCAGGCAGTGCCAAGGGTCAATAGCCCCCATAGAAGCTAGGAAGGAACAAGGCAGGATTCTACCAACTTCTCAGAAAGAACATGGCCCTGCTGTGATGTCTTGATTTCAGACTGTGAGCCTCTAGAACTATAATAGAATAAATTTCTGTTGCTTTCAGCCACCTAGTATGTAGTGCTTTGTGATAACAGCTGTTGGAAACTAATATAGCAGACTAAAATGAAGGTGTTGGTGGACCTGTGGTTCTCATCTAGAGCTCAGAGTTCTCTTTCAAGATTTTCTTCCAAGGACTTGCAGAAGTCAGTTTCTTGTAGCCATAAGAACTAAAGTCTCTGTAATTTTGTTTGCTTTTAGTAAGGGACTACTCTGAGCCCCTGGATGGCTCTAGGAGTTTCTGGTCACTAGGTCACTATAGGCAGTTGACAATATATTTGCTGGTTTTTTTTCAGGCTTGCCTGAGTGCATACCTTTGATTTTCTCTTTTGTTCTTGGCTGGAGAAACTTTGCTTTTAAGGGTCCTGTGCTGAGGTTAGGATGGCCCACCCAAATAGGATATCGCTCTATTTTAAGGTCAAATTGATTTTGTACTTCACTTGTAGTGATAAACTGCCTTCAGAGAAGTAGCTAGATTAGCATTTTGATTGATACTTAGGAGAAAGTTTGCTTATCCCCGGGACTGAGAATCTTGGGGGGAAGGAAATATTAGAATTCTTTCTCCCACGGGTACATTCTGATTTGTCAGGGTTTCTCATATAAACTAAAAGTGGTCTCTAGAGATTACTCAAACAGCCATTTTATTTGAGTTCTCTATATAGCTTAAATTGTCTTTGGTGTGAATATACATAACCCATTTAACAACAAATCACCCTGTCTATATTCCAGTGAGCATGGAATATGTGATTTTATTTTTCTATAGGTATTTACTATTTGATCTTAAGTAGTAATCACATTGTAATTTAGTTTTTCCTCCCCAATGAATGAAGCAAAAACTTTTGAGTCAGGACAGGTGAATACCTTATTCAATTTTTCTCTTACAACTGGCTTATATTACATACACTTCTGTTATGTGCTGAAGTATATAGTGTGTATGTATGTGTATATATATATATGATTTTTTATAATTATGAAAATAATAATATAATGTATACTCTTTTAACTAACTTTTAGGCAACTAATCTGGCTTAGTTAATGTCTTCTCAACCTTCTGCGACATATTGATTATGCTTATGACTCATTGAGTTTTTGCGTCTTATAGGCACTTTCTAGGACATCTACATTATTTTTAAGTTTAAATGCATACTTACCACGAGGCAGTGGTTTATCCTTAAATAGATTTTTTGTGGTTGTACTCATTATTGTACTTATATTATTTAATTAACTATTTCATAAGTGAATCAATTGGATCCTTTATTAATTGGAGTAGAGCAAGAAAGATCTGCTTTTATAAAAATGTTTCAGAAAGACTTGGTAAAGGTAAGTTGTTAAAAATGCAGTTAAACTAAATGTGGATAAAACAATTATAAAATATTTAAGAAAAACTTATAAATGTAGAGGAGTTTTTTATTTATATTGATTTATAAGCAAAGATGATCAAAATATTTAAGGACTAGCAAGGGTATGAGTAGTAGTCAATTAGAGTAATTGTTCTAATCATTTTAAAGGCTGTTCATAACCTTTGAATCCTCAATCCACTTCAAAAAAACTCATCCTGACCCTGAAAATCATAGAAGATACATTGTGGGTAGGCCATAACTATAAAAAAAAAAAGCCTTAGCCCTAAATCACATATATATTTTTGTGATTTAAGATGAAATGTTTAAGATATTTTAACATATGTGCAATACTTTTATGAATCCTTAGTTTAAACAACTTTTTAATTAAAACTTTCAGAATGGCCCTAATTGTTCTAGTAAGAGTGCTTTTTTCTGTGTTGTTCTGGTTTACTCTCTGTTTTTCACCATAAGAATGAGAGAGTTAACATAGAAATCTTTAATCAGGAGAAAAAATGTTGTGATAAAAAAATTGGTTTATATATTTTAGGCTCGTTTCTCTTAGAGGTCCTAAGATTTCCAATCAAGTGGTACAGAAATAAACTGTTAGACCTCTGTCTCACTTGAATTTAAGACTTTGTTGAGTTTTGGTAATGATTGTTAAAGAATAGTGTTGATGCTGACATCTCTTTCTGCCATAGCCTTTGTCTCTCTCATTGTTTCCTAATTCACTTGAAGTTGTTTACTTCATATGCTGACAGAAGCTGACACTGAAGGTAACAGTTTAAAATTCTCTCTTATCTATTTGAAATTTCTTGTTAGCATTCCTACCTGGTTTCTATCTATGTATGAAAGCAAAAAAAGAATCAGATACAAACAGAGCATTAGGCAAAGCCTTCTGCTTCCTAGGTTTGTTTAATACTCTTCCATATACCCGAGTTAATAATTCACACTCTGCAAAACCCCAGCACGTCTCTATTAGACTTGATGTCCTCTATTAATGTGACAGCACACACTCAGTGCAATGCCGCGGTGTTGGAATAGTAGAAAGGGAAGTGGCATTCTTCAGGGCCAGATGCTAAAATTTGCTCATTCAAATCAGGTCCCAGTGAAGATAAATTCTATTATTTTATAATGTTTATTTTAAATGGGCCCAACTATAGAATTCCAAGGAAACTGGAGAATTGCAGACCTCACATTTTTTTCTGCATAAACGATTCTTTTCCAGGATGAATGGAAGCAAATGCCCACTTTTTCTAGTTCTCATCACTCCCTTTCAGTTGACCATTAACAAAGGAGCTACCTGACCAGGTGGTGGTATAGTGGATAGAGCATTGACCTGGGACACAAAGGACCCAGGTTCAAAACCCCTATGTCCCCAGCTTGAGCACAGGCTCAGCTGTCTTGAATGTGGGCTCACCAGCTTGAGTACAGGGTTGCTGGTTTGAGTGTGGGATCATAGACATAACCCTATGGCCACTGGCTTGAGTCCAAATGTTGCTGGTTTGAGTCCAAGGTTGCTGGCTTGAGCAAGGGCTCACTGGCTTGGCTGGAATCCCCCAGTCAAGGCACATATGAGAAAGTAATCAATGAACAACTAAAATGCTTCCCAACAAAGATTTAATGCTTCTCATCTCTCTTTCCTCTTGTCTGTTCCTGTCTGTCCTTCCTCTCTCTCTCTTTTGCAAAAACAAACAACCCCCCCCCCAAAAAAAACCCTCCCAAAACAAACAAAAAAAGGAGCTGATGCTACATATTGTAAAATGAATAATATATGAATGAGGTTAATCAGCTTGGGGCATACAGGTGGGGCAAGAACCAATCTGATGTTTTATTTAAGTGTTTTTATAACAGGAGTGTAAGAAGAACTTGGAGAGTGCAATATAATTCAGAGTTGGAAGTGGTAAAGTAGGAAAAAGGCCATAATCAAGTGAAAGGCAGAGCTTTTTAATCTCTTACTTTGTATTTCTGATTTTTTGACATATTTTCTAATAAATAACCATCAAAGCTAATCTAGAGAACAGTATATCTAGAGGACTAGATAAGCCTCAAAAATATATTTTAAGCTATATTGCTAGATGTTAAAATTTATTAAACCAAAATGGTTTCATGCATGTAGAGGGTCAGGTTAATTAGCTGGATTGCTTTTGTGAAAATATATCCTCAAAAAGGAAAAATAATATAGAATTTGTTATAATTATCAGTTATTTTTAAATGTTTTTCAACAAATTATCAGCTCTTGTCATATAGCTAATTTTGCTAAATATTAGATGAAATTTGCTCACAAAAAATTTTGGTACATCATACAACAATGAAAATTGTGGACATACATAACAATAACTATAATTTGGAGCTAATATTCACAAGACTCACAAGAAAACATGAGATCTCAGTAAGGAAAGTAAAATGAAATAAAAAAGAAAAGAACAAGAAAGGGCACCCTACACCAAAACTATATTCTACCTGAAATGTGGAAACCAAAGCAAACTGGATAAAATGAGTGTTATCTTTAGAAGTAAGATAATCCATTACAGGACTAGAAAATAGGATTTATTACAAAATTTTTGAAATTGTATATATTTCAAGCTCAAGTTCACATGGGACTGAATAAAAAAGGAACAGAAATATTGGAGAAAAAATATTTATTTAAGCAATGGTTATCAGCCTGATGATTTTAGCAACAGGTCAAATACAGTGGGACATAGCTATCTTATTTTTCTGATTTAAGACATTCCCAGTTTCTGTCCAGATTGTGTTATACAGGCTGGATTTCAGACACGTGTTATGTGGCATAACCTAAAGATGAAAAGGAAATATCAATTCTCATGTATCCTCCATCCTGGAAAAAAGTAAACAGTTAAGAGACAAAAACTCAATATATGATTGGCATCAAATTGTAATTGCTAACTTCTTTAGCAAAAATACTTAAATGAGGATGAAGTTAGGTTTTGGTGTTATATACCTTTGTGGAAAAATTAATACTGGCAATTATTATTTTTATTATTATAAATGAGAGTCTCTTGTTAAGCAACATAATTAACCATTGCCCTGACCAGCAAGACAAATTATGCTTTAATCAAGTAAATTTATTTTATATTTACCAACATGCTTGACAATGAAGTGATAAATAATATTTATTTGGGAGCTCTGTATATATGTGTTCTGTGTATATTAATTTATTTACATTTTATGAGAACCACCATCATTTTACAGATGAAGAAAATAAGGCCTTAAAAGGTAAAGTCAACTTCCCACCTGGTAAAGGGAGAAAAAAACCCCTGAGCCTCGGCAGTACCACTAGAGTTCAAGCCCTACCTCGTACTTTATTCTGGTTTTTGAAATATATGATAATTGAAAAACTTTTATAAATTTATGACATTATGGAATTACCTAAACTAAATAGGAGTGGCAAACTGTGAAATGATATTTGGTTTGAATCTTGCATTCCTTTGTTTAATCATTCATTCATTCAACCAATAAAATCATTTTGCATATAATACCAGTTACTGGGGTTATAAAGATGAAGAAAACAGTCCCTTTTCTTAAAAATGAGGGTATTATGTAGTGAAATAAGTCAGTCAGAGAAAGACAAATACTACATTATTTTACATATATGTGGAACCTATTTTATTTATTTATTTATTTATTTTTGTTTGTATTTTTTCGAAGTTAGAAGCAGGGAGGCAATCAGACAGACTCCCACATGCTCCCGACCGGGATCCATCCGGCATGCCCACCAGGGGGCGATGCTTTGCCCATCTGGGGCATTGCTCCATTGCGGCCAGAGCCATTCCAGCACCTGAGGCAGAGGCCATGGAGCCATCCTCAGCACCCTGAACAACTTTTGCTCCAATGAAGCCTTGGCTGCAGGAGGGGAAAAGAGTGATAGAGAGGAAGGAGAGGGGGAAGAGTGGAGAGCAGATAGGTGCTTCTTCTGTGTGCCCTGGCTGGGAGTCGAACCTGGGACTTCCACATGCTAGGCTGACGCTCTACCACTGAGCCAGCCAGCCAGGGTCCATATATGTGGAATCTAAAGACCAAAATGAATGAACAAAAATATTCTTGTTCAATGGAGAAAAGAGAAAAATAAATAAATACTTGCCACCTAACCACACGTTTTAGTGTTATCCTGACTATTGATAGAATACTTGAAAAAAGGACTTTTGGGCACCTATTTCATTCTGAGTAGGCCAGGGAGGGAAAGATATTAGAAAAAAGTCTCTCAGGGTAGATTGTGATGGAGTCAAATTTCAACGGCTGCAGCATGAAGGGATGGGATTGTGAGAGTAGTATTGTTTATTTGGTTTAGATGTCAGGCTTTAGGAATGGGGGGCTGTGGTATTGGCTATCCTAGATAAAGGTAACAATATTAAAGGAAATAGTACCTCCACTTGTATCCATAGATGGTGCAAAACACACCTATGGAATTTAGTGGAAAGGAAATCAGGTGATTTAGTAATAGTGCTACATTTCTTTGGTAAGTTCATAGTGATGCAAATTTATACAGTGGATAAACAGTGGACACATTTGGTATTTTGAATTCCAGGTTAAAATCATTTAGCATAATGGTGAAAGCACAAACAATTTGTGGTTCAAATCATAATTCTGTCACTTATTAGTTAGTGAACGTTGTCAAGTTATTTTACCTTCATGAGCATCAATATATTCACTTATAATATGAACAAAATGATTACTTTCTCTCTATGTAATTATGAGGTTTTGGAGAGTATGATTAATATGGGATGAGTTATATGCTTGGCTGTGGTAGGTAATCAGAAACTGATAATTACTATCATTAGTATGTTAAATATTTGTTCAGTAGCCACTGCAAAAGTCATTGTGTTTGTTGTTTGCTCTGTGCGATACAAACAATGGCATGCTGGAGCTATATCTCATTCAGATTCTCAGGGCTAACTTTTAAAATTTCAGGTGTGGATTGTTAAACACAAGTATCTTTGAAGTCAGCATGGAGGGAGTATTTATATCACAAAAACTGTGTATGTTAACTACTGTTCAGGGCTCCCTTTCCCCAGAGAGCCATTTGATAATTCCTGAGCTGAATTTTAAAGAGTGAAACATTGAAGATGGATTTAAAAGAGTAGTAGTGTTGATTATGCTTAGATGTCAGTTAGATGAATGTGGAAATGCCACTAGCCACATCCATCTAAGAAACACAGTTAAAAGATACCCTGTGCTTACTGATGTATAATTAGTATCTTCAGTTCTTTATTGGCCTAATTTTTATCTACTCTTCTCCATTCTAAACAAATTATCCAGTAGACTCATTTTATCCAGAGTAAAAGCTAATGTTTTCAATGGCCTACAAATCTCTCAAAATGTGTGCACTTAAAAACCTCAGCTCTCATCTCTTCTTTCTATTGTTTCTTATACCACTTCTGCCAAGTAAGTTCACATGACTCTTTCAACTCAGGCCCTTTGGCTTGGCTTATCTGTCTACAGGAAAACCCCTCCTCCAGATGTATGCTTGGTTTTTTTTCTCACTTTGTCAGGTCTTTGTTCAAATGTGACCTCTTACACCTGATCTATCCTTACCACTTGGCTTAAAAACCATAACCCCCTTCCCCCAGAATTTACTATTCCCTTTCCATTACTCTTTTTTTAAATGATTTATCATCTTCTAAAATAATATAAGCTTGCTTTATTTATTTGTGGTGTCTGTCTCCCCCCACTAGAATGTAAGCACTATGAAAGCAGAAATTTTTTTATTCATTGCTTTATCACAAGCACTTAGAAAATGGTTAGAATATAAAAAGTATCCAATGAATTTTTGACACAGTGAATGTTGGCTAAAATTTAAAACACATACCCTATATAGAGAGAAAGAGAGAAAGCATGTGCAGGCAGGGGAAGAGTTTTATGATGAGTTTTATTTAAATAATTTAGAATTGTCCAATTTAGTCCTATAAATAACCTCCGATCAAGGTAGCTCTACACAAAAATGAGAATGAGAGGACCTAGTATTGTTGAAATTGATCTTAAAGCAGATAGATTAACCTCAAGCCTCAACCTCTTTCCTCTAATTCCACATCCAAATTCTGATGTGGTTATCTTTTGTGGTTAAGCTGTCTAGTATAGGAACTTGAATCAAGAGCAAGCACATATTTGAGAGAAGAAGAGAAGGAGAGGGAGAGGGCGAAGGGGGATGAGAGGAAGAGAGAAGAGGTGAAGAGAGAACGAAGAACTGTGGTAGTCTGTCTTGAAGATGATCTTCATGTTATCTGCCTCCCAAGATGTATAACCTTGTCTAGTTATCTTCCACATTGTACTAAAGTTGGTTTATGTGACCAATAAATATAGTGTAAGTGATAGTAAGACACTTCCAAGATTAAAATAAAACACACTAAAGCTTCTTCTTGGTCACACAGTCTAGTTTAGATAATGGACTTTGGGGAAACCAGTTGTTTGGCTAAATAGGACTGTGGGGAGGTCATATGATGAGTGACTGAGGCCTCCTGACAATAGTCAAGTGAAGATGCTTAGAAGTGAAGTGAACCTCGCCAGCCCCCACCAGTTCAGTCAAGCCTTCGGATGACTGAAGTTCTGACCTACATCTTGACTGCACACTCATCAGTCATCTAAGTTGCAACCACATTTCTGGCTCTCAGAAACCATATGAGATAATAAACATCTGTTGTTTTAAGCTGCCAAGTTTTGGATAAATTTATTACATAACTATATATCTAATGGGAACACCATCTTTATATCAACAACAGGAAGGGGCAGAAAAGAAAGACATGTTTACATGGTTCTGTAAATCATTTAAATTTTAGTGCCTTGTTGATGATATCTTCCTATTGGGAAGACTGATAAAATTAGGAAATTGGACTGAAGTAGCAAAGGCAGTACACTTTTTAACTTTGAAATATTTTCTACCACCCTTATGTGTTTACTGATAATCTACAATTGGTCCCAGTATCAATAAATTGGAGAACTTCCATTTAAATATGCACATATTTTATTTCATTCCTTGTCAGATTTAAATATGGAGAAGGAATAAACAAGTATAATGACCACAGAAAAATATATGTTAAATGAGAATTAGCTTTAGAGTTTCTGTTTGACAGAATTATCAAAGGAGATTTTACCTTTATTTTATTATTAAACTTTCTTGGAATTAAAGTATCTTTTCTATGTTGTCACTCAGTTTACATTGTGACTCAAGATGAAATAAGGAACAACATAGAGATAGAGGTGTTCATACTTTGAACCTAATTTCTGCTCAGATAAGCCACACTCCAGGGGCTAATACTGCTCCCCATCTCTGACAGCCTATGCTTCGGTGGCAATAACTTCTCCTGCCTCAGAGCAACAATTCTCATAAAGTGATATAAAATTACCCTCCCATGGCAGAGTCCTCCAAGTGGCCACCACTCCCTGTGGCAGCCTGCTCTCTTTGACAGCAATGATATTTCAATTTTTTGGAAATAGCAGTTGTAACCACGTGAAAAAACCTAGCATAAATTTAATGAAGGTTCTCCTACCTTGGGAATTTCTCCTCTGCATCCCTGGATGTTGTAATATGGGAAAAAAATACAGCATTTACTATTTTTCCTTTGAAATACTGATATTATGCTTGTGCAGCCCATTAACCATTATGTATGGGACCAGAAGAATGGTAAGGACTTATCTGAACCCACTAGATAATCTTGTTCTAAGGTCCAGTTGTGCTCAGAGATCATGGTGCTACTGTCACTTTGATCATAGATTGCCAGAGAAGAGGTAAGGGCACTTCTCAAATCAATCTGGCAAAAGTCATTTTATTACAAATTCTCAAAGGTAGCAACATTTTCTGATTTATTCAAGTTGAGCCTTAGTTCCAATTTTAGGATTATCAATGGGAATAGACGTGGCGGGAGAATTTCTGTTGTTCTGATGTGAGGCCAGGGTCCTGGAGAAAATATAATCAGGAAATAAAAGTAATACATTGTTAATATGGGGAAGCAAAGAAAAAAGAGGAAGGAAAAAATATCAAAGAAAGCATTCACTGTATACATTTGTATAAAATGTGTTTGTATTTGTGCATATATTAAAAATATAATTCTTATGAATAGTGACTATATACCTGTCATGGTTAGTGTCCACTTTTACAGCAAGATTTTTTTTTCTATTTATTGAATACTGTGCATTGGTCTTATGGTCATTTGATAATTTTGAGCTTAGCCAAATCAAAGAAAAGCATATCACATCTGTGAATTTTATAATGTAGGATAGTGACCATGATGACATCCAAAGACCTCAGTTTGCTTCTCCTCATGTACACCGTTGAGTGTTAAGGGTTTATTAACACACCTATAAGGGCAGTGTGTATGGGTTTGTGAGGGATGTTGGAGGAAGGGATGAGACTCATTCTGACTAGTTCTGGGATTTGAATCTTATTGTCCAGCAACTTTCACTCTGGTCCCTTGAAGCAGTCACCTCCAACATTTTAATTTTGAGTTGTTCTGGCAGTAAATAGTTTCAATGGAGAAGACGCTTGTCATTCATATCCTTCATTTAACCCTTTACACTATCATTCCAGGGTTTGTAAATAACCACTCGCTTAAAATTGACCGCCCCAAGCAGATTAATGTACATGGAAAAAATAGGCTAATCGAGAAACACAAGTAATCTAGATTAGTGGTTTCCAATATTTTAATATTTGGAGACAGGTGAAATAGGAGAATTATATATTTTGGGGACCACTAAGGCAGAAGTCACCCTGAGCATAAGCAATTATTCATTGGGTCTATAATCTTCATACAACATCAGGGTGGTTTACTCTTTTGCTGACCGGCACAAAATTTCTGGCAGACCAGTATGCAGACTGGTGGTTGAAAAACACTTGGCAATCATATTTTTATAAAATATTAATAAATTGGCATTTGGATTTATATCCTAATCTCCTATGAATTGGGCTAAATAAATCAGCCACCTTGAGTCTGTTCAGGTCTGAGTTGCCAGAAAAAATCATTTTGGGACCTGTTACCTGGAAAACAACTTTGTCTTACATTAATCTTATGAAGTCAGAAAGCTTGACATGTTTTGTCTCTCTTTAACTTCACCAAAGCTACAGTATTTTTGTCAGTTCAGTTTGGTAGATATGGGGCAGCTGTGTTAGGCTTGCTTGCTGGTTTACCAGCTGCAAGCCCTTTCCTTGATTAGTGCGTGAGCACATGGTAACGCCATGTGTGTATGGCCTATATAAGGAATGGGTGCTTGTGCTCAGCGGGATTGCGGATGTGCGGATTGCCTGCCCGCCACTATGAGGGGTTATTTTGCTGTTTGTTTCCCTGAGAGGCAGTTTACCCTGCCTGTCTGCTTGTCTGCCATTGTGAGACTTTATTAAACTGAATGGCCCAACCATTTCTGGCTCCACGGTTTTTTTACCATCTGCCCAAATCCAATGTGAACCTGCCTGGCCTCTGCCACCAACATTACAGTAGGAAATATGTACATAAACAAATTCACAGTGAAAACATATGATTTTATAATTTACAAAGTCTTTTTATCAGCAGTGAGGCAACATCCCTATGACAATCCTCTTTTTTGAAGCAATGAAACTGGACCATTCGTTATAAACATTACCACCTATATGGCTTCAAAGATGGTATCTAGAAAACACTCAAGAAGCACACTATTATGCTTATTTTCTATTGGGAAAGGGAATGTTCTTTTTTTTTGGGGGGGGAGATATAGCAAGACAGACTCCCATATGCGCCCTGACCGAGATCCACTGGCACCCCATCTGGGGCCAGTGCTTGTATGGAGCTCTTCTTTAGCACCTGAGGCTGATGCAGTGGGTACAACCAAGCTATCCTAGCACCTGGGGCTGACACCTGGAGCAAATGAACCACAGTTGC
Source organism: Saccopteryx bilineata (assembly GCF_036850765.1). Lineage (NCBI taxonomy): Eukaryota > Metazoa > Chordata > Mammalia > Chiroptera > Emballonuridae > Saccopteryx > Saccopteryx bilineata. The sequence continues at coordinate 54,075,847 of NC_089491.1, forward strand.
AGGAGGGAAGGAGGGAGAGAAGGAGGAGAAGGAGGAAAAGAGAAGCAGATGGTTGCTTCCCATGTGTACCCTGACTGGTAATCAAACTGGGATATGCTTGGCTGATGCTCTATCCTCTGAACCAACCAACCAGAGCTGGGATGTGTTTTTATATTGTGGCTTGTGAGTTTTAGAAATGTTGCAAAAAAAAAAAAAACAAGTGGGGCTCCTCTGTGGGAAGGGAGTGGTTATGAATTAAGTTTGGTTACTACAATTATCTGCATATTCATCCTGACTTTAAAGTCTTTTCTTCAATCAGATCATCTACACTTTTTACAAAATTTTTATAGACTCTTATTCTGTGAGCTTTAAACACACATTCACATCATTGTCCCTCAGGACTTACAAGGATACTGAATCATATGCAAATACTGCATATTTATTAAAGTTAATTCTACTAGACTCTTCCTTTCAGTGGAAAGAGAAAGGCGTGCTGCGCATCTGCACACACATACACACACACACACATACACTATAACCACACACACTCATGTCACTCCTCATTTGTAAAGTGCAAATCAATAACAGCTAATAAAAGATCTACTAAAAACTTTATACATCTCTGTATTTTTAACACTTACTACTCTGTGACCAAAAGAAAACATAACACTTCAAAATATTTGTGAATTTTACATATTTAAAATTACTTTACATTTATTTAACATACCATTCTTTCCTTTCACTATTTTATTTTAAAAATATGCCATGTTTCTTTTTTTCTTCCTTTCTTTTTTTTTTTTTTTAAATTTTCTTTGACAGTTAAATAATATCTTAAAATAAAACCTATGGGAATTTATAATAAAATTACTATTCCTTTTCCTCATTTCCACTTCTTCAATAAAATTAAAGGAATGCTGGTAATTACAATAATCTGATTGGAAATTTAAATGCAAAGAAAATCAGAAAATTCTAGATTGTGGTTCCCAAAGCAACTATAAAAAGATGCTCAATGTGACTGCATATTTATATTAAGATATACAACTTAACAACTTTCCCAGTTATACAAATGCTATATAAAAACAAAGGGGTAGAATTATGGTTGCTATGGGAATCACAACTCTGAACCTACTGACTTTTGGAAGTTTAAATATACTGACATGGAATTTCACACTGAATATTACATAGGTGCAGGAACATGCATGGGATTAGAGACAAACATGTGGCAAATGACATGAAATAATAAAAGAAAATGTCACTCAAGTGCTTAAATGTCTCCTATTTACGGATCAATCCCTCTCATTTCGATAACATACAAGGTGTGCCAAAAGTAGGTATACAGTTGTGTGTATGTGAAACACAGAGTTTATTCTTGTATTAGTATTTATTAATTATTGTTTTATTTTTCATATGGCTATCTTTTCCCTTTAGTCTTATGTCTTAGCTGCTCACATAATTTTTATTCTCTTTTCCGGAAATCAAGGTAATAATTCTTATTTTATAGAGTTTTTATGAAATTAAAATGGGGTAACATACACCAAATTTCTAGCCAAGACATGAAGTTAATATGTGAATTTCTACTTTTTAAGGCTCAACACAATTCACTAGAAGGCTTTTGTTATTTCAAGAATCTATTTAAAATTTTTGAGCAGTATCAATTCTTATTATTTTACAATAAGTAATGGGTAAGAAAATTTAGAAAAACACATAATATCTTACATTATTTTATCCAAAACAAAATTAAACAACAGTCATATACTGCTTTTGCCGGATTCAACCTTCTGCTTAGATAATTTCCTTTTTATCCCAGGAGGTATCAGCAGGTCCAGAATCTCTTTCTTCAGTAGAGGCAGACTTTTTCCATAACCAGGAGACTGTTTCAGAGATTAGAGCTAATTCAATAATTTATTATTATTGATTTATTATTATTAATCTCATTCCTGGTGTAAAGAGTCAATGTTGTGATCCAATCATAATTTCAGTAATGTACCTGAGTTAGTCATAAGTTTTTGGCTAAAGCTCACATTCAGTAACTTAAAAAATATTACAAGCCCTGGCCGGTTGGCTCAGTGGTAGAGTGTCGGCCTGGCATGCAGGAGTCCCGGGTTTGATTCCCAGCCAGGGCACACAGGAGAAGTGCCCATCTGCTTCTCCACCTCTCCCCCTCTCCTTCCTCTCTTTCTCTCTCTTCCCCTCCTATAGCCAGGGCTCCATTAGAGCAAAAAGTTGGCCTGGGCACTGAGGAAGGCTTCATGGCCTCTGCCTCAGGCGCTAGAATGGCTCTGGTTGCAACAGAGCAATGCCCCAGATGGGCAGAGCATCGCCCCCTGGTGGGCATGCCAGGTGGATCCCAGTCAGGCACATGCGGGAGTCTGCCTCCCCGTGTCCAGCTTCGGAAAAATACAAAAAGAAAAAAATATTATATGTTTTTCATAATGTCTATTACATCTCTTCTGAAAAGACAAATCAGACAGATCTTGGTGTTACTTGTATAATATTATAGTTTATTAAATTTAAATTATTTTCCTCAATGTTTTAATTATATTAGAAAAGCTTTAAGCCAACAAACTGGAATTTAACTTAGTGTTTTCTAGAACATCTACTTTATGGAAAACTATATACTGGTGATCGGGGTCAAATATAACCTTTGAAGAAAGTAAGAGGCTATTAAATAATATTCTCTATGTCAGAGTTCCTCAAATTTTGACAGCAAACCACAGTAGGAAATACATTTTACATTATGACTTAGCATATATAAACACACTCCCATACTTACAATCATCTGACACAAAGGTTTCACAAAACAACATCTACTTAGTACAAATGTTATACTCTGATCTATTCTTTCAAAAACTATTCTAATTGCAATCCACTAAATTGGTTTTACAACTCACTAAAGGTCTTCTAATTATATTTTGTAAAAAGTTATAGAGTACATTATCAAAAATTAGCAGAACCTGAATGGTAAATAAAGTTTTCTGAATGACATCTATCTGTCTGTCTGTCTATGTATCAGGCATATATATGACCTTGCACAAGTTGCTTTTTTCTGTGTCTCAGTTTATTTTTTAATCTGGAAAAATATGAATATCCTTTTCATAAACTGCAAATGATTATATATATAATCTTTGAAAAGTACCTGGCACATAATAAATACTATAAAGAGTAGTTATTAGCTTTTACTCTTATTAACAAACATGGAATTCTCAAAATGTATACCCTATGATTGCTATGTGAGCTAAAATGGAATAAGATAAACTTTGCCTTAAGGAGCTGGCAATATATTATGGGGTAAAGAAAGGAAAGTAATTTTGCCATGATATGAGTTACTTATGGTAGATGTAAGATCAGTTTGCTGTGGCGACAGCCTCTTTCCCCAAGGCTGCACACATGCACCCTGCTTGCTTTGATTCTTTTCAGACAGTCCCTGACCCTCAAGTATTTCAGTCTCCAAAAAGAAGTATGCCCGAGTCCATACTTTATCTGAGGTTTCTCTTCTTTCTGCTGTTTCTTCAGTGCCACACTGCCGCTCGGGCTTCTACTCTGCCAGTGCCACCATTTTCTTCCAAACATTGTCCTATTTGTTCCTTCATTTAGAGCAACCTCCACCTGCCGCTTCTGCCACCCTGATGCTCAGCTTAGTAACTCTTCAATTCCAGCCAAGGGGCAGCCTGCACTACCTTGCTGCTCATCTCTGTGATTCATCCCAGCTCCTGCTGCTCTTGAAGTGCTGAGCAGTCTTTCTGAAGCGACTTCCCTTTGTACCTTACAAAGGACCCATGCCAGGACTACTTGAGCATTGAGTCATTCTCAAAGTTTGTGGGTAGTGTTTTTTTTTAGATTTTTCCAGAACTCTTTCCTTCCAAAGTGCTGATATGCCTTTGAGTTTTATTCAGAACACTGGATTCTTCCTGATTTTCAGCTTCTGTTGCTAGGAGGGATCATCATGTGAGATTCTGCATTTCTTTATGACAAATTCTTTTTCAGAGACTGGATAATGCCCCAGGCATTTTGGCTTCTGAATCACTCTTTCAGTTTTCCAGGCATTCATGACTATATCTGAATCCCACATATGTATGTTATTTTCCAGAAGGACTTTTAGACGTAGTGGTGTGCTGGCATATGTTTAACAGCCAGCAGTTGGGAGTGGGTCGGTGGTGAGGGAGTGCCCTGATTTGTAGCAATTGCTGATTTCAGTGTTGTAAATATGCCCAGCCTGGCCAATTTGAGGGTATCAGTGTGCACATGGATTTGGGAAAGGATGCCTACATTCATCTCTCTTGAGCTAGTATGAACTAGCTCTAACACAGCATTGCTTATAACCAGTGGTGAGATTCAAATAATTTAACAACTGATTCTCTGCCCTAATGACCATTTAAGTATAAAAAAATTATATCTCAAAAGGTAGTTTATTATTTCATGTATTTAATACTTAAATAAAAACAAAAAACACAAAACTAGATTGCTATAAGAGTTTTAAAATATTAAAAATATTAATAAAAATATTAAATAATACCTGACAAAAAACAATAAAACTATTATTTAATATATTTCCAAATTGCTTCTTGATTGGCATCCTCACTTACAATTTTTTTTACCTATGGGTGGAATGAACATTACTACAGGCACTTAGAATATGCTGTAGTGCGGATGAACGTTAAAAAAGAGTAAAGAGTGTAAATTTGTGATTTCCACATTGGGCGGCTGCCCAGGCACCCACCTTAGAGAGAATCCTGATTACAAGTGCCTTTATAATAACTGGTTTGCCGAACTCAACACAAAATTAGGTATTGGTTCTGCTGAACCAGTGCAAACTGACTGAATCCCACCACTGCTTATAACCTATGCCGAGTGAATATTATAGTATTCCATGGATCAAATATTTCCGAGTCTAAGTCGGGTTATTCTATTGCAGATGCACATGCTCACATACATATAGGCAGGCACACACACACAATGACACATGGCAGTAAATGTGAACTAAATCGAAGGCATAGAAAGTAAATTGGATATTTCCTCTCCTGTACTCATGGATCACCTTACATGTATGCTTAATACAATCCTTTCTACTCTATCATACTCATTTGTTTTCACATATGCCTGCCCAACTGGGTTTTTATTTATTTTTAATAATATTGTTGAGATATAATTCACATACTGTATAATTCTCCCATTTAAAGCGCATTATTTCATGGCTTTAGTTTATTTATAAAGTTGTGCAACCATCACCTCAGTCTATTTCAGAACATTTTCATCCCCTCAGAAAGAAACCTCATTCCTGTTAGCAATTATTTCATCTTCCCATTCACTCTCCTCCCCTCCAGTCCTAATCAATTAACAATTGACTTTCTGTCTCTATAGATTTGCCTATTCTGGATATTTCACATGAATGTAATAGTATAGTATGTGGTCTTGTGTAATGGGCTTCTTTCACTTAGCATGTAATATTTTCAAGATTCATTTATGTTTTAGCATGTTTCAGTACTTCACTTTATTTTAATGCTATATAAGCCTCTATTGTAGGCATAGATCCCATTTGTTCATCATTCACCAGTTGATGACAATTGAGTTATATTTAATTTTTGCTATTATGAAGAATGCTGCTGTGAACATTTGTGTTGACCTGTATTTCCACTTTTTTTTGGATATTTACCCAGGAGTAGAATTGCAAGATCATGTGGTAACTCTGTGTTTAACATTTTGAGAAGTTTTCAAACAATGTTTTAAATCAGGTGCAACATTATATTCCTATCTCATTGTATGAAGGTTCCAATTTCTTCATATTCTCACTACAACTTGTTGTCATAATTTTTGGTTATAGCCACATATTGCGTATAAAGTAGTATCTCATCATATTTGTCTAATGCTTAATAATGTTGAACATCTTTTCATGAGCCTCTTTGTATACCTTCTTTGGAGAAATGTCTGTTTAGATATTTATCTTATTTTAACAATTGGTTTATTTATATTTTCATTATTAAGTTTGAGTTCTTTATATATTCTGAAAACAAGTCCTTTATCAGATATATAATCTGCACATACTTTTTTTTATTCTGTAAGTTTTCTTTTTGCTCTAATAGTGTAACTTTCAAGCATAAACAATTTTAATTTTGATGGTTTAGTTTATCTGTTTTTTTCTTTCTTCTGTTGCTTGTGCTTTTGGTATCATCCTTTAAAAGGCTTCACTAAAACCAAAATCATGGATATTTCCTTATGTATTTTCTTATCAGAGTTTCATAGTGTTACATTTTGCTCTGTGATCCATTTTGTATATATTCAATTTTTGTGTATTATGAGAGGAAGGATGTGTTTTCTTAAAACCATGAATTCCATGGAAAAATTCCAGGATAAAGAATTGGTCTTAATATTAAAGAAGAAGCACAATCTCCTATCTATATGAATTAACCACTGATTTTTCCATTAAAAATTTCAAAATGTCAGTCATTGTAGAAGTTATTTTGGTGATTACACTTTTCCTTCTTTGAATGTCTATCAATTAAAATTCTATTGCTATCAAAGCTTTATTTTTTCAAGTCTCACTAGCAGACCTTACTTGCTTAATGGACCCAGAACTAAAGAAGTATTTTTATTTTTTGACAAGTAATTAAATTTCTAAAAATGTTTTAGATCAAACAGTTTACACTGAATTAGTAATCTGATTTTTAACTGCAATTATATGTGTAAACAGTTTCCCTTTCTCCCAAAGGTTGTAATATGTTTATAAAAATAGAAGAAAAATGGAAAGGGGAGGGTAAACCCTTCCCCCAAACTCCAAAAAAAAGAAAGGAATCTATTGAAGTTATAATTAAAAGGAGGTGTTTGATATGATAAATAATGAGATAATGGGTTTCTGTGGGATATGGAAATAGAATCCACAATGAGAATGAGGACCTCAGTTCAAAGCTGGTAGGTGGATTGACTATAAACTGAAAGTTTGGCTTACCTTCTCCACTTTTTTCACAAACATTACTGGCATTTGGCAAGATTATCTGTCTTCTTGTGTGCATGGATTTGTCAGAAATGACAGGTCATCTGGGAGCCAAAAGTAATACTGTATTACCTAAATTGTAGGCTCATCATGCTCATGTATATTTTCTCAATAGTTCAACATGAATATTCTAGGCCAGGTGATGATGAGATGTTATCAGAGGAGAAATCTATCCTCTATTTAAAACATAGATATGGCTGCCAGGCAGGAAGTTCTTTAAAGGGGCTGTGCTGAGCATGGCAGGTTGTTCATGTTAGAGAGAAATGTGGCTTACCAGAAATGTATAGCTCATAAGTTGATTAAATATAACAGCGTTGCTGTGTTCTAAGTTAAGGGGCAATGGCACAGAGACCCTTGTCATCACTAATGAGGATTCTAACCCGACTGATTTGACCTAATCATTAGGAGATAATAATAGATCTGTCCCTTAAATTACTGGATAACTTTGATGATTGCACAGTAGTATGCAGACAAAAGCAGAGCCCAGCATGGATTTTACCATTAATGTATTTTAGACCAAAATGTGCCAGACAGAATACAGAAGATATTAAACTATTTAGAGCTATCAAACCATAAATATTTGTTAAATATGATTTTTATAGCTGAGATATTCTTTTCTTGTAACTCCTAAAATTGTTTTTGTAATATTTTTTTTCTCATATATTGTAACTTTAACATACAATGTTAAAAAAGAACAGGTTAGGAACCATCAACTTAGTAAGTTCTACTTTGGAACATTCTATAACATTCTGAGCACTATTTCAGAATAGAAACAAAGTCTTAATTTAAAGGGGGAAAATACATAGAGTTTCAAATTTAGAGAATGTGTAAATCTACTGCATTGATTTTATCCTTATCTTAATTAAATTCAATCTCTGCACTGGCTCATTTGGTTGGAGCGTGGTCTCCATGCACCAAGGTTGCAAGTTTAATCCTGATCAGGACACATACAAGAATCAACCAATGAAGGCATAAATAAGTCAAACAACAAATTGACGTTTGTCTCTCTCTCTCTCTTTATTTCTCTTTTGATGCCTTCTTTTCTAAAATCAAAAAATAAATATAAAGTTAAATTCTGTCACCCTTTGTCATGGCAGAAGGTTATCCCTATACTATAATCATACGAGGTGTTTCTACAGAAGCATGTCAGAATAATTCACACTTGTTAATTTTCTCTACAAGTTAGGAAGTCTAATAAGAAAAATTACAATCTATTGTATTTTATTTGCATGAAACGTTAACACAATGTAGTAAGTATAATGTAATTTAGTTGCATAGATTTTTACTTTGATTTTTTAAAAGATTTGTTTACTGTCTATGATATACTTAATAAAACTACATAAGGTAAATTATAAGTAATAAATTATCACAAAGAAAATATAGGAATAAAATTACTCCCAGGTCAAAAGTGAGATTATTACTGGAACCAAGAGGTCATTATGATGATCCATTTTAATTTCAATTTATGCCATCCTTGCCAAAGAAAACCACTGTCTCAACTTCTAGAACTATAGTTTAATTTAGTTTGTTTCTAAACTTTATGCAAATGGAATTATACAGTAGTATACATTCCTTTGTATTGGATATTTTTCATTCAACAGTATTTTTGTAAAATTCATCCATGGTTTTGTGTGTGGATGTAGTCAGTTCATTTTAATTGCTCTAGAGTATTTCACTGTATGAATATATTATACTTGATACCTCATACTTGAATGAATTTATTAGATTTCTCCAGTTTTGAATATTCTTAAATATTTTGATACACATTTGTATATTTTTCTTTGGATTATACTTAGGAATGGTATTGTTGGGACATGGTATGTGCTTATGTCCAGCTTTACCGAATATGACCAAACTGTTTTCCAAAGATGTTAGATCAATTTATACTTGTTCACAGTGATGGGATTCAGCTGGTTCACACCGGTTAATTAGAACCGGTACCTAACGTTTTGTTGAGTTCAGTGAACCGGTTGTTAAAATAGTACTTGTGATCAGGGTTCTCTAAGGTGGGTGCCTGGGCAGCTGCCCAATGTGGAAATCACAAATTTACACTATGTACTCTTTTTTTAATGTTCATCTGTGCAACAGCATATTCTAAAGTGCTGTAGTAATGTTCATTCCATCCATAGGTAAAAAAAATTGCAAGTGAGGATGCCAATCAAGGAGCAATATGGAAATACCTTAAGTAACAGTTTTATTGTTTTTTGTCAGGTATTATTTATTATTTTTTCATTAATATTTTAAAATTCATAACATAATCTAGTTTTGTGTACCTCTTTTATTGTTCTTATTTAAGTATTAAATGTATGAAATAATAAACTACCATTTTGTATATCTTTTTTTATACTTAAAACAATCGTTAGGGTAGAGAACTGTGATGTTAAATTTCTTGAATCCTACCACTGCTTGTTCATATATTTATAATATCAGTTTAAAATTAAAATGTTATTAACTCTTCTTTAGGATTAAACTGATATTTTTATAATAACTCTTTAGGTATAAAATATTTATAGGTTAAAAAAGTTGAATTTTGAAATAACATGCACTTAAAAATTTCAACAAGGCCCTGGCTGGTTGGCTCAGCGGTGGAGCGTCTGCCTGGCATGCGGGGGACCCGGGTTCGATTTCAGCCAGGGCACACAGGAGAAGCGCCCATTTGCTTCTCCACCCCCCCCCCACTCCTTCCTTTCTGTCTCTCTCTTCCCCTCCTGCAGCCAAGGCTCCATTGGAGCAAGGATGGCCCGGGCGCTGGGGATGACTCCTTGGCCTCTGCCCCAGGCGCTAGAGTGGCTCTGGTCGAGGCAGAGTGACACCCCGGAGGGGCAGAGCATCACCCCCTGGTGGGCAGAGCGTCACCCCTGGTGGGCGTGCAGGGTGGATCCCGGTCGGGCGCATGCGAGAGTCTGTCTGACTGTCTCTCCCGGTTTCCAGCTTCAGAAAAAAAAAAAAAAAATTCAACAAGTAGGAGAATAATAAAATGAATTTAAAATTATTTCCCTCTATCTTTGAAAGTCATTTGAGACCTAATATATCTAGGAATCTATATATCCCTTTACCTCATTAATGTCTCTACACTTCAGTTTTCTTAGTTGAAAGGTTATTAGTAATAATCATTATCTTGTAGCATTATTGAGACAAATAAAAGAGGCAATGCTAAAAGAGGCAATGCATCAGAAGCTTGACACAGTAAATGCCTAGTAAAAATGTTATAATCAATAGCATTTGAACTTAGGTCTTTACATCTAATTTAATAATTAAACTCTAATAGTCTTTTATTAACCAATAGCCTAACAGTCTAAATAGTCTAATTGTCTAAATAATCAAATTAAATTATATGATGGTAGAAAATAAAAAACAAAGACATCTCCTGAACTCCCAAGTATGGGGACATTTGCTATCATTGCATGGGAAGTATTACAGTTGCATTTCATCTTACACCTTAACCAGGAGGGATTCTCTTCACTAGGGAAGTAGATTCTCTTTCCCATTCTATCTTTCTTCATCTCTTGCAGGGCTGCATTATGACCTAGTGGGCTGTGGGCACTTTTGCCTTCATGGGTCTCTTCCTTCATTAAAAAATAATAATAATGAGTAAAAGAGAATATGACAGTGTTAGAATAAAGGTAAATATTTTTACATTTTATAGTACAACATTTTCTTAAAACTAAAAATTAATTTACCCTTTGATTTTTAAAAGAAATTAAGATGTTTTCTCAAACTTTTAACTGATTCGTAGGTCCTAGGCGCTATGCCAGCTGTGCCTAATATAAGTTGATTCTGCTCTTTCTCTTCCTCTCTTTCTTTCTCTCAGTCCCTTTATATTATAGCATTTTTCTCAGGCTAGAAGGTAGTAAGATTTCACAATCAGCTATTTTAAGTATATGTAAAGCAGGCAGCCAGCAATCTGCAGTGTACATTAGACAGAAAACACTCACATAAAAAACTAAATACACACTATGGGAGTACAAACCAAGGGCTCCTAATAGAAGAGCAAATGACTTAAGTTTTAGAGACACTAGGAGAAATTACACCAACTGGGTATGTAAAATAAAGGAAATTCTCAAAAGATGATGAAACTAGATAAGCCATGGAATGCTACATTTGTACAAATGCACACACACACACACAGACCAATCTCTGTCGTATATTTTCTGAGGTTCCATTGCATCCACTAATATTAATTGAATTCTTTTCTACCTGATGTTTAAAAATCTAAGGAAATATCAATCAGTGAACTGTGAATGGTTGCTGATAACAATTTTCTCATTTCTTCACAATAATCATGAATAGTGAACTTCCATGGGCTCTTTTGAAACTGCCCCTGAGCCACTACTGGTTTTTCTAACCTCTTAAAGTGATGAGCCTACTGGGCCATATGCACCATTTTTAGCATGGCAGGCCTACTTCATACTCTTCTTTCATACTCAGAAAGCAAATTTTAGTTAATTAATCTGGACAGAATCCCTAAGAAGAAGGTACATGACATGATAATTCTAATTATAAGTTCCTCTACTGCTTGTAGTCCTGGACCGTATTTCTATAAAAGGCTTTTGCTTATTTAAACATTTTTCTTATAATTATATATTTTTGTGTTAGTAAGGTTTCTGATCCACATTACTTCATTAAAATAAATGATTTCATGAGCAAAGCAGCTTAAAATTCATATTCTGTGCTAATTAACAGATTCTTCTAATTGTTTGAAGGCTCCTGATGTCTTTCTAATTCTTTCAACTCATTACTTTCTTACTGAAGTTACAGTTCTTAAAGGAATAGTAACAGATACTATGAAACTTCCTTTCTACATATACACACTGCCTCAAAATACATTAATTTGTGAAAGCGGGCCAATAATTTAAAATCTGTTAATTGATGTGCTTTCCTTCCAAAACCAAGTGAAATATCTTTCCTATTTTCCACTTCTACTTTCCCATCTGGGATACTAAAAAGCATTTTTAAAAGATTACTTTTAGTTGAAAATACTGTAGTAAAACATATATTAAAATTACTATATCCTTCTACTTGACTGTATTTTAGTCAGTAGATCAGGTCTCAATTCTCTGGATTTCTGCTACTCCAGACAGCAGCAAGGGAGAAAAGACTAATTTTATTTTTAAACATTTATTCTTCTACCTGATTAATAACAGCCAGAGTTGATAATGTGTCCATTTGTGTTGGATTATTATGAAGTAATGTTTTTGGCAATTGTGTAGATAAATTCTTTGCCTGTAACATTGTTCTTATTAAAAACAGACAGCTGTGGTTCAGACAAAGGCGATGAACATTTGAAAAATAGAATAGTGTCAATATAAAAAAGCAAAATACATATCACAAACACCATCCAGAGTAAGTATATTTTGGTAAAAGAGTAAAAGGAAAGTGAGTGAGTGAACTTGATAAATATTTATTCTTTGTTCTTTGGGGCTGATCAGATAGTAAAACCTATGCAAAGATTCTTACTTATTTGACTGACAGACATTCAGCAATTTATGGAATTTACTAACCATTGTATGTATGATAATTTCAAGAAGACATTTAAGATGCAACATGTTTTAATTAATTTTAAATTTCATCTTGTCCTGGATATAAATTGCCAAGAAGTTAGCTTTTTGTGCTCTATTACATGAGAAAAAATAACAATTTGGGTTACCATTTCACAGCTTATAAAAGGGTTTTACATATGTTATTTCATTGTATATGCTCTGCAATCCTGACAAATAGACATCTTTGATCCTGTATTACAAATAAAAAAAAACAAGAGAAATTAAGTGACTGGCCAGTAACAGAGTAAATACTAAATGAGAAATAATATTTTTTTCTTTAACTCTAAGCTTCAAATACTCAGAAACAGAGTAATTTAATAAATGTAAGTGATTATCAAGAAGTGGTCGAACAAGTAACTTTGAGGTCAGTAATATTCCTAGCAAAAATGTACAAGTAGGTATATAAGAGTGATTTATTTACACTTTAAGAAGAGAGTTAACATATAACAAAAGAAAAGTTTTGTGCTACACAAACAAATTAATGCACTATTATAAAAATTTATTTATCTACTTATTTATTTTAGTAGATGAGTCAGTCAATGAACAGTGAAGAAAGGATAAAAAAAGATTTCAATAATCTATGCATTTTAAACATTCCTGCAATTTTATAAAACAAGTTAGTTCTAAGCTTCCCATCAACAATTGGAAAGCAAAATACAAAAGGTTCGGAACTTACTGGAATAAAGCATGTACTCTCGTCTGTAGAAGCAAGTATCTTGGTCTTGTTATGTGAAAAAATTATGACAGAGTCTTTATATAGGGAGCATTGCAGTCAAATGTATGATACCCTTGATTGGGTAAAAAAAAATAATTTTTATTTAAAACTTATTTGTTTTTTTATATAGAGGATTCTTGTATCCCATTAGAACACTTATTTAAAACTGATTCTTGTAGACAGCTATTATCAGTGCCTGTGGAAGAAATAATACAGTAAAAAATATAGAAGGATAGATGAGATAAGTGCATAACTCTCTGTTAAACTTTCCTAACATGGAATTATATCATGATAAACCTTGGGAAATTAGTATTAATCTTATTCTTGGCTTCGAGTATCTCTCAAATATCAGCAATCTCAGCAGAACTTGTGACTTTAGCTAATGCCTTTGTTCTATTTGTGCAGGGGCTTCTCTCCAACTTGAGAAGCTTTATCTTACCGCAGGATCAATGTCCTGATGCAGTCTCCTGCTTGCCCTCGCCTCCTGCCCCAAAGCCTACTGATAATTGGGAACATCTTTCACTTACGTGTATGGCCTTTAGAAGCCGGACTGTGTTTAGAACCTGTGTCCGTCTATTTATTTGACAAAAACTTTTTATCTTAATACCTAGTTGTAGGGTCTGATGAATGCTTTCATACACCTTCAGTGTAATAAATGAATTTCCAATTGCTCTTTTCACTGTACGTCAGGGACTCAAAACTTGTATGTCTATAGCGACTAGGCAAATAATATAAATTTAAAAAGGGGGACAAGATGTCTGGAAATCCAGTGATGAAGTAGGAGCAAATAGAAAAAACTAAGTCCTCCCTTGAAGAGTGCAGGCTCCATCTGGAAGGAGAGACAGTCACCATGTAGGCAGTTGTTGCCTTGTGGGACTTTGGGTATGATTTGGCTGGCACGCTGGTAGCCTGTTATCATGTCATGTAAACTGTGTCTTTATGCTCTGAGGACTTCCCAGCAACTTTACATAATATGCCACTGATTTAGTACAAATTTTGTATCTTTTGAATTTACTGTACCAAGCAATAATTTAATGAGCTTTCATAATAAAAAATGAGCACTAAATTGGAGAAATAAAACTTTGGTCAATTAAGAAAGCATATCATTTGCTCACTGAAACAGGAATGGAAATATCTATTTCACTGAGTAGTTATAAAGATTATGTAGAAGATATAAGTGAAATAGTTTGCAAATTAAAACGTGTTTACAATGTTATTGAATTTGAATGAATACTTATAATTAGCTTTCAAAGACTTTTCAAACTTTTGAATCACCCAAGTTCTGTAATATTTAGTAGAACAGAGAACTCCCAATGGTTGTGAACAAGGTTTTAGTATCCTTTTGCTTTTGCTTCGCTTCAAAATATAATTTTAATCCCTTCGCAAATTTTTTTCAAACCATTTTATCTTAAATACAGCAAGTGTAAGTCTAGTCCCTGTGTTATTTGCCTACATATTTAGTTTAGTGATTATTATTAAATATCTATTAAAATTCCTTCTCAAGACCCTGGTAAGTTCTGACTTCTTTCTTGGCTTAAAATACATATATTCTTTCTTAATGCTCTCTGGTCATATATTCCTGGGAACTAAATCTAATAGTCATGTTACTTAAAGATTAAAGATACACATGTAAAAAGAAAAGGAGTAGGAAGCATGTGATTATGTTTTTTTTAAAGGGTTATCTGTAGAGATTCAATTTCATTCTGTTTTATGTCACTGTAGAAAGTTATGTACATTAAGTTACTTCCTTTTATACTTCTCTGAGAGGCTGGTGAATAAAATTCAAGATAAGCCTCACTTAAATTTTCATTGCTGTAAGTTTTTAAACACTGTTGTGGACTTATGCAGTGTAATCTGAAGACTTTATTGTTATTCTATTTCAGAAAATGTGTGCTAGTATCCAATCATAAATCCATCTCTATGCCTTTAAGTACTAGAGAATGGGACTTTCTGAAGAAATGGTTAAAATATAGAAATATTCTTTTGATAGTTGAATACTTATATATGTGTAGATAGATATAAAGGAAGCTTTTTCTCTGTCATTGTTACTTTGGCACTCCCCCAAAAAACTATGTTCCTGAGTATTCATGCCTTTATATGGTCCCCCTCCCCTTAATTTCGGCCTGTGATGGTTCTAGCTAACAAAATACAGTGAAAGCACCTACCTTATTTGCCACTTCCATTCCTAAGCCTTAGGTAGACTGGTAATATTTATTTTTGTGCTCAGAGGGTAGCTAGCTGCTACATAAGAATTCTGACTGTTTAAGACCACCACACTCTGAGGAAGTCCAAGTTAACCACATGCAGGAGAACTGAAGAAATTAGCTAATAGGGAGAACTAAAACCTGCAACAAAGGTCTAAGTTAAACAGTCACAGCTAACCTTCACCATTAGAGCCATCACAAAAATGCCACCTGGGGCAAAGACAAGCTCGCCTCACTAAAGATGAAGAAGTTTGTGAACAAATAAGCAAAAAGGATTGTTATTTGAAACCTTTATGTTTTTGGATAATTTCTTATACAAAAATGAATTATCAAACTACCTTTCTAAACTTATCTACTAGAAATACTAGAAAAATAATTTGTCCTGTATCTGAGTCCTTAAAAAGTCTGTTATATATTGGTCAGAGACTTTCCTGGTTATTTTATTTTGAACAATACTATTTGAAGGGGATCCACTAGCCAAAATGTTCTCCCTCTCTTTTTTTTTTTTTTTTTGTATTCAGTGAGAGGAGGGGTGGCACAGACAGATTCCCACATGCGCCCGGACCAGGATCCACCCGGAAAGCGCATTAGAGGGCAATGCTTTGTCCATCCAGGGTGTAGCTCCATTGCTCAGCAACCAAGCTCTTTTTTTTTTTTATAATTTTATTTTTTTAATGGGCGACATCAATAAATCAGGTTACATATATTCAAAGATCAACAAGTCCAGGTTATCTTGTCTTTCAATTATGTTGCATACCCATCACCCAAAGTCAGATTGTCCTCTGTCACCTTCTATCTAGTTTTCTTTGTGCCCCTCCCCCTCCCCTTTTCCCTCTTCCTTTCCCCCCTCCCCCTGTAACCACCACACTCTTATCAATGTCTCTTAGTTTCACTTTTATGTCCCACCTACGTATGGAATAATGCAGTTCCTGTTTTTTTCTGATTTACTTATTTCACTTCGTATAATGTTATCAAGATCCCACCATTTTGCTGTAAATGATCCGATGTCATCATTTCTTATGGCTGAGTAGTATTCCATAGTGCCACATCTTCTTTATCCAGTGGTCTATTGACGGGCTTTTTGGTTGTTTCCATGTCCTGGCCACTGTGAACAATGCTGCAATGAACATGGGGCTGCATATGTCTTTACGTATCAATGTTTCTGAGTTTTTGGGGTATATACCGTAAAACGGTTAACATAATACACCATATCAACAAAACAAAGAACAAAAACCACATGATCTTATCAATAGACGCAGAAAAGGCTTTCGATAAAATACAACACAATTTTATGTTTAAGACTCTCAACAAAATGGGTATAGAAGGAAAATATCTCAACATGATAAAGGCCATATATGATAAACCATCAGCTAACATCATATTAAATGGCACTAAACTGAAGGCTTTCCCCCTTAAATCAGGAACAAGACAGGGTTGTCCACTCTCTCCACTCTTATTTAATGTGGTACTAGAGGTTCTAGCCAGAGCAATCAGACAAGACAAAGAAATAAAAGGCATCCATATCGGAAAAGAAGAAGTAAAGATATCACTTTTTGCAGATGATATGATCCTATACATCGAAAACCCCAAAGAATCCACAAAAAGACTACTAGAAACAATAAGCCAATACAGTAAGGTCGCAGGATACAAAATTAACATACAGAAGTCAATAGCCTTTCTATATGCCAACAATGAAACATTTGAGAACGAACTCAAAAGAATAATGCCCTTCACAATTGCAACAAAAAAAATAAAATACTTAGGAATAAACATAACAAAGAATGTAAAGGACTTATATAATGAAAACTATAAACCATTGTTAAAAGAAATTGAGAAAGATATAATGAGATGGAAGAATATTCCTTGTTCTTGGTTAGGAAGAATAAATATAATCAAGATGGCTATATTACCCAAAGCAATATACAAATTTAATGCAATTCCCATCAAAATTCCAATGACATTTTTTAAAGAAATAGAGCAAAAAATCATCAGATTTATATGGAACTATAAAAAACCCCGAATAGCCAAAGCAATCCTAAAGAAAAAGAATGAAGCTGGGGGCATTACAATACCTGACTTCAAACTCTATTATAGGGCCACGACAAGCAACCAAGCTCTTAGCACCTAAGTAAAAGGCTTTGGACCATCCTCAGAACCTGAGGCCAACTCACTCCAATAAAGCCATGGCTTCAGGAGAAGGAGAGAGAGAGAGAGAGAGAGAGAGAGAGAGAGAGAGAGAGAGAAGTGAGATGGGGAAGGGTGGAGAAGCAGATGGGCACATCTCCTATGTGCCCTGACAGGGAATTGAAACCAGGACAACCACATGCCGGGCTGATGCTCTACCACTGAGTCAACCAATCAGGGCCCCAAATGCTCTCAATCAATGCTATACCGAGTTTTAAAGCTTCTATTATATACCAAATTTTGTGTGATTATATAGTTAACAGCTTTAGACTTTGGTAAATGGGGCCCCTGTCACCATTGCAATGCTTCTTTGTTTTTACTGTCTGCCTCTTGCCAAGTTTAAGGAAGATCCAATATAACTGTCTTTGTCTCTCTCCAATTCCTTTTATTTATAATAATATCCCTGCCATTCTCATAGGGTGGTTATCTCTGTACTTATCTCTGTAGTGGGGCCATTTATTGTGATGACAATGTAGGTGATCTACAGAAGGGATGTGGATAAGACAATAAAACATATATGCCAATACCCATGACTTGGTACTGTTATTAAGATGACATTGAGTCCTATGTCTTGTAAATATTGATAATTTTTTATTCTTTTTTTAGTCCTTAAATAGAGTTGATCTACAAGGTGTTTAATGTGTGGAAAGATGGTAGTAGGAGTGTAATGTGTAAAATATGGTAGTTGGCTAAGGGAAAATAAGGCAGTGTGGAAATTTGGTCTTATAAGTGAGAGATGGATAAGCTCTGGAATGCTCTTTCTCATCATAGAAGGACTTAAAAGAATGACAGAATATTCATGCAGGAAATAGCATAACGATCCTTTAAATCCTCAATATATAGCTGAGGATATTGAAACTCAGAGAGTCTGGGTATTCTTCCAAGGTCATACTAATCTTTAGTGGCAGAATTGAGTCATTTGACTTGAAATTTAGCCTCCTTCCTACCCCCAGCACCCCTACTGCATACATAATTCTACTTAAAAGCAATAGGTTCAATCTTTGAAAATTTCTGTGATCACACATTATTTATAGTATACCCAGACTACAAAATTTGCTGGAAAATGTGTCTTATTAGTAATATATTCTCCAGCTTTGCCAATTCTATACTTTTCTTTTCTCTGCTGTATCCACTCTGCCTCCCCACCCTCTGGCTTGCTAGGTCCTATTCCATATGGGGTACTTGGCTCTTTGGCCCCAGACTCATCAACTTTAACTCTTTCTTTTATAGATCTCATATTTGTCTTTTTGATTATATCATTCTTATAGGTTCTCAGTACATATTTATTGAACTGAATATTATTCTGGATATTATGAACTGGATATTATTCAAGATTTCAATGGTAGTGGACTAGCGTGTAGTCCTGGACAGTGGTAATGTGCTTTATTGATTATCCATTGGTACTAAATATATCCTGGTAGCTTTTCAGTGAAGTTTTTAATTAAAGAAAAGCTTACATTAGATTAACTATGTTGTTTTGCAAGGTTAAAGTTCTATGGTGTATAAATGTAGTTTAAAATTTTCTGTAAAATCTTAAAATCATTATTTATTATTCAAAAAGTATATTCAATTCATAACTGGATACAGGCATATGTAAGTGAAAACGTGTTCAGATTATATAAATCAGCTAATGGCTATTGGTCAGCCAGGGAAGTCCATCTAGTATGCAGACAGCTGGGATCTGAACAGCCATTTGTACCCAATAGGTTAACCAATCTTGCTCATAACTTTGAAGAGTAGGTCATTTATATTAGAACTGAATCAGAGACTGTGCGAATATGCTGTATCTTGTTATGGGATCATTGTGTCATTATTCCCCATATACAAACTGTCTTCCACCACTGATACTTCTGCTTGCTCTGATACTCAAACTCAAGCCATTCTCTGCAACTTCTCTCTCAACCTTCACATTCAATTATCCACCACTTAGGAACTGTTCATCTTTAGTATTTTTTAAAAATCATTTCCTATGCTGGCAACTCCTGTATTACTACAGATCACCTGGACTCTTTCAGAAACTTCTCTTTTAGGTCTTTGTTTCTGGATGTCCCCTCTTCCATCCATCCTTTGCCAGCAAACTTTCTGGTAAATAATGTGATCATAATATTTTCCCATTTAAAGACTTTTATTTGCTTCTGGTTCATAAGATGAAGTAATCTTTGTTTGCTTTGTCATACAAGGCCATTAAGCATCTATCCTAATTTGTACTTTTAGTCATATCTGCTACCACTCCGAGTAGACTTCTGCCATACTCCAAACAGACCGTGTTCATCATTACTCAGAATCTTTACAACTGATGTTCACTTCGACATGAGCATTCCTTCTTTTTTTTTCTGCTAGTGATTCTTACTTAACATGCATTATCCATATCAAATATTAGTACCTCTTGAAAATTTCCCTTTGTTCTCAGATGAGAAGTGTTTTATGGTGAGATAGGAAGAAAAGGAAAGAAACAGGCCTGTGTGGTTGATATTTGGGAACAATTTTGGAGTCTTGGAAATTGATTATAGTAATTTATTTTGGAAAACAGTGAGACTACCTGTCATAGGGAGATTGATTTTGAAAGGTATTTTGAAATATATTAACCATATACTTCTCAAGAGATTGTGTCTACAGATTTAAAGTCTATCTTTACTTGAACTAGGTACCCTTGCACTAATGCCCAGTACATAGCAAGTAGTAAATATATATATGCAGTAAATATATAATAGAGTTGACATACAATGTGACTAACTTTTTTATTGGAATTTCTCCTGAAATATTAGAATTCCAACTGAAATCACTTCAATTCTTCTTGACTTTCCCTCTTGAACATACTTCCAGTTTCTTATTTTAGTCAGAGTCAAGTATTCTTTTCAAATGATTATACAATATTTGAAACAAATATGGCCCTGCCATAAGAGTTCTTCCCCAATGTTAGAATAGAGCTCAATACTTCAATTAAGAAAATATACTTTATTAGGCATTAGAGAAAAATATTTTACCAAATATTTCATAGAGGAGAAAAAATAGGGGTTATATTATTTAACTCATAATAATTCACTTTCCCAACACTGGAAAATTCCCACCCAATATCATTTTAATGGTCTTTTCTGCTACTCAAAAGCTCCCAAAATTTTGTTTCTTTTCAACCTCCACACCAACTGACTCCATTTAGCTGCTGGTCTCAATGATGTCAGCTATCTCATTCTAAGTTCTTCGAAATCTCCCAAATTCTCAGTCAGGACAATTTAACTTACTCAGCTTCTCTAAATTTATATTCACATACCAATTACTTAATGTTATCTTTCTTGATGCACCCTATATTGAGATTGTTTTTAGCTAAAAATTTATTTCTAGATAAAAGAGTTTACTTAGAAAAGACAGATTGAGAAAATATAATAACTTTTTTCTCTAATAATTTTTTTCTGCCTCATACAGTACAAACTTAAAAAGGATTTAAAATATGCTAGTTTAAATATGAATAAATAACCAAATATTTGATTTCTCCATTCTAAATTTTGAGAATGCTAGGGTATAAATGAATAAGTAAATACTATAATTATTAGAAAGTTTATACTTCTCAGTTCATCCAAGGAAGGTCACATGTAAGCTAACTTGATAAAACAGAGAAGAGAGGTAAACTTTAGATTTTGCGTGTTTTTACATATTTTTTCTAAAAAAGGAGATATCTTAGTTGGAGAATAGTTGGAAAAACAAACAAAAATCTTGTCTATATTTAAACACATATTTTTTAGTAGCTCTAAGCACTTTCCTTAATAGAACTAGGTTAATGTATTGATATTATAGATAGTTATAAAGATCTTCCTGTATATACTTTTTGAAAGCCTTTCACTGTTACTCTTTCTTATTTTACAAGTACCCATTGGAATTAGCCAAATTGGACTGAAGTGTGGTTGATTTGGAATAGCTCATAATACTCTTAATTCAGCTGTAAAAGTACATTTGAAGTAGATTTATGGGCTTTCTGCCTTAATTTAGCCTCCTTATTGACCAATTCCAGAAAAAGATAACATCTTTTTTTTTCTCTTCATCTCTGTAGGGCAAATTTCCTTGATAACAATAATTTTCTGCTTTTGAGAAGTGTTGACTGGACCAGTTTGCTTACTACTTGGAAAATACACAATTGTGAGATTATCCACAAACTACTGCCCCTCCTCCTTCCCTAACTCTGAGTAGTTTGGCAATGATTCAGCATTAGGAAGAGGGTCATTTTAAGTTAATATCAATATATAATATATATACCGGGTAATGATATTTCATTGTATCAATGATTTACAATTCTGATGTAGTCAGTGTGTTGTCTTTTATTTTCATGGAGAACCAATTAAAAATAGCTTTGATATTGTGTGTCTCCGTGTAGTGCTTTAACTTTCTGCACTATCATTCTCCCTGTAGACATTTCTGCTTTTGATCTTTGTCCTTCTCTAGATTTAGCTTTTTGATTAATAGCATACCAAGAAGAATTAAGGTGGAGCTATGGGCCAATTGATCATCTTATACCAAAGATATTTTTAAATGGTATTGTGCTTCAGTGATCATTCTGTGTCTAACCTCCTTATCCAGCATAAGAAAGGAACAAGGACAGGAAAGCTGCATTGAGAACTTTCTGCCTGTCAACCACTGTAATAGATATTTTTTATAAATCATTCTGTTTTGTGGGGGAAAAATGCACTTGCCTCTTCTTTTACAGATGAAAAATAAAAATGCCAAGTTAGATTAATTTAATCAAGATGATAGAAATACTAAATCATCATTTGAAAGTGCATACATTTTCCCCTGGCTATGAAAAACTACTTACACATGAAAGCCTTTTCCTTCATAAAGCATTGCTTGAAGATTTTACAATCTTATATTCTATCCACTTTATTATACACTGTATAAAAAACAAGCAAAGAGAGCATTTCTGAGTACCTGATCTGCACCAAACATTATCCTGAGTCCTTTATATATAATTAACTAGACAAATGAACACTGGTCACCTTTTGGTTGGGCCAGGCATTATGTTGGTAACTTTGATATTCATTCCATGTCATATTATTGAATCCTCAAATAGCTCCAAGTTGGGTATTAGCCTCACCATTACAAGAGTGAGGAAACTGATCAGAGAAATGAATCAACTAATGAATCAACATTTCACTGTGCTAGTAGGTGGAAACACCTGAATTCACACTTAGATGTTCATTCCCCTTGCAGTCCAGATTCTCTCTGCCACTCAGATTCTCCTTTCTCAGAGCAGTATAAGTCCATGACCTCTCCTGGACAAAAATGCAGATGGCTCGCTTGTGTGCTTCCAAGACAGTACAATAATTTTGCATCTGAATGCAGAAAGCTTATAAAATATAAGTCTTTTTACTGCCTGGATTCTTTCCTTTACCGCAGTCCTGGTGGCTGCAATGTCATTGAGTTTAAATGTTTTTGTACGGAAGGTTTCTAACTCTCACAAAGGCAACCTGAGCCCTTGTTTGGAGCTACCTGTATGATTTGGGCTGGGGAAAGCTCTTCTGTGTCTGGGAAAATCATCCTTACCCGTTCACCATATTTATGTTGGCAGTGTAGGGATGTGCACGAGCAGTGGGAGGGCAAAGGCAGACTTGCTCAACCAGCATAGATGCTAGAATCAGTCTTAGCAACAGGAGGAATATATTGTCCCTACTCCCAGGTTAATGTCTCTAGAAATATTTCATCTCTTGGATTATTAGAATTGTGGAAGAAATCAATGGTTTCATGCAATTGCATATAAAGGCAGAGGAAGGAGAGACAAGTCTATCTCATGTACAGGTGATAAGAGGTATATTGTCTGTTGAGAATTTAAAAGTAACAATAAATCTGACTTAAAAAATCAGTCTTCTTTTTATTCAGCAATTATAAACAACAGGAGTGAGAAAATGTTTTCCCATCAAAGCAGGCCACTCTCTTACTTTCTTGTGAAGACACTGGAGATGTGGGCTGCCCTTTTCTTCAACACAGTTGTGAATAACATTCAAAAGAAAGCCCTTCCACAGACCTGGCATGAAGGGGCCTGTCTACATTATATGTAGTGAATATTCATTGTGTATGTTAGCTGTTTTCTTCTTGGACTCTATATATGGAAAGATTCACACAAAGATGTCTATTATGAAAATAGCCCATGATAAATGTGACCTTAACCATAATTAACCTCTTTCCAGCCTTAATTGCATTATCCCTTGCATGCATCCGACACTACGTGGTACATCTTTGCTTTCATATTCATTATCTTACTTTCCCAGCATAACAGCTTAGAAAAATAAATGCTATAAAGTTGTTATACTGACTAAGCTGGATATATAGGCCAACAAATTTATTCTTTCTCCACAATGACCATTCAATTCCACTCTGAAGGACTGACTCTTTTTAGGTACTATAGATTTTCTTGTCATTGGTAGATTATTTTTTAAAAGCTTATTACTTTCAGTCATAATATATTCTTACTTATGTTCCGTGTCATAATAAAAAACTAAAGTTCTCATGTTAAAGCAAAATTCCAGTAGTGATAAGGTGAACCTGGTTCATATCTTCTTTGATCCAAGTCTAGAATTTATTCAATCTAACTCCACTGTTGAAGAAAAGAGGAAGTTGAGGGAACAGGAGAGGGCTTATGTGCATCACCAGGTACCCATCTGCATTGGCTTCTTCCGGTTATAGCAGATGATTAAAGTTTATGCTTTCTCTCATAGAGCACTTTCATGGGTGTTTCTAAGTCCTTCTAACTTGGCAAATTACCATTTGCAATTCATTTAAAGTTAGTGAATATTTCCACTCCAGTTGGTTGCTTATCATTCTTCCCTTGAGATGTTCAGTTTATACATGAAGAATTTTTTTTTTTTCATGAAGTCTTTTTATCCCGTAGGCAGCCTTCCTGGCTGGTCTCTAAAGAGCCACATTCCTTTGACCCACCACCTGCCCCGTTTGCATGTAGGTACCTTACAAACTCCAGTTGTAGTCCTTTGCCCATTCAATTTATCAAGCAGGATCCAGGTACCAGTCCATAGTATTTCCCCAAACTGTAAGGCACACTTATTTCACCTGCTACATCATCTTTCTTAAAACCCTTTTCACTAACCTTGAAGTAAAATTAAAATTTCCCACCCTACTCTCCATTGGAGTGGAAGAAATCTTCCCATATTTACAACTTTACCTAAGGAAATCCTCCCTGTAATCTCTAACTCCCCAAGTAGTGGTCAACTTTAATCCTTTTATACCCTAATGTCATTGGTAAAGATTGTGGAAGGACAGATTGTCCCTACCGCTTTACAAAGCCTCATCTAGATGTTTTCACATCTCACTTTGAAAAGCAGGAGTTGTTGACCTCTACAGTCTTGGGGTCTCAGCATTAACCAAAGCTAACATATAAAACAAATAAGAAATCCTCCCCCAAAAAACCCCAAAAATAATCACCCATATGAACATGTGGTGCAATTTTTATTTACATTTTATATAAAAGAAAACAGGCTCATCAAGTTGAAGTCACTGGGCCATACATGCACAGTTAAAGAAGGGCAGACCACTGTCAGCTTCCCCGGGCATGTGAGTTTCAACATGACAGCCCACACTGAAAGCTTAACTCATGAGGAAATCCAAATTCAAATTTAGAGCAACATCTCTAAGCCTGCTTACTTTTCAAATCCAGGCAACTGACTGACCTAACAATGACTTAATTTTAAATTAGCTTGAGTAGATACATGAAGCTTGTGAACTCATACTTCCCAGGTTGACGTCTTTCTCTTTGAGAACTCTGAGAGAAGAAACCACCACACTCTAACTTCACAAGGCCCCTGAAGGATTTTAGTTTAAAATTTCTGAGTGTCTGAATTCCTTGAAGATCAGAATAACAGGATCTCAGTATTAGTTTGTGGATTGCTTTACAGGTATATTTTTAATCTTGGCACTATAAGGATGTAAGCCAGAATAGTTAAAGATTTTACAGCACTGAGAGGAAGGAGAGAGCTACACTCCTGTGCCCTAGCACATATTTCTTCTCTCAATGAATTAGGCTTCTTTTCCAACTCTTGGGCTGATGGGAGCCATTTGGAGTCCATGTTTGCCCACTTTTGAGGGTCTTGTGCTTCAACCACTATAGGTATGGATTCTGAAGATAGCTGGATAGATGTTAGAAGGATCACAGTTCCTTTTGATTACAGATTCATTTCATAATGAGTAGTTAATTCATTACTTCATAAAGTTCTCCGAGATGACAGAATTGTGGAAGGCAGCATGCACTAAAACAATATCTTTCAGTTTGATGTTCTGCCACTTCTCTTTTCACAGATGCCACAAGAGACTAACAATGTACTGGCATATGTGATTCTTTGTCCTAAATGCTTATTTTTAGAAATTAATGACCCGTTAGGCAAAGCCTTGAACTGAAACCAAACCAGTCAAAATAATGCAGAACATGCTGGAAGGCAAAGATGAAATCCTTCCCTGACTTCCTTAACAGGTTGGGGTAAATACCTTCTCAGCTCTTGTATTTTTTAACTTACAAAAAAAATATATAAAATAATAAAAAAGTAAAATAAGGCTTTTTTGCCAAAAAGGCAAAGTTTAATTAAAAGAAAGTATAATAAAAACAAAACAAACATAGAAACAGAAAGTATAAAATGCAAATACATTTTCTTGTGCACATAGCTTTCTTCTTCAGGAGTATATTAAAATTAGTATTCAGATCTATGGAGTCGAGTTTCTATTATTAAAGCAACTGAAGAGTTTTAATATTATAAATATGTATGACTTTGTGAAACTGTAAGAAATATATTCTGCTCAAAGTTCTACTAATGCTGAATATTTTAATGAAACTTAATGCATTTTTATACAAGTGGTATAAATTATCCACTTTAAAATTAGATGAAAACTATTTGAGAAATAATTATGAGTATATGTTCATTAGATTGGAGTAAGAGGACTGTCGGATAAGGACATTGGGTCGAATCCTTCATCTGCCTTCCAGTACTCAGTCCCACAATAATTTGCCCTAAGCATATTATGGCAATTGGATCTCAATATTTAGAGAATTCTAATTCATTTCCACTCCTCCTTCGCAAAAATGAGCCATTCATGGAAAGTACTTGTTTTAAAAAATATAGTGCTTATTCTTTTTTTCTACTTGACCAGTGATCGTGCCCTCTATTAGTGTCAGCTTCCCAGAAAGGGCCAATCCGTAAACTGCCCTTTTCTTGATTATAGCAAATGTTCAGATTACAGTCTGTACTTAATAGAGGCCTGTCTTTATCCTTGCTCTAAGTTAATCACAACTAATACTCCTCTCCATCCTTACCAGCAAACCTCAGGTGAGTCCACTCTGTCAGTGCAGTCTTTGTAAATAAGGAACCAGTTCAGATAGTGTTTTACCAACACCTACACTCATACTGATAACGAGAGGCACAATTTTATTATTATTATAATTAAATATTTAGTTTGAAAATGATATTTCTCTTTTGAATTATTGCTTTCTTTCCCACTGTCCTCATTTTGTACAACCCTTACTTCCCTCTGCAAATCCTAATGTCAAGGTCAGTGAAAGATGGACCGTAAATGCTAGAAACTGTAAATATTTAGTACAGGCACGATTGCAGAATTTAATATATTTAAAAATAAATACATATAACATATACCTATCTAGTTATTAAAACATATTTTTTATACTGTTTGGGCAACTGTTTCTGTACCTAAAGTACTACAGTTGTTCGTTTTAAAAGAAAAGAATACTGATTTAACACTACCATCTATTGTGTGTAGAACACTGTTTTTGTTTTTAAAAAAGATTCATTCTAAAAAGGTAA
This sequence comes from Saccopteryx bilineata, assembly GCF_036850765.1. Classification (NCBI taxonomy): domain Eukaryota; kingdom Metazoa; phylum Chordata; class Mammalia; order Chiroptera; family Emballonuridae; genus Saccopteryx; species Saccopteryx bilineata. The sequence continues at coordinate 54,103,254 of NC_089491.1, forward strand.
TTGACCACATGGCATTCTGAATTGAACATTTTCTACCCTGTGGTACTATCCAGGCGAGAGTGAGAATGGAAGAGGATGTGAGTTGAAATGCTTTGAGAGCAGGAATGCATTTTCAGATATCTCAGCATAACCCTTCTCCTTGCTGGCAATGATGTGTCAGACAGATCTGGGGGTGTATGTACATATCCGATTATAGAATCTGTGTTGGAGACAGGTAGGTGGGAAAGGATGTGTAGGTCACTTGACAGTTTGAAAAAAAACCCTGCCAGATGATTTTGATACAACACTTTCCTTGCCTGCTGTGCATGAAAACCAGCAATCTAGGATTTGTAGCAGGAAAATCTATATAATATTGAGTCCTATGTTGGCTCTAATATAACGAAAATCATTAGCTTGTTTGGGAATGTAGGAAAAGAATGGAAAGGAGGACAGGGTTTTCTTGCTGCACTCTGTTTACTCTTAAACATCTATCTTTAAGGTTCTCTTCAAATGAATAGGATCTTTTTGACCTAACTGGGGTTAGACTCTCCTCCAGGGGTGAAATTGACTTTATTTAAATTTGTTTCTGTTTCTACGGACCTCTTGTGTGAACTCAACATTGGATTTTTACTATGGCACTGGACTGAATAAAATACATTTGCACTGTAGATCATGGGATTTATTATTGTCTTGGTTATTGATTTTGGTTGAAAAAATAAAGGCTGCTTAAATTCAAAAATATATGTTTCTTCCTGGCACTTTCTTGACTTTTACCTACATTTAAGAATGATTGTCTCTTTATGTCACCCAAATGGCATATGTAATGATAGTAATTGGGATAACATTGTGTTTATATAGTGCCTTATTATTGGCAGTGTGCATTTGCTTAAATGATCCTTTTAGTTCTTATAATAACCTTGCATAAAATGTTTTATTCGTCCTATATTACAGCTGAGAAAACTAAGGTACAGAGGATAAAAGGCTTTTCCAAAATTATCTGGCTAGTAAGTGATAGAGACTAAAACTTGGATCTTCTGACATAAAACCAAAGTTTTAATCACAATGGATATATTTGAACTTGGACTTTATAAATTTTATTTAAGATTTTACCAAATCATAGTATCTTAGTAAATGTCAATTGTCTTTCTTTTCTCTAATCATCCTTTGGGAACTTTAGGTTCTCTCTCTTTCTCTTCTTGTATTTTTAGAAGCATTGATCTGGGAAGTTATATATGTTTTATATGACATTAACATCTCTTTAACTATTAGAAAGATATCACTTGATAAGAATTTCTTTATTCAATCCCAATGAAAATATTTATGTATGTCTCTGCCACTTAAATAGCAAAAATTTATGCAATGACCTAATGAAGAAACACACAAAAGCTGTTGTGAAGAAGAGGCTATTGACAGCTTCAATAACTTGACTAACTTGTTTCTTCTTTCCATGAAAGATTCCAAGGCCAAGTTTTTTGCTCACTAAAGCTAGACCTCATCTTGTCCCTAAAGTATAAGATTTGAAAGAAAATCCATGCTGTCAGAAAAGACAATGATAATAAAATCTTTAAAAAATTTTTTTCAGCCATTTTACAAGTAATCAGGTTCACAGTTGAGCAATGACCTATCCAACAGAAAAAAGATGGGATGACAGATATGGTGATTTGGCAATGGAGTGCTAATAGCTTAGAGTTATTTTGATGGTGTGTTTTCTGGTGCTAGAAAGATCCTGTCCAGAACTCAAAATCAGCTGCAGCCTGTGGCAGGGAAACACCTAGTCTAAGATAGTGTGGTGATTGAAAGTAGAGCTGAGAGCTGTCCCTTAGCTCTGTTCCTTAGCTGCTTAAAAAAAAAAGGTTGTTCATCTTGAAAGAAACTTTGAAGGTACAGTCCAAAATTTATCAAAATGTTGCTTCCGATCTCAAGAATATTCAAGAATTGAGATTGCTAGGGTCTACCCCAGACCCATTCAATCCAAATTTTTATAGGGGGCCCTATGAATCTGAATCCTTAACAAGTATCATACTTGATTCTAATGCACACTACAGTTCAAGAATCACTAGTCCAGATTAAGCCTCCACTTAAGAGTGAATTGAGGTTCTGGAAACAATTTCTTGCCCAAGGTATACAGGTATATACTGACTGGATCTGAGGTGGTTATATGGCCCAATTATTCAAATGCCCAGTTTATCCAGTTTTATTCAGATAGACACACGCTAGTCTTTCTTCTTTGATTCTTTCCAGAGTTAGTGGGGTAAATCAATCAGAAATAAAATGCCACAGTTCTAAATGCTAGATTCAATTTTTTTTTTTTAAATTATGAGGTTTTTTGTGTTTTCATAGATTCTGGAACTTCTGAGTACACTGAAGTCATAAATATCTTCAGTAAGACCCTTTAAAGTTTTGGTGTCACTGTAAAAGTGTTAGACTTCCACAATTCCTTAAGAATTATTATACGTGAGCATTTTGTCTTTACATGCAAGCCAAACATACACAAACAAAAGAGGTCACTTTTACAAGGTACTTCCTCTTTTCTTTCCTAGTAATTGTGGCCTTGTAGAGAAGGCCTTCAGAGAAGGGAATTAAAAACTCAAAAATAACGAGACAGAGTACTTTAGCTTCAGATGATCATTCCAAGGGATTGACATTTGTAGTGATTGGCTTGGGCGATAATATTGCAGTAGGGTTAGCGTGATACTATACAAGTAGAAAAGACTGAGATGCAAGGACCATTGCAAAATTTCTGCTCATTCGTCTGAACTTAAGCTTTTCACTATCTGAATCATGTGCATGATTGTTTTCATCAATATATTATATTAGAATAAATGATTACATATAATGAAATATTAGTTCTCGAATATCTCAGATCTGCATAAAAGGGGCACTTAGTAAACCATGAGACATATCCTACTGTCTTCAAAAATAGTATTATCTAAAAATAAAAAGACCCTCGAGATGACATTGTACAGCTTGGTGATATTTTTGTCACTACAATCAGCCACGCTAGTTGCTTGAGTCATTAAATTTCACTTTGCCTGTAATCTTTAGCTAGCTAGCAGAATTCCCTCCATTTGACTTTATCATATTTATTTAATAAATAGATTCCTGATGGCTTTGCTATAATTGAAAAATAATTCTCTTGCAAAGAAAATTCTTATGAGTGACATAAACTGTGCAAATCTGTGGTTTTGTGTGATGCTATAAAATACAGGATTTGTCTTTAATTTATGCACTAATAAAATAGATAATTTTCTGAATTTATCTTTATAATTGCCTTGCTGTGTAGAGTCTTTAGACTTGTTACTTATTCTCATGATCCATTATTTAAGAAGACCAAGAAACAGAGGTGCCAGAACCAAATTCTTTTGACACTCTGTTAAGATACGGACATAAAACTCAGACAATGAGGTTCAAAGACAGTGGGTAAGATTTTTTTTTTCTTTACATTTCTGGAATATGGCCAGGACCAGAAGTTGTAATGTTGAAATGCTATGAAAAGAAATATTTCCTTGGTATTGCTGACCTGATTGGAAGCAGAAAGTATATTGACTGTTATAAGATTCTGTCTGAATGAGATTCTAGTACAATTTTATGGACCCCTGAGACTGAACTAGACTAGGAATTAAAACTTGAGTTTCCCACTTGGAGTTATTATACAATAAGTTTATTTACATGATATGCTTTCTTTTGCACCATAGTGTGTCCTTTCATTGAATTGGTTGGTCCTTTGGGCTGCAGAACTAGAGCATTACCAAAAGATCACAACTCTCTTAAGTTCTCACTGATGTTTATCATGTTTCCTTGACCATTTTATAGACGACAGTTTCAAAACTATTACTTTTACACCTTTTACCAGCCATTATGTTTGGAAATTTGAATACACAGTTAATTGCAAAAATATGAGCCATAAGAGAATAGACAACTCATATAACTCAAGATAGTGTATAGAAAAATCACTGGCAGAAAATATGTTATATTGAAAGCTAGTAATAACCAGATACAAAAGTTCTTAAGGTAAGTGGAACATATGGCTGGACTGGAAACTTAAATCTCCTAAATCTCTTCACTCAGAGATGTTTCATTTAACTCTATATTGTATTAGTTATCTCTTACTACATAATATTTCCCAAAACCTAGCATCTGAAAGCAATAAATGGTTATTATCTCACAGAGTTTTTCTAAGGATCAGGCTTCAGGAATAGCTAAGACATGTGGTTTTGGCTCAGGGTCTTTCATGAGATTTTATATAACCTTTTGGTTTGGACTACTGTCATCTGAAGCTTTGTCAAAGCTGGAGGTTCTGCTTCCATGATCTCTTGTAGCTGTTGACAGTGGTCTCAGCTTCTTGCAATCTAGGACTCCCCATAGAGCTGATCACAACATGGCATCTGGCATCCCTCATAGTCAAAGACTTGAGAGAGAGTGACCCCATAAGGTCTTTTATGACCTAGTGTAATGCTGGTGGTTGGGGCCAGGTAGATTCATGTTGAATTAGGGCAGATGGTAGAGGAACTATGGAGCCAGAAAGTGTAGGGTCATTCCCGTTTACTGGTGGCTCTTAGAGACAGGCGAGCAAATAAACAAAGGAAAACCTGCTTTTTGCAGTGGAGGGCAAGAGATCAGGAAAACCTCCCTTCATGGTGGCAGCTGAGGAAATCAGGAAACTGCATCTCATAGTGGTGGGAGAGCAATCTGGGAGAATTGCCCCCAAGGGAAAGCACCCATAGCTTTTCACGGAGACACACACATGGCTTTCTGCCACGTGCTCATGCACTAATTGTGCAAAGTGCTTGCAACCGGGAAATGAGTGAGCAAACCTAACACAGCTGTTTTCCCCACACCTAGACTCTGAATCACACAGTCACCTTCACCTTACATTCACTGCAAGCATGTCATTAAATCAGACTATATTTGACTGGAGGAGATGTATAATGGTACTTTGACACATGAGCACTTTAAATCACGAATAATTTGAAAGACGAGCAGTCACTCGCGTGTTTTTTGCTTTAGTCACCAGCGGATATTTGAATCACGAGCTTCTGCCCCCATCCACTAGATGGCCTGCGGAACGTTCTGAGAGGAAGGGAGAAACAAACTTCCATGGACCGGTTTTTGGTGAAACGGCCTCTGAAAGTGAGGAAAATGTGGCAAAAAAAGCTAAAAGTCAGTGAAGAAAATGATAATTAAGCAAAGTAAAAAAAATAGCAATTAAGTTTAGCGATAAAGTTACATATCATACATAGTGTGTAAGTTAAAATTTGCAATAAAATGTATCATTAAGTGTGTAGAGAGTAAGTCATGTTAAGCGATAGCACACAAAATGAAAACCTCTGCCAGTCTCCTCCCACTCTGACAGCATCTTCGCCTGACCTTGAAGGTAAATACACTTCATAAACCAGTTTATTTCTTTACATTCTCTCTTACTATGTATATAGATAGATAGATAGATAGATAGATAGATAGATTTGTTATTTATAAAGTACATTTTCTTATTTAAAAGCATACACTATAAAACAAAAATTTATGTTGTTCTTTGGGACCAGAACGGATTAATTGCATTTAATTTAAGTGGGGAAATTTGATTTGACACACAAGCAATTTGAGTCATGAGCTCAGCCATGAGACAAATTGAACTCGTGTGTCAAGGTACCACTGTATACCATTTCAGACCACCTTAGAGACTATATACAACAGTCTTTCCTGTGGCTCCAAATGATTCTTATCTATCCTATAATCAAAATATACTATACCTCCCCAAACCTTCCAGTCATCCCACTACAGCATCAGCTCCAAATCTAGAAGTCTCATCTAAATCAGGTGCAAGAGACAATAAGGCTCCTTCTGTGAACTAAATATGCAAGTGTTCTGCTCTATCCATACCTAACATGTGAGGCAGATATACAATAACTGCTTCAGTACTTATATTCACAAAGGAGGGGAAGGGGAAAAGCTGAACACAGGAGTTTTGGAACTGTAGAGTCCCCTCCTGCTCAATTGCTCTTTCTCTGATGTTGTTCTCTCTCATTCTTCATTCTGGGCTCTTGGCATTTATCATTCACCTGAGTCACCCCTTTTCCTTTAAAGTCACGTGTCTGCAACTGAGCAGTTTCTCAGCCTCCTTTCTGCCAGGAGTACTTTGAGAGCTCAAAAGTTTTTCCTCAGTTCATACTGTCTGTTTTTTTCACTCTAAACTGGCAGGATTTAGGTGATATAATTCTGTTAAAAAGTTTATGAAGCCCTGGCTAGTTGGCTCAGTGGTAGAGCATCAGCCTAGCATGTGGATGTTCTGGGTTTAATTCCTTGTCAGAGCACACAGGAGATGTGCCCATCTTCTTGTCCACCCTACCCCTCTTGTTTATCTCTTTCTTTCTCTCTTCCCCTACTGAAGCAAAGGCTCAATGGGAGTGAGTTGGCCCCAGGCCCTGAGAATGTCACTATGGCCTCCACTTCAGGCACTAAGAAGAGTTCAGTTGCTGAGTAATGAAGCAACACCCCAGATGGGCAAAGCATCTCTCCTAGTGGGCTTGCAGGGTGGATTGTGGTCAGGGCACATGCAGGAGTCTGTCTCTCTGCCTTCTCTCCTCTCACTGAATAATAAATAAATAAATAAATAAATAAATAAATAAATAAATAAATAGTTTATGAGTCTTCTGTGACTTTTATTTGGGTCCAACATGTTAGCTGGTCCAACAATCATCCACATGTCTCATAGGAACAAGTTTTCTTGGCCTTGGGCTTCTGCTTGAAGGAAATGTCTTTAAACATCTTAGAAGCTTGATGGATTGAGAACATCTGTTAATTATCCTTACAATAGTCATACAGCTGTTTGTCTAACTGAATGTAGTCTATGGTACTACCCTTGATCTTTCAGGGGTTTTTACAAAGGATTTTATAGTTATATCCTCAGTATCTTCTTTTTATTTTTATTTTATTTTTTTCATTTTTCCGAAGCTGGAAACAGGGAGGCAGACAGACTCCCGCATACGCCCAACCGGGATCCACCGGCATGCCCACCAGGGGGCAATGCCCTGCCCCTCTGAGGCGTCGCTCTGTTGCATCTAGAGCCATTCTAGCGCCTGAGGCAGAGGCCACAGAGCCATCCCCAGTGCCCAGGCCATCTTTGCTCCAATGGAGCCTCACTGTGGGAGGGGAAGAGAGAGAGACAGAGAGGAAGGAGAGGGGGAGGGGTGGAGAAGCAGATGCCGCTTCTCCTGTGTGCCCTGGCGAGGAATCGAACCGGGACTTCTGCACGCCAGGCCGATGCTCTACCTCTGAGCCAACCGGCCAGGGCTCTCAGTATCTTCTTTAGACCATTATTTCCCGAGTGTTCCTTAGAGTTGATTTTTACCCAGAAGCCATTGCTTTATTTTAGTGTTGTTTGCCATCCTGAGAGAATAAGATTTTTTAAAACAGCCCAGCACTGGCTTTTTTTTTAATAGTCCTTCCTTTAGCTCATGCATTGCCTCTCAAATTTTACTATTAGCAGCAGGAAGTGACCAGAAGACAACTTCAACACCATCTGGCTGGAAATCATAGCAAGATCACCTACCCTTAGTTCAATATTCAAAATTCTATGAATAGTTGTATCCAAGGAATTTTAAGCTTTCACTAACCCTTTATTCAAAATCAATTACCTTCTGATCACTGTTTGGTTCCAAAGCCATTCCACGTATTTGTTATTTTGCTTAACAAATTTGGTTACCAAAGTCTTCATTAATTATCTATCACTGTGTAACAAATTAACATGACATTCAGCAGCTTAAATTCACAAGAATTTCTTATTTAATGCACTTCGTGAGAATGAGGACCAGAAATAGCTGGTGTTCTTACTTTAGGATCTCAGACACATGGTAAAGGAGCAACTGAGAGTTACACCTCCTTTTCTTTCATGTTCTAGTGTCTGGGTCACTTCTGCCTTATTTTTTATAAATGAATCAGTAAGTCAAGCCTACACTCAACAGGAGGAAATTACATAGAACATGAATACCAGACAGCAAATATTACTGGGATCAATCTTGGAGCCTGGTAACTTGAATTGCAATAAAAAATTTCAATTTACTTGTGGATAATGACTTATTCTCATACTGATTTGATAACATTATTTATTTTCAACACATTATATAACATATAGAGTAATTCAGAAAGAATATAGAATTAATAGATTTGTTCAATTGTGTGGCATCGTTTTTAGATCTGTTTTTGATATTGAGGTATAGCAATAGCTCATGTGTGATAGTGCTATACATTTTTCACAATCTTTATATTGCAATACCTTATTTGGTCACTATAATAAGACTGTGAAATGGATGGGATAACTATCATTTGCTATTTCCAGATAAAAAAAACTCCCCAAATCTTAAATATTTGTCTAATTATTTAGAAATGGAACACAAACCACCTGACCAGATGGTGGCCCAGTGGATAGAGTGATGGCCTGGGATGCTTAGGACCCATGTTCAAAACCCTGAGGTCACCAGTTTGAGCATGGGCTCATCCAGCTTGAGCACAGGGTCGCCGGCTTGAGTGTGGGATCATAGATATGACTCCATGGTCACTGGCTTAAGCCCAAAGGTCGCTGGCTATATTTAATGTTATATATTTAGTTTATGCTACCATAAATTTAAATATATAAATGCATATTTAAATATATCAAAAGTAGATATTATATATATATATATTGTTATATAAAATATATAGTCATGAAAGTGTTAAAAGTGTAATAAGTTGCCTGATCAGGCAGTGGCACAGTGGATGAACCATCGGACTGGGATGCCGAGGATCCAGGTTCAAGACCCCGAGGTCGCCAGCTTGAGCGCAGGCTCATCTGGTTTGAGCAAAAGCTCACCAGCTTGAACCTAAGGTCGCTGGCTCGAGCAAGGGGTTACTTGGTCTGCTGAAGGCCTGCGGTCAAGGCACATATGAGAAGGCAATCAATGAATAACTAAGGTGTCTCAATGCACAATGAAAAACTAATGATTGATGCTTCTCATCTCTCCATTTCTGTCCGTCTGTCCCTGTCTATCCCTCTCTCTGACTCTCTGTCTCTATAAAAAAAAAAAAAAAGGTGTAATAAGTTAAGATATTTTATAAACTACACATAATTTAAAGAAATCTGCATGACTTTTCTACCTTTGTATAAATCTCAAAGTTTTCAGGCTTCATTTATCTAATCTAGTTTTGTTTTTTTAAAGTCATAGTAAGAAAATATTACCTTTTTGACAAGTACTATTTTCTTACATTGTTTTTTTTTTTTTTTGCTTTGCTTACCTCTGACTATAAGATTATATTACTGAATTCTAGGGTGTTATAGGTATTATAAATTATTATCATTTTGATGTTTTTAATAGAGGTGCTTTCTGTATAAATATGTGCTAAATGCTGGACTAAAGTAAGCTCTATTGGCTTTTTCATTTCAAGATTTCCTAGAGATTTTGGTAACCAGTGTACATTATGAATTACAAAATGAGATTTTGTAGCATTATAAAATATATAAACATTTTTGAACCCAAAACAGTTTTTAATTTTCCCTTTCTTTTTTTCCAGAAGCATTTTTCAGTATTATTATTTTTCATGGAAAACTTTCTTGTTCTTTTAAGATTAGTTGTGCAAAACATTCTGAGCTTCCCAACTTGGGATATTTAAAAATTCCACTACAAATTGAGAATATTTCAAAATAATTTGGTGTTTGTCAATGTCAATGCTCCATATCTCTGCACCAAAGCTTATACTCAAAGACATATAAGTGTCCAATGTAATACAAGTGGTTAAAGTAAAAATTTAATAGTATTGATCCAAAAATGATTTTATTTAAAGCTCCTTTATATAAGATTAATGTTAATGTCTTTACAGTATCAATATGAGAACTTAGGTGATTTGTGTGGGTCAGAGCTAGTAATGAGAGAGAGAGGTTGTGAATTCAAATGTTGTTTCTATGTTCAGTGATGTCTACTTATTAATACTTTAGTGTGCTACATAAAATTCACAATCCCTTATACTTAGCCTAATTCTTCACTGCTCCTAATTTTTTGGGGGGATGTAAGAAGTCTAAAATATTTTAATAAAATTGATATCATAAAAATATGCTGTTTCCAGACGTGCTTAACAAAAATACAGCAGTTGCTTAGAAATTTTGTCTTGCATATGTACAGCAGATTTCTAGGATACCACTTCATTTATTACTGAAATGTAACCCTCTAGTGTTAAATAGAACAGCCAGTTAACAATACATATTATAACTTGTTTGTTGACTGGGTGTGAGAAAAACTCACTAAAAGAAACTCTAGAGAAGTCCTATGATTGCCTGTTAGACTTAAAACAGTACTGGTAAAACAAAATGTTACATGTCTTTGGGCATAGCAAACTATGTCATTTTCATTTAAGAAACTTGACATAGCATTCTCAGAGTCATCAAATTTCTATAATAAGATAGAATTAAAATTTGAGTCAGACTAATTGTTTGAGAGCAATATTATCCTGATACCTAAACTAAAAAAAAGAGACAGATTAATGTCTCTCCATGAGCTTAACTTTAAAAATATCAAGAAAATATTAGGAACTTGAATCTGGAAGAGTATAAAAGGACTTTCACATCAAAACCAATGTATTTATTCCAGATATGCAAAGATGCAACCAACAGTGTTCAAAAGTTAGTCTAGTCCATCATTTCAATAGACTAAAAAAGAAAAATATATGAGTATAGAAATTGCTACTAAAAAGCATTTGAGAAAATTAAACATAATGATTAAGAACTCTCAGTAAACTAGAAATAAGGAACTTTCTAAAATTGATTTTAAAAACTATTAAGGTGCCAGACCTGTGGTGGCGCAGTAGATGAAGTGTTGACCTGGGGGCTGAAGTCACTGGTTTGAAACCCTGGGCTTGCCTGGTCAAGGCACATATGGGAGTTGATGCTTCCTGTTCTTCCCTCTTCTCTCTCTCTAAAAATAAATAAATAAAATAATAAAAAAATGTAAAAATCTATTAAAATATTAAAGTTAATATCATATTTAAAGTTGAAATTCTAAATACTTTTCCCTTTATATGGAAAAGACAAAGATGTCTATACTTATCATACTTATGAGACACAGTACTGGAAATTACAGATAGGATAATAAGTCAAGAAAGAGAAATAAAAGACAAATTGGAAAGGAAGAAATGAAATTGAGCCAATTTGCAAATGCAAGGATTGTGTAGAAAATTTGAAGGAATTTACAGAAAAATTTCAAAAACTTATAAATATCTGAGCCAGCAAGACTGGTCACAGAAGTAAAAATACTGCATAATTTCTCTATGTGAAGCATCTAAAAAGTTAAACACATAGAAGTAGGCAATAGAATGGTGTTTACCAATGCATGAGAAGGGAAGATGTAAGAAGTTGTTCAATTGGTGTAAGGTTATAGTTGTATAAGAATAACTTTCAGAGAACTTCTGTATAATAGTGCCTATAGTTAACAATATGCTATTGTGCAGTTAAAATTTTGTTAAGATCTCTAATGTTAAGAGTATACATTAATATGTACAGTCTATTAATTATACCTAAGTAAATTTGGGAAAAATACCCTTAAAACAAGTCCAGGAAAATATCAATGTTTCTACCTACTAACAATGAGTATGAACATAAAAACAAGCTAAATATACATTTATTCCAAAAAAGTGAAATACTTTAACTAAATGTAACAAAATGTGTACAGAATCTCTATGCTGAAATACAAAATTTTTATGAAGAAAATTAAAGAACTAAACTAGAGAAATATAATGTGCTCATCAACTTGAAAACTCAACATTAGTAATGATCCCAATGTTCCCCAAATTAATCTATTGTTTTAATACAATTCCTATTAAAACCCAGCAAAGATTTTTGCAGATAGTCACAGTTATTATAAAAATTATATGGAAAAGCAAAAGTCCTATTATAGTTAGTTTTTTTAGATGAGAGGAGGGGAGATGGTGATTCAGCATGCCACATGTGCCTCCACTGGCATGCACCCAGCAACCCTATCTGCAGCCAATGCTTGAGTACCAAGCTATGTTTAGCACCTGAGGCTGTGGTGATCCAACAAAGCTATCATCAGCATCTGGGGCCAATCTGGAACCAATTGAGTCACTGCAGGCAGGAGAGGAAGAGAGAGAAAAGGGGGAGTGATAAGAGTGGAGAAGCAGATGGTTGATTCTCCTATGTGCCCTGACCAGGAATCAAACCCAGAACATCCATAGCCAGGTTGATGCTCTATCCACTAAGCTACCTGCCAGGGTCAAAAATAATTTTTAAAAAGAGGAATAAAGTAGAAAGAATATCTCTGCTAGATGTTTGAACTTACTGTATAAAGTGTTCAAGACGGTGCTACTGGCAGAGGGATAAAGACATTGATCAGTGGAACAGAATAGAGGACCCATAAATAGACCCACTGATTTTCAACCACTTGCAAAAACAATTTTTTTAATAAATAAATTTTTATTAATTTTAATGGGGTGACATCAATAAATCAGGGTACATATATTCAAAGAAAACATGTCCAGGTTATCCTGTCATTCAATTATGTTGCATACCCATCACCCAAAGTCAGATTGTCCTCCGTCACCTTCTATCTAGTTCACTCCATGCCCCTCCCCCTCCCCCTCTCCCTCCTTCCCTCCCCCCACCCCCCGTAACCACCACCTTCTTGTCCATGTCTCTTAGTCTCGTTTTTATGTCCCACCAATGTATGGAATCCTGCAGTTCTTGTTTTTTTCTGATTTACTTATTTCACTCCACATAATGTTATCAAGATCCCACCATTTTGTTGTAAATGATCCGATGTCATCATCTCTTATGGCTGAATAGTATACCATGGTGTATATGTGCCACATCTTCTTTATCCAGTCCTCCATTTTTTTTTTACAGTGATTAAAGCTTTTAAGCAAACTCTTGGCCAATACAGCAAGAATACATAAAAGAGTAGTGTCCTTAACCTGTTCACCAAGTCCAAGTTGGCACCATCACCATTCCAAATCCCTGAAAATGCAACCCAACCCCAGTTCAGTCTGTTAGGAGCTGTCACAAGGAGCAGGAGTCCAGGAAAAGTCCACATCCAGGAAAAGTCCGCATGGCACCGGAATTGTTGTCACAATTTTGTACTTTGCAGGTCACATCCAAGTCCCAATGACCGCTGCTTCTAGCTGGTAATGATTCAGGTAGACTGAAAAAGCCATCTGCAGCATGTGTGGAGATGGAGCTTCTGTTCTCCTCTGCCTGGAGAGATGAGATCAGGTAGCTTTTTCCTGGAGCTCTGAGACTGTGGCATGGTAAAGAGAACCTTTGGATACACTAAGCTGGGTGGCAAAGGTAGATTCATAATAGAAGTTGGCAAAAGGGGGAAAGAGAGCTCTAAATTAGGAGTAGGTCCCAGCCTGAAATATGAGTGGGGCATTGAGGTAGGAGGGATAAAGGAATCACTATATATTAAGCAAAGCAGCAGAAAATAGGACTATCAACACCCACAACAGAGATCTTCGAGGGAAGAATAAAAAACCTGACTATTCAGGCAAGAGATAGTTAAGTGGCCCTTGTGCAAATGAGATCAGTTTACCTGCTTCTTGGAAAAAATATCCTAGGCTTGTCCACAGTGTTGTAGATGGGGCTGACGGCCCTGGGCACCTTCAGCCTTCAATGGCAAACCCCAGCATCCTGGGCAAGGTTAGGTCATAGGTGGCTGGAGCAGGGCTAAAAGAGACTGAACCCTCCCTTAGAGGAGCAAGGGGAGGCCTACCTTCCAGTGTCCCTTTTTCCTCACAGCAAAGGCATGTAAGTCTGGCACGCTTTAGCTCAATAACCTTCCTTTCCACTATTGAAGCAGGACCCAGATGACATCCTATGAGACCCCTTTGGGGCATTAAAACCTTTAAGGGCGTATCCTAAAAGCTGGTAGTTCACCTGATCTCCATTGGGCTTTTTCTGCCTCTTGGTATCTTAAAAACCATGCTCAGAAGATCTCGCTGAAGGGTTTGAGGATCCCCATCCACCTATATACACCTTTTTCATATATCTGGAGCTATTTGGAAAAAGACAAAACAGTGTTATTAGTTGGATCAAATAAAAGAAGGTAGAAGTTTGCAGGAGAAAAAGATTTGGCATCTCCTGTTCATCAGCATTCAAAAGAAATTAAAAAATTTTTAAGTAAAAAGCATGATATGATAGACCTATAAGAGTTCCAGGATGTGATTCCCCCCTTTTAAATTTTTTTAAAATTGACCTTAAAATATTTGCTGGGTACACTTTAATAATACCTTGATTTTAAATATTGTAAGAAATACCCATAATTTGAAAGGTTTGACAAAATACAGTAAATGCTTTTGCTACATATGCAGGAGCATTGTCATTTAACCAGTTTAGGAAATCCAGTAATAGAACAATGCATACAGACCATGAGCTATAACATGCTTAGCAGCCTCTTCTGTTCTGACAGAGGTTACTATAAATCCAGAATAGGTATCCACTGTAATGTGGACATAGGACTGTTTGCCAAATGAAGGTATATGAGTAACATCCACTTGCCAAAGTTGTCCTGGTAGGGGTCCTTGAGGGTTAACTCCAAATGAAGGGACAGATTGTAGTATAGGACACCTTGGATAGGATTTCCCAATCTGCCGTGCTGCTTCCCGAGAAAGTTGAAACTGTTTACACAGGGCTGCAGCGTTCTGGTGATGAATAGTATGAGACTGAATTGCTTGATCTGTCATGGTTGCTCCAAATAATTTTCTTTTGGATAGCTTGATCAACAAAGGCATTCCCTTGTGCTAAAGCTCCAGGGAGCATGGAGTGAGCTAGAGTATGTCCTGTAAACCATAGAGTTCTATGTTGACATACAAGTCTTTGAAGAAGGAGGAACTGCTGAAATAGTTCATCAGAATTTTTCCTTAAGGCAGCAGTCTTTATAGTGGAAACACCATAAGTAAATATTTGCTGTCTGTATATAGATTAAAGGAGGAATATGGCAAATGCTGAAAAGCCATGATAATGGCATAATTCTAGTCTTTGAGCTGATTTTAACTTGACAGTTTCAGTATAAAGTTGTCCATTGATTTGCAAGAACAATTTGCCATTTAGTGGAAGTTTCCCAGAGCTATTGTTGTTGATCCTTTGAAAAAAGGAACACTAATTTTGAGGCTCAAAACCTATAAACTATAAGGGTCACCTATACCCCTTGATAATCCAGGAGGTTACAAAATTAAAATATAGAAGTGTATTCCATGGGCTATTAGATGATTCAATGTGCCCAGGCTGTAGCTGCTCTTGTACCAATTGAGCAGCTGCCCTAGTTTCTCCTGAGAAGGGGGCCATTAGTCTACCCATACAGGATTATCTGATTTCCAAGTAATTGGGTCTGCACAATGCATTATTGCGGTAGCAGGAACTACCAAGGCCCCTATGCTAAATTTTGATATCCTAATCCACACCTTCTGGAATTGGGTGCTACTTCTATGGGGGTGAGAATTCCTTGCTGTTCTTTCCCTAGTCCCTTGGTGGGCAAAAATCCCCGATCAAGCATCTGAGTACTGACTAAACCATTAGGACTGACAAGCAACGCTCCCATATTTTTCAAAACATCTCTACCCGACAAATTAACTGGCCATCCAGGGAGCACATAAGGCTTAAAAAATCCAGAGTGACCTTCTTAGTCTTCCCAATGTAGAAAACTAGAACTTTGTTGAGGGGATTTACTCTGCCCTATACCTTGTAATTCTGTGGCTGCTGCATGAGTGGGTCAGGAAGGAGGCCAATGTAGCTTAGCAATAACAGATACATCAGCTCCAGTATCTAAAAGTCCTTTAAATTTATGCCCATGTATTGTTAGTTCCATTTCAGGGCATTCCTGACCTATTTTTTTTAAATCCAATTGGCAAAATCAGAGGAGCCAAATCACCAATTTTCTTGGGGCCCGTTTTGCAGGATGTGGCCTGAGAAGCAGAATTAGCATCCTTATACTATTCTTCTAACTGCCTGAATTAGCCATGAGACAAATTCTTTTTTTTAATTAATTTTAATAGGGTGACATTGATAAAATTGTCTTCCATCACCTTCTAACTGGTTTTCTTTGTACCCCTCCCCTGGAAGAAGAACAACCTTTTAAAAATGGTACCATAACAATTGGACATCCATAGGCAGAAAGAATAAAAATGACCAAGACTTAAACCTCATACTTTATGCAAAAATTAACTCAAAGTGGATTATGGATAAATGTAAAACTATTACACTTTTAGGAAGGAATCATAGAAAAAAAATCTTCAGGACCTACAACTAGGTTAAATATTCTTAAATTTGACACCAAAAGTATGATACTTAAAGGAAAAAAATATTAATTTGGACCTCACAAAAATTAAAAACTTTCTTTCTTAAGAAAATAAATGACAAAAAGTTGGGTAAAAATATTTTTAAACCACATATCTGACAAAGGATTTGCATTTAGGATATATTCAACTTTCATAACTCAACAATTAATTTTTTCAATTATAAATAGGCAACAGAAATGAATGAACATTTCACTGAGAAAGATATGCAGATGATAAAGAAGCATGTGAAGAGATGCTCAATATAGTTAACCACTAAGAAATTAAAACCAAAATGAGAGTTTAGGTGTAATGATAATTATACCTAGTGATCAGGAGATTAAAATGACTAACATACAAAAAATAGTCATAATATTAAATGCTAGTGAAGATTTTCCACATAGGAAAATAGTTCGGCAGTATCCTATAAAACTAAATATGCTACTTTTCTACACTTGAGCATTTATCCCAGAAAAGTGAAGACTAAGGTTCATACAAAAATCTGTATACAAATGTCTTAGCAGCTTTTTTTGAAATAGCCCCAAAATCAGAAATTCAAATGTCTTTTACCACATGAGTGATCAAAGAAAATGCACGTGCATACTATAGAGTATACCTTAGTGATAAAAAGGAACAGACTATTGATACATACAATGACATGGATGGGTTTGAAAAGAATTATGTTGCATAAAGAATTCTATTCCCAAAGTTAAGAACTGTCATTGCATTTACACAACACTTTGAACTAAAAGATTATAAAGGTGGAGAAAAGATTAGTGGTTTCTATGAGAGAGCATTGAGGGGGGTTGGAAGTGGGTGTGCCTATAATGGGATAGTACAAATGAGACTTTGGGGGAAGACTGAACAATTGATTATAGGTATTTATACCAATTTTAAAAAATGAGTCAAAAACATCTTTTAACTTCATAGTTTTAGAAATAATTCTGTCAAAATAAGGAAATAAAATGAAAGCTATGATAACAGATTTTGCTTAAACACAATTCCTTCCTATAGAAATATAAAAACTAAATAATCCAATGAAATATAAAAACTAAATAATCCAATGAAATATTATTGGAGTTAAATAATCCAATGAAATAATCTGGCAATTTCCAGAATAAAGTCAAAATGATATTGACTCCACTGCTGATATAAAAATTATATAATTATAATAAAATGTTAATTTTTATTTAAAAAGTATCATATAGTAATTTTTTCTGTGTAGAGTTCTATGAATTTTAACAGGTCTAGTTTCATGCAAACAACCAATATATCAGGATGCAGAAGTTTTATTACCCTAAAAACCTCCCTCATGTGATCCTGTTACAGTCACAAAATCCCCCCAACCCATAAGCCCTTGAGATCTACCTGAGATTATGCATAATTTATATAATAAATTATGCTCATAATAATTTGGTCCTTTTTATTGCTAAGTAGCATTCCATTGTTTGGATCTACTGAAGTTTATCTGTTCATAATTAGAGGACATTAGGGTTATTTCAAATTTTTGGAAATAATAAATTGAATTTTTATAAATATTTGTATATAAGTTTTTGTATCATTATAAGATTTTATTTTTCTAGGATAAATACCCAAGAGTAGAATTACTAGATAACAAGGAAAGAGTACATTTAAGTTTATGAGAAATTGTCTAAACATTTTTCAGAGTGACTATAGACCATGCATATTTTTTTACAATAACATTTTAAATTAAAATAACATGGACTGTGTGTGGCCATTAATAT